>NW_027175909.1:8715000-8925000 GCF_023055335.1 Clinocottus analis
ATCTCCACCCACCTCCTCCAACATCAGGATCAGGAACTTGAACACCACAATGGCAAAGTAGCTAGAGAGAGACAAGAGGTATTGGAAAAAGAAACAATTTGAGAAGAATGAAGAACGGAACTTTTGAGAGGCAGGATCAGTGGGGAAGTAGAAACACATGAATATACTATGTACATAACATCCACACACATTGCACAATAACATCAGTGTTTTCTATGAAACTCCCAGTAGGTTATGGAGTTTAAGTTTCCCCATCTGTGATTTTATCACTGCAGGCCTCTCTGGGTAATAAAAACACACGGCACAATAAGAGAGGGAAGGTGAATCTAAGAGAAGCAGTGAAAGAGGGATTTACCAAGCAGAGGTCATATCCGTAAACATTGTGGCTTTGGGGATCCACATACCCAGACACGACATGGTGCCAATCACCTGAAAGAGAGAAAAGGCCACGTGATCATGTACAGTATATTCGGCTCACACAAGACACAGTCCTTCACAATGCGATTCTTACCGGTGCCGCCCCATTCACCCAGATGATGACACTCTTCTTATTGGCGGGCACTTTCTTATAGATGTAGATACACTCCTCTATGAAGATTAGCATGGACATGGTGGCCATGAAGGTGAGCACAGAGTACAGAATGATGCCAAAGATGTCCAAATCTTGAAGGAGAGATGGGAAATCATAACCAGTTAGCTGTCTTCAACGTTAAGCTGAGATTTTGGACAGACGGGGTCTTTCTCCAGAAATAGAAAATTGGTGTGATCTTTTGAAGTTGATGACTATTTATATTGGCCTTACTTAATACTGCCTGTTAATAAAAAGCATGAGAAGCATGTGACAAGACTAAGAGCCAACAGCTATGCTAGCAGCTCTGTGGGAACAGCACTGTTTGGAACTAAATGCTAACATCAGTATGCTCACCAATGTTTGCCACATTTTGAAAGTTACCAGTAGGAAGCCAGACTTGTGTCTGGCTTCTGTTGACTCCATTATTGTGGTTCTTTAAAAGGTAGACAAAATGGTCGACAAGAGATTAAAAGTAGATCATGAATCAATCTGAAAGTGAAAACAGCAACACACAGAAATCTAATGCAGACCGTTGCCACATGACAAAATAAAACAAGCTGGAGGAAGAAGAGATCTTCTAACTGCAGCATTTGTGGGTCCGTGGAGAATTTTCATTGCGCCATATGACATGCAAGCTTGATGAGCTTTGAGTCATCCCAACACAAGTTTTTTTATGTTTCAGTCCGGAAAACAAACGGAACTGACGGAGATGGTAAAAGCGATTGGTCGTATGTCAAGACCCAACCAACATTTGCTGTGTGATTGTGAAAGCAGCAATAAAGGAGTAATGCCTGTTGGAGGTATACATGCACAATGCAAAAAAGAAGAAACCGGGTGTCATTTCCAGCAATAATCTTTCAGGGAGGGTGTTTTGAACAAGGGAAGTACGTGATGTCATAGCTGCAGCTATGTTCAAACTAAAGCTAAAGATCAAGAGGACTATTAGTTAATCGTTATATGATGTTGCACATACTTGTCAGTGCTCTGGCTACTTGAGTCATTTACTCTCTGGTATGCATCGTCCTTAGCAAGTAGTCAGAACACAAACACCCCCCCCCCCCCCCCCCATCTCACTGTTTGATGAGAGATTTATTTCCATAGGGCACAGTCACTGTGCCCTTGTTTTGACACTGCAGACTTTTTGAATTGTTTCTAAATTCTGACGGTAATGTTTCACTATTATGTATCAACTATTCTTTATGCAATATTTTCTTTCTCCACTGATAAAACGGATCCAGATGGTAGTTGTGAGACTAAGTCTAAGAGAGAAAGTTTTCTTTCTGGTGGACAAACCAACATTGACACTAAATCACCTAAAGCATTTTGATAATTGCAATTTCTTCTTATTTATTGGTCATGTATACTACGTTAATAAGCCTATATCTGTATGTTGGCACAACCAATTTATTAATGAAGCTCTTATCGTTAGAATATACGACCGTATATAATACGCAATCTATTATGGTTATATATCAATGTAGAATATGTCTAAAAACTTATTTTAATTTAATAATGATGGTGCTTTGTGGATTACATTGTAACCAGTAATGTATAAGTGGGTAATGTTGACCCTTCATGTAGTCTTAAATATAAGATGTATTCAGAGAAATTAATGCAAATGTAAGAGACAAATTGTAAAGCAAAAATAATTCTTCCGCAGCAACTTTAAAAAAATGTTTCGAAATGCTTTCAGGAGGTATCACTAATGTCAAAGCAATAGTTACTGTAACTTTGTACTGTAGCGCGCGCACACACACACACACACGCGCGCACACACACACACACACACTCACACACACACATGCGCGGGAAATAAAAATTGCGCGCACAGGCAAAAAAAATTGAGCGCACACACAGGCAAATAAAAATTGCACGCGCGCACACACACACACACACACACACACACGCACACACACACACACACACACACACACACACACACACACACACACACACACACGCACACACACGGTTATTTAGTGACTTACTACTTCAAGATTTAGGTCATACAAATATGATTAAGCTCTATTTAAGTGGCTAAATTGCTGCAGATCGCATGCTGCAAAACCTCGAAAAGAAGTAGTGCGGTTACATGGATTCGAATAACTGGCTTAGTCCGACTAAAATCGAATTATCCAGTCAGAAGCCTATTAAAGAATTTCCAACTGCAGGCCTGGTGAAATGGATTAATTTGATAATTTGTCGAACAGTCACAATCCGTAACAAGAACTGAGCTGTCTGAACAAGCAGCATTATTTGGCAGCTTATGTGGATACTCTTGCCATATGTTGTTCCTCCTGCAACTGAGGATCAGAGCTCTTGAGAATAACCCAAAAATCTTAGACTTATTTGAAATGAATGTACTGGGAAGCTGGACATGGAGGCAGTGTGGTTTGATGTTGTCTGTCTGCTAACTTGTGGAGGAATTGATGTCTTCTTTCTCTTCAGACAGAAAAGCAGGAGGACGGCTAGACTTAATCACTTAATCACAACCAGACCATTAGTTTAGTCCCTCTTTCCCTCACTGTTTACAGTTCAGTGGTCAAATACAGGCAAATTCCACAGAATAAAGAGGGATTCCTGCGGATGAGAAGTGGGCATAAAGCGCATGAGGTATGAGCACTCTGCGAGGCGTCACCGGGTGGAGAGGCACGATACTCACTGAGGATGATGTCGATGGCGAGCGGCGGCGTCTGCGGGCAGTTGGGCTCGATAGTTCTGTTGGATCCGCTCTCCATGGTGGCTGCCGTCGGTGGATTTTTCACAAATACAACTTCTTAGTTTTCTCCTACATCTACTGATGCTGGTTGCGCAAAAGTGCGTGTGCGCTGTGTTCACCCTCCTCTCCGCGGATCCACAGAGCGTCCTCAAACTTTCCTAAGAGGGGATACCCAAAAAACACTTGCTGCGAGCGCTGGACCCGCCTCTTCCCCGCTGTCCGCCAAATCAGCTCGTCATGGGGGATCGACGTAAAAACGTGGGCCCTGAGCGATTGTGCCAATCTTTTTTTTTTTTTTAAATTATTTTTTTTTTTTTTAAGAAAAGCGATTGCGTAGGATTTGTCTTTGTTAGCTGTGACTTTTAACGATGTTTCCAACACTTCAATGCAGCATTAAAACATACCAGATGCGACAACGTTTGCTTTGTTCAAGAAATTGGCAGACTTTTGTACCAATATGTCAAATTTAAAATGGAATTGAGTCACACAATCCTTATTTTGTGCCATGTTCGCTTTGTTGTAATGATGGTTTACTATGAGGTGTGTGTGGGGACCTGAGGTGCAGCTGTGTGTGTGTGTGTGTGTGTGTGTGTGTGTGTGTGTGTGTGTGTGTGTGTGTGTTTCTAAGGAGCCTGGACAACCCATTCACATCACATGCCTCCTCGTTACCATCACAACACATGCTGGGGTATCGTCATGTGAGGCATTTGCTGCAAATCTTTTTTGCACCCTGGGCACCATTGGAATAATTTTCCACAACACAGAGAGGCCTGTATGTTGTATAGTTATTATACAATAGCAATGATGCCTGAAAGCCACTTCACCAGGGACAACTCATCAAATGTTCTTCTAGTTATTACCTCTCATCATGAGAACTTTCTCTAACTTTCTTCTCTTATTTCTGAACTTCACCACTGCTGCTCGCTGGCCATACTGACCATCAGCCAGCCTGGCAGGAAGGACATTGAATATCAATGGCACCTTGGTAAGATAAAGGCCGTATTAAAGAAGTCTCATTTAGCTCGTATGTGTTATTGTACATCACGCCTGCCTGTGTGGTTGGGGCAAACTTGGCTTCCAGAGGCTAAAATAACTAGAGCATGTTTTTGCCTTGCTCGGAGATTAGATCTCTTTATCCTTGAGCTGCTTGTACAGACACATTTGATGAATGATTACCATGGAGACGGAGGAGCACAAAAAAAAGGGACACGCTCTAATTTGTGTAACCTTACTCCCTGACACAGTATTGCATGTTGAATGCATGAGACATCTTTGTCTCACTTTCTTATGATTTATAAATCATTTACACAAGTCTGAGCAACCTTTCGGCGGTTTTGGCTGCGTCATGGCACACCTTGGATTACATTTCGATTCCGAGAGGTTCAGAATGAGCAGAAAGGATCTGTCCCGACTGGCCTGAGTTTATGAAACGTATTATTTCATTTGAAAAATCTACAGAGGAAACTTCAACCAGAACACAGCTTCAAATTGTGTTTTGATTTGAACAAGTATCTTGTTGAAGAGACCGACTTTGTAGATGATTACATCTTGGGCTACATCCTTGGAAGATGATTAAAGGAACAACAGCACACTGACACAAGCAGCTGTGGGCCAGATGTATTTATATGCGGCCTTGAAGTCCAGAGCAACTCCACAAATCTTCACCAGATCCAACAACGCTTCGATGCCTTGACATCCTGGCAAGGCACACGGCTGGCTGTGCTTATGGATGCGAGTTGATGGACCTAAATCTGAAATCGCTGTTGAATGGCGGGTGTTTCCTTTAATGGATAAACCATTCAAAGGTCTCCAGCGAATCTGCAGCTGCGTCGGCCTTGCGGAGGTCAGACTTGTTTTCACAAGTCACTGTTTACTTTCCCTCAAAAAATCGACACCGAGGTCATTACCTTGGGAGCGTAGAGGTCACTTGGGCATGGACATACATTATACATGCACACAAATCATGTGGTATATCTAATAATATTTGATTTTACAATTAACATTGGGTGTGGCAGCCCACAGCTTGGCATATACATTTTGTAGTAAGTCCTGCTGTTAAGACCTGGCCAGTGTGCTGGGCAGACCTGTAGAACGGATGTGAAACACAGAGGGTCTGCGTTGTCTCCATAGGCCTAAATAATGATTCAAAAACAGCCATGTGGGGCACTTTTGGAGAGGAAATTTAAACAAAGCATCAGGAATTTGAGAGAAAGTGCAGAGCAGTGAACAGCAGGGGTCAAGGCCCTGGGTGTCACACAGATAGCGAAGGGGAACTCTGTCCTCAAACTGTGAGCAAACAATTTCTTTACAAAGAGCACATATTTGAAGCCGGTAGCATTTATTTATTGAAATCAGTGTCTTTCTCTGACCTTGCTGTTCATTCTGCATGCGCTACACATCTTTGTAGAACTTGCATCAAGTTTTGTTTTATATTAGTGAAGACAGTCTTTACACTTGTTCCATTCTCTTGTAATACACAATGTAGTACAATGCTGTACAGTCTGCTTTTTTGATATTTGGCAAATTTTTGACATTAGATTAATTACATTAAGATTAATACTACTGACAAAAAAAAAATCAAAGATAAAGTAAGTATAAAGTGAGAGTACCTAATACTTACTTTATCTTTGATAAATATATATCACGATTAAAAGAAAAGTTCAATAATTTTCACGTCGAAATGTCGATGCTACATTTGCTGGAACTAGCAGAATGCACCAGAAAGTTGCATTGTGGTTATGCAATGTTCTACGATTTAATGTTTTGTTTGGTCCATTAAAAAACAAAACAATTCCCCTCATGAGCTTGACAATGTAAAGAGTGCAATATCTTGAATTAAAAACCTTATGGGAGCAAATTTAGGCGGGAGGTTTAAAAAAAACATTTATTGTTATTTTCACGTTAAGTGTAGGGGCATTTACTTCATTCACAAAATAGGAACAGTAAAATTAAGACAAGAAAAATATATAGTCTTCTTCTTACATTATCAATATATATACACACACACACACACATTGTAAAATAGGACATTGTAACAAAAGGAGAAAAAAAGAGAAGTGTAGCCATAAGCAAGTTATGATAGGCTCCATCTGCATTGTGAATACAGATGTAAAATGGTTATTTGTTTCAGAAAAACAATTCAGATCCTTCCGTTTCACAGCAGTATTTATGGCTTTGTTTATAAAGTGGAGACAAACCGGAGTAAAGCTAATTTAAAACATGACGCAACTAGCAATAATTGAAAAACCCCAATCTTTGTTTTAACACCATAATCCCCATTATCATGGCAAAACACATTTTTACACAATTTAGGCGCCATGCTTTTGAGCATTAGTCAGGCGTTATGTATGTACACATGTAAAAATCTCATGGCTGCACAGAAGCATTTCTTCCAAGACGACAAAATATTACAAAAGAACACTCAATTAAGCACTACAAAACACACACCCACACTTTAGTCTGAAGGCCAAACAGCCCAGAGAGAGAACATAGGCATTTTGTAAAACAAGACGACAGGTCCAATGTTTTAAAATCAGTGGCCATAAGTGATGAGTGGAACGAGCCAAGCTCCTTACAGATGATGCAAAACATACACTTTTTATTTAAATCTTTTTTTTCCAACTAAATGTTTGAGGTGTGAGGGTTAGAAAAGATCGACACATGATTGGAACAGAACCTTGGCGTGAATCTGCTAAATTGAGATTGAACCACAGTGTTATTCTGATATTTAGCCCCCATAAGCATGATCCACATGTAACAAATGTCCTCCAATCACTGGTTTGCAAAGAGCAATTGTTAATACACTTAGGCTCAGAAGGTCAACCAAGATTGGAAGGATACATGAAGTCCAAAGAGCGGGCTGTTTTTAACGCCCCATTATTTGAACAAATGTACCACTGTCGCGTCTGTGGTACGTTCAGCACTGCTGTGACAATGATTACCAAAAGAAACAAACACGTACAACATCACTAACTCACTCCACACGATAGAAACAGCTGTAAACGTGTACACCACCAAACTCAGGTGGGATCTAGTTCGGAGTCTCTTCCAGCAACAGTCAGGGATGTGATCAGCTAGACACGAGCAACGATGGACATCAGGAATTTGCAAGGCATCCCTCCAATGTGAATTGGAAAGTTGCATATAAAAAAGAAAAATTCCCTGGGAAAGGATGTAACTAAATCCTTGACGGTTGTTATTTGGTTACACAGACAAAAATGGTCCATTCTTCAACAGATATTAACGTGTTAAGTCATGAAATCTAATTCAAAAATTCTTTCTTTACAGATTTTTTTTAACACATCCCGTATGTTACACACCAACACAAGACAGTTCACTGTTTTACACAAGCTGAGGCTCATTTAACAGTTCAAGGTCACAACACTGAACTGACTCCCAAGTACATACAGAGTAGACCAGGTGAGAAGGAGCTGTAGTCCACACCGCTCTTTCACATTTGATCAGATGGGTTCAATTCACTTCCATTTCAAAAGATATCGGGATGCGTTATTACAGGAAAATAATGCATGTTAATCCCATAAGAACACAATTGAATTCTAATGAAAGCTGCACCTGCAAATTAGACTGAAAGTGAATTGAGCCCTGAGCCACATGTTGAAGTTCAGAAAACTCTCCATCTGAAGGAGGACAGATAACACGGGCTGTGTCGCCACCTGTCGGCCAGCACTGGTATTGCACAGACATCATAACCCGCTACAGGCAGGAGGGACAGACACACCTTATATAAAATATTGCGCCACCACGACTTGAGAATTTGGTTATGACAACATTGACCAGTGAGTTTAAGATAAAGCTAGGATGTTGTAAACACTTCAGATTCAGAGGTCAGCCCTTATTTGGCAATGGGTGTTGGTGTCTTAGTAAAGGCTGAAACACTGAGCTGTAGAAAAACAGGCTGTAGACATCGCGGGCCAAGAATCACTGATCGGCATATGACATACTGATATATGACTCAAAAAGAAAAGGGTGGTGACGGATGCTGCATATTGCACTGTTTGAAATGCATCTTCCAGGTCATTTACGAGCAGCATGTTTTAACACACGTGATTCTTTTAGTTGCTGTTAGTTCTTAAAGTATAAAGACTGCCACTTCAACTGTTGCACATATTCTCACAAACAACACGCCATAATCACATTATCATCCAACATCCGTTACACCCGGGATGCTTTTTGGACATGATTTTTTTTTCTTTTTTTAAAAGCAGCACATTGTTTGATGGACATTGATAATCTACAAAGTGCAAATGCACCACCTTGTGCTCCCAAACGCCATCCAAAACCCAGCTACAGTCCTTGCTGTTGTGCACTGGTTCAGTCCACTGAATCATGCAGTAGAGTGCTTCGTGAAATACTCCAGTTTTTTTTTTTAGGGGAAAACATCCATCTGAAAAAGTTGTGGACCACAGATGCGCTCCAACATTATGAATAAGAAAAAAAGACAAAAAAAAATGTCACACAGGTAGTAAACTGATCCATCTCCATGGTATATACTGCGCGAGAGGACACCAACGCACTGCTCCAGCATGTCGCCCACTCTTCACTGCAGCTTGTTGCCTTTAAAATGAGTCCTGGTGCACCCGGAAAGCTTTTGGCATTAAAATGTTTCTCACTTAAACACCAAAAAGTAGCTCATATTCCTTCTGGGATTCTGGAATTTTCTCATTGTCAGTAAATGCTCCACTTGCGAGAAAAAGAAAACTAAACAACACATGGGAATATGTGCACAGTTAAATGCTTGCGTATTAGCATATGTGTGTGTGTGTGTGTGTGTGTGTGTGTGTGTGTGTGTGAGAGCTTGTATCAAATCATGTCCAATGAGGGTAGGTGTGACATTTGTTTTTGACACCGCATGCAGAAAATGCCAATGCCATGGATGCTTACTGTGCAAAATAAAAATGCATTTCCATAGTTACTCTGAATGGGCCCGTGGGGATGC
This sequence comes from Clinocottus analis, assembly GCF_023055335.1. NCBI lineage: Eukaryota > Metazoa > Chordata > Actinopteri > Perciformes > Cottidae > Clinocottus > Clinocottus analis. The sequence goes on from NW_027175909.1 coordinate 8,724,247, forward strand.
AGTTGCGCTGGGAGACTGTTGCCATGGTGACAAACTAAACTGTTGCGTTGCTTAAGGCATCATATTAGATGACTGAGGAGTTTCTCCTATGGCAGAGAAGAAATGAGAAGAAGAAAAAACAGAGACGATTAGGCACATTACTGTTGATCACATTAATAATGTACAGAATTGTGACAAAAGTCAAGCTGTGGCCCAAACCTACGGGCTGACTGAACTCACATTTACCTGGTTAGGACTCGCTCTCCACAGAGATTGTAATCGTTTCACTTTCAGCTGCGAAGCCAGACAGTAAATGTGTTAAGGTGGCAGACACCAGACAGTAAATGTGTTAAGGTGGCAGACACCAGACAGTAAATGTGTTAAGGTGGCAGACACCAGACAGTGAGCTGTTAATTCTGCCTCACCTGACTTGAGGGTGTTATTAGCCTGATGCTCTCCGATGTTGTTGGCATGCTGGTCGTTGGACAGGAGGCGGTTCTGTGACTCGCTGACGGGGCTCACTGGGACATCGACAGCACTAAAAACAAATTTAAAAAAAGCTAAATTAACTTTGCATCCAGAACACCCCCTTCCGGGCCTCCGGCCTAACAATATAGTGTTCATTATACCAAGATTGATCACCTCTTACTGAGCTCCGGCTGCAGGGTCACTGTGGCCTGCTCTACATCTGCTGCGTTGACTAACCGCGTGGGGAACGTCAGGCCATCTCCCTGACTTTGATAAACATGGAGGACAGCAGAAACTCAAGATTAGGTGCAGCCAGGCTGCGGGGCAACAAGTTGCAGTTTGATTAGATTTCCTCTGGACCTACAACAAACGTAACCTGGTCGTTAAAAGGAGGAGATCCACTCCGTCTAAATCTTTCTTTAGCATTAACAAATGCGTCAGACACTGTGCTGTAAATTCAACCCTGGAATCAATACTTAGCTTAATGTAGTCAAAGCGCTACAGGGGCATCCATATCTCCTGTGATTGATCATTTCTGCGCTTGTCTCCATTACCTGGTGAAGATCGGCAGCAGCCAGTACTTCTTCTGGTCCCCAAAGACCTGAGCGATATTCTTCCGGAAACCAAGAGAGAAGCCGTTCTTATCAGAGCCCGTCCTGAAGACTGGCGCTCTGAACGCCTCTGCAGACAGACGAGCATGGACAGAGAGGACACATACACAGCACAGGCCATTAAGACAACCAACAGCTGAACCTCCAATTGATAAGAAACGAATGGACTAGGATTTGAGTGTGTGTGTGTGAGAAGGTGTCATTTTAAAAACTAATAAAAAAAAAATTAAAAAAAAGTAATTCTTTTTCAAAAACACAATAATTGTGTTTTTAAAACGTGTGTGTGCTTATTACCTATAGTGGACCTGTTCTTCCCTACCAGCCACAGGTGGTAGCTGAAAAGGGACAGAATACTGATGCAGAACATGGCCGCCACAAAAAAGAGAAACAACACGTGGAACTTGGCGTGAGTGTCTGGCAGCTCATTCTGGAGGGAAGAGACGGGAGAAAAAAGAAGAGCGAGAGACAAATCAGTGACGTGTTCACAGGGAGGATATTTACGGCAAGAAAGAAGTGAGAGAGGTCTCGTGTGAGCCACATCACTGCACGCACATCACGACAAAAACCATGGCAACGACGGTGAGGCACTGCTAAAGGCTTTGGAGGATAACTGGGTTACCTTTGGGCAGTTCTCTGCCGCTTTCCTCCGGCAAAGCTTTAGTACAAACAGAAACAAGACTGGTTAGCAACACCAGGAGAGATCAGGTGGGAGGGAAGGAAGCACTTTAGAAAATCGGCAGGCAAATACAAGTCAAGGCCAAGTTATGTGAAATGGAGGTGGGGAGGGAATAAAAGAAAGAGAGTGGGTGAATGCACACAGTGTGCCCAGAATTAAAAGAACAAATGAGATAAAAGAGGAAGAGATGAGAGGAAAATCGAAGTGGAACAGCAACAGAAAAAAAGGAAAAAGGAGAGGAGGTGTTTGCCGCCACAGAAATGGTGTGACTGGGAGAAGGAGACAGAAAACAGAGACGGATCAGAGAACAATGACCCAGTGTGTGAGAACCGGGGGACAACAGAATGGGGAACAGAGAGGGGTCAAAGGGTGCAGAGGAAACAGAGGAGCGGTACGGCTCAGCACAGGAGAGGCCGGCACCATGCACTGCCCAGTCAGAGGACGCTCACCCGGGCTCGGACATGCACAAGGAAATCGGTATCACACATTCACATTCAGCATCCCATTACTCACTGTCCAAAACTTTATGAAATATTGCAGTACTGTGGCCGCAATGAATAAGCAGTACACCAGCGAGTAAGCCAGGAAGAGGATGAAGAACTTGTAGTTGGAGAATCCGACACAGTTGTTCACCCTGAAAATGCATAAATGCAGAAAGGTCAGAGTCAAGGTCACTTCCTCCGACTACAATTCTTATCAACTTGAATAAAAAATAAATTACAAAAAGGTGGAGGCTTTGTGTTACTCTTATGGTTACACCAAGATGTTTGCTTGTTTTGTCCGGTACAAATGTTACCTTTTTGTATACAGTTAATCCAAGACTCGTAATAAAGTATACTTTGCCAGTTTAACAAATGAAATTAAAGGGATTAAACAGCTCGAAGGCCATGTTTCAAAAGTATGCCCATGCAACACTAAAATGTGAGCTGTCATGTGTACAGTATATGGCTTTGTTTAGCGGGTCTTACATACCAGGGACAATGGTGGTCCATCTTCAGCACACACCTGCCACACACAGGGAGAGGATGGACAAAGGAAAGGACGGATTTAGGAAAGCACGAGAGAAGCTCGACATTAAAGGGTTAAAGAGACAAGTATGTCGGTTGACTCTAGAGAGGAAGTCTCACAGCTGGCATTTATTAAGTTAGGGGTTTTTCTTACATGTCACATGCTGAGCAGTGATGACACCGGTCAGGCTTGATCACTTGACAACGGTCACAATACCGGATTGCTGCAACATTTCGACAAAAAAGGATCTTGTTATGGGACATCTCCGATACAATCGCACTGATAAAACTCACATTTCAGACACTCACACATACCTCCAGCTCCTGTGCGGGTGTACAGAGGCAGACTGGTGGCGGCTCTCCACAGGATCTCTTGCTGGGACTCTGGCCTCTCTTCCTTCTCGTAGCACTCCTTCTCAGCTTTGGGAAGGCAGAACTGGAGAGACAAAAACAGAAATAAAGAAGCAGATTGTAACGTGAAAATGGGGATTTATAGAGACGCAGAGTGGGCTTGTTTTTGGAGACGTAGTTATTGTACCTCTTTGGAGGGGTTAGCAGGCTGGCTGAAAATGGTCCTCCAGTAAGACCATACAAACATGATGAAAGAGAGGTGGAAGAAGATCAGGTAGACAACTGGAGGGAAGCATTCAGCAAAAAGTCAGAACCAGCATACAGTCAGGAAGTGACATTGAACACAAGCATTGCCATTAAATAGTTGATATCAGGAACTGTCACTTGGTATATATGGAAACACTATGCATCTTGTTGAATGCTGAATGAGGAGCTGCTTTGCTGCAAGCAGACCAACCTCAGCAATTTAAGAGTGCATGTTTTCTGTGCCAGACATTTTCCCCAGACCTACAAAAGTCTATCCAAATAAAGAGTTGAGTGACTCAGTTCTGATCATTCACAATGTATGGGTGTAATGCATTTTCTGATTCAAGACACTTACTCTGCTCTCCTATACTGGGGATGGTGACTGAAAGAGAAGAAAAAAAAACAGAGAAAAGGAAAACATTAGATATGAAAGACTGTCGCCTAAACAGTGCCAGTTATATGGCAGCATTGAACACTGTGGTTATACATCTGACTGTGAGCTTTGGAAAGATACATTTACAAGTCACGAAATGTTTAAACCGATAACAGAGAATGAACAAAGTTGTCCTGCTAAAAACTCTACTCTTGCTGATAAAAGGTGAATTTAGTGGCTGTTCTGAAGCTTTCAGTCAAAACACCCAACCTTTGTCCCCAGTTGTCTTATGGTTTCCACTTATCAGAGCACTTTAATGACTTCTCATCCACATAATGAGGACATTGTTTCCCGGATATGAGCTTTCAGTCTTAAATCTGTTGTTGAAATGAAAAAAAAGTCCTTAAAAGTCAGAAAAATGGAAACAGAAACTTCTGAGGAAAACTAGCGTTCACTATAAAGATTTGTGCTTTTTCTTCTTTTAAAAAAACACTGGATACTCTCACCTCCTTATGCTTGATTAAACAATCAATCACTGGCCACATCATCAGAAAGTAAACATAGATAAGGCCAGCGACTTAAAAAAAAAAACAGGAACCACTAAACTAGTATGCCAGTGTTTTAAGGTGTGATACAATCAGAGCCTGACACTTCATATAATCCAGTGGGAGACAGTAATCCTGACATGAAAACGTTTGGGAACTCAATAAATACACTAGCTTTATATATGACATCATCCACAGTTAAAACATCAAATTAATAGTCTTCTTCCGATTGCAATTAATGTTCCAACACTTTCCTCTCCTCTGAATATAAAAACTCTCAGAGCCAAACACTTCACTAACCTGTGCCAGGCTAATTAATAATGACTCGAAATAGAAGCAAAGCGTGGATCTGGTGGGCCAGACAGCGTTTATTGAGAGTTTCATTTTACCACCCAGACTCGACACGAGAGACAACTGACACGAGAGTGGCAGCAACGTTGACTTCACGGTGAAAAGTTGTCCCAAACACGCTCCTCATTAAAACAGAGGCCACTCCAAGGCGAAGGCAGCCGATGGGCAATTAGCTTCATGGAGGTTTTGGAGAGGCTTGCCAACACCTTTGTTGCGCTGCAGTCCATTTACTTCCTGCTGGCCAGCAGCAGCAGCAGCAGCAGCAGCTGTACGTGTGGACCGCACGGTGAAAACACCGGCGGTTCAATGCTCTGCAGAGGCGACGGACCGCGGCAGGACGAGCACTTACATATACACAGCTCCACCACGTACGCGTAGTACGACCAGCAGACGACCAGGGCGATAAAAATCACAGGTATCCATGCTAAGCCCCGTTGACAGCATCTCAGTACGTGCGTGGGCGCCATCTTTCTCCCTCTACTGGGGAAAAAGGGAGTGTCGATGTGTGACGTCACTGGTCTGCAAATGAAAATGATTTTGGGGTACGGTGGGGGTTCATTTGAAGACATTGATTGGAATAAACAGCTGTAGTTGCACTTTTTGTGTCCACTGAGACTTAAAAGCTACATTTTCTGCAAAAATCTATTTTTAGGAGTAGTTTGCCTGTTTTTTAAAATAAACTTGAATATAGATACAATGTGTACATTAAATGTTTGCAAATGCTACGATTTTTAGAATTCATAATTAAAAAAAACAGCTATTTATCTTTTTCACAAAGTTGTTAATGTTTCATGGGTTTATAGGTGGTGTTGTATCCACATACGTTCATTTACTACTTCTTGAAGCAGGAGCGGACTTTAGGGCGGTGCAACGGGATCTTTTTATAGCTTCCTTGAAGTTCACCAGGAAGCAATTACACTGTTAGTGGAACCGTCGACTCTCCACCGCCAGCTCACCGAGAAGTGGAGGCTACAAGTTAAAGTACTAGTTGCTAGGAAAAAGGCTTCCGTTGAGATGCACGTGGAGACATATTTGTCGCGCATCGGGTTCGCGGGCCCCGCAGAGCCCTGCCTGGAGGTGCTGCGGTCGGTTCACACCAGACACCTGATGTCGGTGCCCTTTGAAAATCTCACGGCGCACAGCGGCGGACGGGTCCAACTCGCCCTCCCGCTTCTGTACGCCAAGATAGTGGAGCAGCGTCGAGGGGGTTTCTGCTGCGAGAATAATGGTCTCTTCTCCTGGCTGCTGTCCGAACTGGGCTTCCAGGTGACCCTGCTCTCGGGTCAGGTGAAGCGTGAGACGACGGGCTGCTACGGCCCACCTTTCGACCATTTGGTCCTCATGGTGAGCCTCGATGGGCAGCGCTGGCTGTGCGACGTCGGGTTCGGCTCCGCGGGCTTCAGTGTCCCCGTTTCATTGGACACAAGTGGCCCCCAGGAGCAGGGCCAACGGGTGTACCGCGTCAGGAGGATGGACACGGGGATGCACTTCCTGGAGTGGCAACAGGAGAACAGAGGGGCAGACGGGGACTGCACAGAGATCTACAAGTTCACCCTTGAACCTCGGTGTCTGGAAGACTTTGAAGAGATGTGCTGGTACCACCAGAGCTCCCCCTGCTCCATCTTCTTCTGCAAGTCTCTGTGCACAGTTTTGAAGCCTGGTGGGAGGCTCACCTACATCGGCCATCAACTGATCAGCACCGTATTTCTACCAGAAGCAACCGGGGGCGGGTTGAAAACCACAACCAGGGAACTTAAAGATGAGGAGATACCTGGTATTCTAGCTGAGGAGTTTGGAGTCGTTCTAAATTCTCCACTTATACCAAAAGATGAGATTGTCAAACCACTACCACTCATGTACTGATGATGCTTTACACAAGGGCTTAATTATGTGAGCAATGTATCTTCTAAACCCAATACGCCCAAATAAACTTATAAAACAATAACCAGATATACGGCTTTTTTACAACACATGCAACAAAAAAGATAAATTGTCAGTCTGATTTAATAAATTATACATACACTTTTAAGATGTACAATGGTCATTGCATTAATCCATATCCGTTTTTTCTTTTTTTTTTTAAGACAAAGTCTGCGTTCAAAGTATTTACACATGTACAATTATCAGGCAGCACTTTACAAAGCAAGGCATGAACGACAATACCGATGTTGAGCTCATAAACCTCGGACCCTCACCCTCCTGCCTACTCAGTTCGTGTGGGAGGGAGGGGATTACTCAACTGTCCCAAGATTATAATACATTTTCCCATCCAACCTTTGATGGCCACGAAAAGCGAATACAAGAAATTGAACGACATCCATCAAATCCATCAAGATCCACAGGAGATTCAAAAAGATTAACGGTCCAAGGACTGAGTTGAAAATCAAAAAGGGCGGGGTGATGAGTAGACGGGATGTATGCAGATAACAGGTGCAAAAATGTGGCAACGTGTGACACAAAGATCTACTCTGGAACGGGGACAGGATTGGGAGGTGGGATTGAATTTGCTCTTGCAGCTTTCCGTTCGTAGTTCACCAGCCTCTGCCCGACCAGGTACCTGTAAAGAGAGCGATTAACACAACAAAAATCAACTCGATTGTAAAATACACGTTGATTTCTGCAGATGGGGTCGACACTAAAAGATCCTTACTTGTCGTTCTTGATGTGTTCATAAAGGCGTTTGAACTGTCGGATCTGGAAAGACAGGATGCCGATAAGCGAGACCACCATTAAGAGGAACGGGTAGATCCTCCTCTGCATTAGGATCTCCATCTCTGGGGTAACTCCTGCAAATAAAGTAAATGCACTTCAGTTAGGAATTGTTTCGGTGAACTTCCCATTAGCCAACACTGTTGTCACTACGACGGTCCTCTGGAGATGTGAAGGAACATTCTATGTTAGAGAAACATCTGCGATTGGATGTTGCTTCATAACTCGGCACGATCACGTGATTAATCAAATGGAAACCGTCAGTATTTTAAGTGGAATTGAGTGAACAAGGCCAGCGGTTCATTCCTCTCCTTTCGCAACTGACATTGTGTGCATTATTTAGCAAAGGAAATGTTATCTAGTGATATTTGTTTATAGTTTTTGAGAAGGAAAAAAAAATCCTTGAAACGAGAAGGTGAAATATACAGAGAATAACAATTTGAAACTAACTCACCGACAGTAGGCACCACCCCGGCAGCAATCACGTATGGCACGCACAGGGACAGCAGCAGGACTGAGATGACCGGAGCTGCAAGTTTACGGATGATGAACTGGAGATCGATGTTACGAATGCCATTTGCGTACACCTGAGGAGAAAGTTTACAGTCGTTACACTTTACAGCCAATTACAGTGTGATTCCTATCTTATCTAAAATCGATTTCTCATTTTGAGTCACAGATACTTGGTCAAAAGTGAAACATCCATCTCAAACCCACCTGCTCAATAACGGTCTTCAGCCACCACTGAGGGCCCATGAGAGTGATGGCAGCAATGATTTTGGCATGGAGCACTCCTAGAGCCCAGTCCTATTACATGACAATGTTGGGAAACACAAACGGGCAAACAGGGTAAAGGATCCGTTACAACGCAATACCTATGCAACAATGAACCACCAAAAGGAAGTCTCTGTTGAGAGAGGTGCAGAAAGAAAACACGACAACGCAGACCGTCCCACAATCGTACCTGCCAAGGGTAGAAGAGGGGGGTTTGGTCCAGGGGGACCCTGAGCGGGGCCACGATGACCAGTTCAAACAGCAGACCCAGTAGCAGCGGGATGACTCCAGCGACCAGCAGCGCTACAACCACAGTCTTCAGAATCTGCATAAAACAAGCAGGGATTTGCAATGAACACAATCAAAAACCTTCAACACTTCAAAACATTAAAGGAACAAGTAGTTTGAGTGTTATTCCCCTTTGATGGTACACATTTCCTCCTCTCAGGGGCAAAACTCGGGCAACATTGGCAGTTAGACAAGGTTGGGATATTACTACGACGCAGGTGCCGGCACAATGGTGTTGTAATAAGTAACAAAGCATTTAACAAAAACACTGCGTTGAGGTCCAACTCGAGACCATTTAAAAGCTGGAAAGAGAACAACTCATTATAATACCGGTCTCCTGCCCAGTTTTGGTGTTTGCCTACAGTGGAGGCTGCTCACAGATACCCACCATGAGAGTCCACTCCTGGACTTTGCGTGCAATAACGTTGCGTCCCTGGGGCATCCAGGCCAGCAGCACAGTGACTCCACGGATAGACAGCCAGCAGACGTAAAGGCCGCACGCTGCTGTGTACAGCTCGTGGATTTTGGAGCTTCCTGTCCAGAAGGACATCAGCCAGCGCCCGGTGAACACTGAAAAACACACGTGAGAAAACGAACATGACCTCTCTTCAATGTACCATTAACCCTCAGATCTGGTTTACAAAGAAGTGAACATAAACTAAAAAAGAACCGCTTTAACAGCACAGACATGCATGCATGCATGCACATATATATACATATACACCCTTTAATTATGGTTTGGGTGTGACTATGGAAAAGAGAAAATAAATTGCTGGTTGTCTTTCATGCCACCACATCTTACCTGGTAGGGTTAGGCAGACCAGACTGGCCACCAGCAGAGTGATGCACATGAATGCAATTAGCAACACAATCTAGAAAAAAATGGGACCGATTTAGAATACAAATGAATGCAATGAGGTGTCAAAACTTGGGCATATCCGATTATGTTTCCCTGTTTTTTATTACACTGTATAAATGTGTCAATGCTGTATTTTATGAATAAAAATTGGAACACATAGGACAATTATCAGATGAAGGCTTTTTACGAGGATGGGTGTAATAACTGGGACTTGTATAACCTAAAATTTACTTTAAGTGGTATCTTTTGTGTGGGTCAATCAAATAAGTACAGAAACTATACTTAAAATCAACACTTGTACAATATGTAATTCCCCAGAAAATGATTGAAAAACTGCAGTGATAAATGTTCAAAACCATGGGACCTTCTCACCCTGAACGGAAAGCGAAGTGGTCTGTGGTAAGGCTGGAATCCAACTGGTCCACCTTGCTGAAGTATGGCCTGATGGGCTGCATGCAGGCCCTCGCCAACAGCGGGGGCAGGGTTGTTATTGTTGTTATGATGTCCAGGAGGAGGGTTGTTATTGTTGTTGTTGTTCACAGGCTGGTTAGCGTCGATGTCCTCCTGCTCCCCGAGGAGGTAGGAGTGGAGGTCTCTGTGGAGACAAAGATGGCTTTGGTTATAGACAGCCAGTCTGAGAAGAATCAGAGGGAAATATAATGCATCATGAAATATGTAGAAGTGTATTTAAACTCGTTAACTTACAGTAAATATCCAGCACTGACTGTCCAGGCCCTGACCAGGCCTTTGAGCCACTGGCGAGTGTGTCCCTGCTCCAAAAGAGCTGGCAGCACAACCTGGAGTAATAATAGCTCCAAAGACAGCTCGCTGACCGGGGCATCACTGAGGGGAAAGAGGTGGATGGGGTCAGACAAGAGTCATTTAAACAGTGTGTGCCAGGGCATGAACCACATATTGAATATAGTTGATGTGCTCAAGACATCTGTTCTCAACATTTACTCAAATAGGTAGGTCACTGCAACTTGTGTTTATCAGTCCTTCAAGTTGGTAATGTTTTCAATACTTCCTCATTTAATCAAGATGTGTATAGTAAGATATGCCTTAGGAGGAAGTGGTTACACAAACCATTTCAGAGAGACAAGCCAGCGGCTTTCACACAGTTTATTAATACGTTACCCATTATTTAGTTAGCTTGCTGGTTACCTGTAGAGCATGACGTTGTAGGGGAGGAAGGTGGGGAGCAGTAGTTTGATCAGCCTGATGGGCATCCACAGCATGAGCAGCACAATAGAGCCAAACACAACCACGGACAGGATGAACCGCCGCAGGTGTCTGTAGATGGGCAGGTGAATCATCTCCTGCACCGGGTTAAAATCGGGGTCATTGAGGTTTCTCAGAAACCACAGCACTCCCGGCCTCAGCACCTGTTGGGCAAACAACAGATGTTTGCGTTAGATAAAAAAACAAAACTATGACAACTGCCTTGTGGTTGTACGCCTCTGCAAAGAGGTCAAGTCGCAGTTAACATTCACATCTGTCCAAAATGTAATCACTTCATCCTATTAGACATCTGTGTACCACCGGCATAACCTTCGACCACCAAAGTCTAATCAGTTCACCCTCGAGTCAAAGTGGATCTTTGTCCCTAAGGTGGAAGCGCTCTTGAGATATCTTGGTGATGAATGGAGGTACAGACAGATGAACAATCCAAAAACATAACGCAACCGTCCACAGCTGTCGCCACAGGGGACGTATTAAAAATGTACCTACTAACCTACAGTGAACTAACTAAGGAATCAATCTACATTTTAAAAAAAGCAAAACGGTACTTTCATCAGACTCTTACCTCTCTCAGTAGCAGGATGAAAGAAGCGAAGTAGAAGACGTAGACCATTCCAACAAGCCAGTGCAGGAACATGGTGGTACCAGGGGCTGATTTAAAACTTAACTCTCTGTCTTTCAAGGAGGCATCAAACATCTCCTGCAGGAAGTAAAATGTTAAATGAAGAGAGCATTTAGACTGATATAAACTCAATGTTGGTTCAAAGATGATGCATCCAAATTACTTGTCTTTGATAAATTAACACACAGTTTCCTAAAAGATCAAATCTGCTGTGAATAACATTTGCACATGCCATACGCGTAACAAAATTAGACAAATCTTAATAAGCTTCTGAGAGTACACGCAGGATAAAGGACTCCTCCACTCACATGATAAATCCCATTCTCCATATTGGCATTGTTCACTTATGCAAGTGCTGTTGTGCCTTTAAATAGGATATATATTTTAGATGTCCCGTGTGACATTTATTAACAAGCTTTGTATCAGAGACCAAACTAGCTTTGTCAGCCTTAATTCTTTTCACAGGTGACCAGCTGCAGAGCTGAAAGGATGTGGCACCCTTATGCCGTCTAAGGTCCCCCACCGGTTCTGGGCATGTCGACTGCTTCGAGACAGACTCGTGAAAACGTACAGAAAGGCTGACAAAGTGGAGCATAGGTGGAAAAGCTTCGGTGGCCACAGGAGGTGAAGGGGACTTGGGAGTGTGCCACTTTGCAGCAGAGAGTACAAACTTGCTGACACAGAGAAATGTGTAGACAACAAGTGAGAACCACCACACATAGGCATATGTGACTCTCTCCAACTGTTCAAGCCAGTGTGTTTTTATGTGGTAATAAATGTATGAACTTTGTGACCAACTGCATCTGTTTCTGTCTGAGCCACGTTAAAAGTCACTTCAACAGCTATATGACAGACACCTTTACTGGGTAGAGAACACCATACTTAGGGAAGGGAATTCAAAACTTTAGACTTGCTTTAGCTGACACTGGATTAAGCGTTTGAACATTGAGACCATTTCAGAAAAGTGTTTGTGTCATTATTAAATATGGTACTGTATCTGTGACCGTTAGCCTTGGATGAGAAATACAATTAAACTTCCTCTGACCATGGTAACATTACAGCACTTGAGTAAATAATGTAACCAAGTGTGAGGGGCTTCCAAAAACAAGATAATTTAACAGTTAAACAGAAATACTGAAATTCAGAACAAGGAGGAGGTCAAGAGACACTTACTAAAGAGCAGATGTCAAGCCACCAGCCACAGATGAGTGGAAAAACACCAATCTCCACAACAACCAGCAGAGAGACCTGTAATGGAAGCAGAGATGCGTCTCAGTATCACGTTACACCGTATGTGTACATATAAAAAAATTAAACTTTTGATAAAAGTGGCTGAAATAAAATTGTGTCCACTTTTTTCCAATTTAGTTTAAGGCACATTTAAAATGGACAAGTCCACCTCACGTCTGACTATTAATTATGATAACATTTAGGTGAAACTGTAATTATATGCTTCAGTTTCTGCTTGAGCTTGAAAACTCAGATTCAGTGTTGTGTTTAGGTAGTAAATCTCAGCTTGTAAATATTTCCGTGTATATTTCCGTCAAGGAGGATGTAAACACGAGTTACACAAAGAGGCGATACCTTGACAACGATGTAGCAGACTCCCAGGAGACGTCGGGAGCGCTGGAACCTGACCAGAGCAGCGAGTCCCTTACGCAGCCATTAAGGATCCACATTGCTCACACATCTGCATCTACAGACGCCTAACAGAATACATTTGGTTTGTCCTGGTAGTAGGATCATTTTCCTTCGGCTTTACATGTCAGGCGAGACCAGGGCACCGACGTTTCTTAGATGGAAGGATACATGACAGAGGATGAGCGTCATCGCCAGCAGTATGTAGCCCACAATGGTTGTGATTAAGCCCTCAAAGTGAGACGCTTGGACCTGAATAACAGTGCAAAGTTGTAGTCAAGCAATTAATCATAGTTCAAGAGACACAATACTGCATAATAATACACATTGATGAGAGCAGGTCCTTACATATTCCTCAAAGCCAAGACCAACAACAGAGAAGTGGCCAATGTGGTACGGACAAAATGCTGAAAGAGGAAAAAAAAAGTATAACTACACTAATGTCATTCTGTAGATTTAATCATCAAATAAATGAAAATCAATAATTATGCTCATAATAAATCCTTGTTTTTAGTCTACAGTACTCACCAAAGACCAGGATGAAGAGTGTGTTGAGAGACACTACCCAAAAAACATGCTCCTACAAGACAAAAAAGGGTCCAAGTAAAATTTTAACTTAAACATTCAGCAAACAAATGTAAAAAAAACTAAACCCACGATTATGAGCACAAAGACTTACCAAAAATACAAGTGAACCATCCAGGCCAAGCATCTGAAAAGGTCAAATGGACAGATGTTAGGTGCTTCATGACATATAACACAAAAAAGTGTGGCAAATCAGTAATGTCATGTAGAGTTACCCTTTCCCAGGTGAGCTCCTCGGCTGCTCTGTCCCACTCCAATGCATTCCAATTCATGTCATCTATACAGAAACATATTCACTGTCAATATAAAAGACGAGTAGTACATTAGCAACTCTCAGCAACTTATAAATTATCTAAATAAACATCCACTTCCACATCATTGTCAAAATAAGTTTCATATGCATCTTCCTGCTCGTCTGATAAGGAAACAGCATTGGTGTACCATATGGCAACAGAACAACACTGTTATTAAGTGTGTTTGGCTAATGTATAAATGTATATGGGTTGGCTTTTAGCAACAACATAGAAAAAATATACTTAACAACACTGTTAGGATTACATTATTAATGGGGACAATTTGTGTGCAAAACAACCTATTATTTCCTCTGCATTCATTTAGCTGTGGTGATGCCCCACAGCTAGAATAATATATAATATAATCACAATTCATTACGACCCGTTTTGCCGAGCCTGCTGCAAAATCAGTCCATTAACCACAGCAAAATAAAACAAATAAGTGGCCCACTAGTGCTGGGGGTAGCGTTTTGACACATTGTTAAATCATTCTCAAATTAATTGTATGCTCTAATGGTGGTACTGTTTCTGCAAGAGCATTTCCAAACACCCTGTAGTTTTCCGTTTACTTCAACAACAGTCTTGTTTGTTGGCTTCAAAAAACACTATCTTCATTTTTGTATGGACTGTACCACTTTCTCAGTGTTATGGTATGTTAAGCAATATAATTTAGAAAGGTAATGCATGATAGAATATCTCCATACAATCTCACCAGGCGGAACATAATGTGAAATGTGATGGACAGACAGGCTGTGTGTCATTCTTGAACATAACCATTGTTTGTTTGTGCCGAATGCTTTTTATGTAGTGAAGAAAACACTTCATACAGCCCAACAACTCTTCAGTATCAATTACAACTACAACTGCTAGAAATAAAGATTCAACTGGAAATGTATCAAATTCCAACCTTGCGCCCCATTGTTGGGGTCAGCATCTTCGGCTGCTGCTCCCTCCTCTTCCTCTAGCTCTGGGTCATCACCCTGGTCTGGGGGAACATCGGGGGGGTCAGGCTCTGCTTCATTCTGAGCTGGTGGATCAGCAGGGGCTGGTTGGGCTGCAGGAGGCTCATCAGCTGCTCCCTGGCCTGGAACTTGTGCCTGAGGGTGAAAATTGCACGGCTTTGACATCGGGGGATAATCTGCATTGCACAATTCTTCCTTTTATTGGTTCTCCTTTCCATTTAAAAAAGAATATAAGATAAGACTGACTTGGCCGGTCTAACAAAGTACCTCGTTGGCTGGTCCAGCCGCATTAGGTGGGGGCGGCTGGTGCTGCTCTAACCACTGAGGAGCGCCACCATGGACAATCTGTTCTCTGAGCCACACCAGGCTGATAAATGCGCACAGCGTGCAGGTGACGACGAAGCAGCCCTGTAGACAATCTGCAAGCAGGTTCTCTCTACGGAAGCACAAAGATTACCACTTTTGTAAACATTAAAAAAAAACTAGTGAAAAAGACCTTTAACAAGTAAGGGTTATGGAAATGAAGAGAATAGTAGTGTGTAGTAACTAGTGTCATCACTCACGTTGAGAGCATGTCCAGCGGTAGTGTCAAAAGTGAGCTCACAGAGCCGGTAAACAGACACTTGTAGATGCGACCTGAGCCAGAAACCAGATAAATAAATCAGTATCATTTTTGTTGTTTTAAAAAATGATGCTTTATAACAATGAATACAGTATATGAGAATTAATTAGACCTAACAGTTTTTTTTACATTGACAACGGAGATGGATTTACATATCGTGTAACATGCAAAGCATTGCCTGTTATGTACTAAAGCTGTAATTCCTTTGATCTTGTTAAACCATGAACATGAGCTAATATGTGAATCTTATGTCACGACCACTTCATACAATAAAATGAGTATCTACTTTTAAACCTACGAACCAAAATCAGCAAAAATCAGATAGACCGTTTAGACCATATTGCTTTGATGAATCAATTCATAAAAAAGAAGAAAAAGGTAATTTACATGTTTAAGATAATACAACTGTGAAATACCTGATAAGAGCTGTATGAAAGCTGTAATCCAGTATTAACTGTGGCCTTGGATACATATTCCAATTATCTGCATTTGAGTGTGTATTACTTACATGCAGTGAGAGGAACCACCCCGAGCCATGCGAAGGCCACCAGTGTGTAATGGAACCAGTAGCGGATGGCCGTGCCCACACTGGTCAGCAGGCCGGCACAGATGTCCTGGATGGGCAGCCGTGACGGCATGTCTGGGGAGTAGACTGGAAAGAGGGAGAGAGTGAACCAGAGACATTAAAATAATGATTAATGTTTGGTAAAGCTTTAAATATTAATAAAAATTGTGTTTAGAATTGAATTTCAGCAAAAGAATGATCACATGTAAAATGGACTGATACAAAAAGAACTGTATGGCCTCATCTGTCAGGCTTGTATAGGAAACCCAAGGCTGTTCACGATATTAAAGTGGATGATAAATCAATGCCACAGGGACTTACTTGGCGTGAACGCAAATCTGTGCTTGCATAATTCACAGTACTCCTTCCTGCTGTGCTTCAGCCACTGGACCAAACTGTAAAGTAACATTTATATAGTCAAAAGACATCATACAACATAGAACATTGTCTGCTTGAGAATTTATTGTTTGTAATACATAGTTTGGGTTTCGTGATTTGGGGTAGAGGTATTGGGAAACATATTTCATTGTATTGGTCCCTAGTTTGGACATTTTCACTCTCCCAAAAGGTCTTTATTCACAAGGCTACTACATACTGTTGTTCAAAAAAAACAAAAAAAAACGCTGGTGTTGCAGATTTAAACCACTGTCTGGGTTGTTAACATTGTGAGACAAAGACAAAGGTTGATGGTGTTGACCTGGCATAATTTATCCTTCAATTACTATGACTACAAAAATATATGTGATGAAGATGCATGCTCAGCTGTCGTGACCGCTCCAGAATCTCTGGACCCAACAGATACTGACTTTAAGAACGTCTCATCTTTCAGTCATGGTAAAAACAAACAGGCAAACAAAAACAATGTTTATTTTGTTTCCCTGAGATAATTTGTGCTTGCACGTTGCCAGTAATTACACCATCTCAGCACCACTATACAATCCAGACACAATAGACTGGTACTCTTAACATTGTGCTCTGGACGTGAACTAATATGGATACAAACTGAGGTTTGACAATTCCCACAGAACAATCTAGGCCTGGCCTTTGCTTCTGCCTCGGGTTTTCCATGCACCTGACCACACAGAACAGATGAGAACACAGCACAATCTCCAAAATACCTGCAGGGGCTGGTGTTTTCACCAGGCCAATACTACATACAAGTGTTGCACACAATGCAACCTGCATGTGACAGATGATTAATCTGTTTTGCATCCATTATGATATTTCAATTACATTTGCAATGAAGCCACCACTGTTGGAATAACCACAGGGCAAAACGTATGCAACAAGTTATGGGGTGTTAAGTTACGAGGTCACAATGACAGCTGAGGAGCCAACCACACTTACCATTCCTGGTGGATAAACTTGATACTTCCAGTGCAGACACAAGGGTGGTACAAGGGTTTGTCTGGGGTCCCCTCAGAGCGGCACACACGACAAATATCCGCTGCTCACACAAACAAAACAGACACAACATGGGAGTTATTATATTCATCGCCAAAGCTCAGCAAACCAGGGATGTGCAGACAGAGAGTAGGGACACTGGGGTTTGTTAATAAACAAGCAGCATTTTAAAATAAGTAAAGATCCCAATAAGGAAGACGGATACATATAAGTGAGTTACAATTGTTAATACGTGTGGTTACACATCAGCAGTCTGATGACATCATCAGTCACGTCTAGTCCATTATACGGTATCACATCGCTGCTTCACCGTATGATCTCTTATTGAGTTCGGCTGCATTAAACAATTTGTAGCAGTCATCTGCCATCCACCTGCATTAACTATCATTACACTGTCAGGCTACTTAGCTATGCTAAGTTAAGCACCAGCAGGCCAGCTCAGCAGTTGGTTTGCAGTGATGCACTTGTGAAGCTAACGCTAGTCAACCCCAGCTGATAAGTAACGACAAGAGACACCTTTCGACAGTAATTTACCTTCTTCGGCGGTATCCATCACGATCGCTAAGCACTGGTCACCGTTTCTTCCAGGAGTAACTTGTACAGCGGACCCATCCACGAACCAGACAATACCGTTTAGCTAGCTAAATTAAGCTAGCGAGACGAGTGTATCTTTATGTCGGATGCATTGAGAATTATAAAATGGTTCCCACACAGACTGTATACCAGTGCTTGCTTTGTTGTGTCCTCTCACATCCAGCCTGTGTTCGCAGCTAAACAAACGGTTTTATTTTGAATTGTGTTTCTTTCTTTTTTTTCAAATGCAGGACAATAAGCGTTACATCCTCCGTGTTGCTGAA
This sequence comes from Clinocottus analis, assembly GCF_023055335.1. Lineage (NCBI taxonomy): Eukaryota > Metazoa > Chordata > Actinopteri > Perciformes > Cottidae > Clinocottus > Clinocottus analis. Next base: position 8,742,274 of record NW_027175909.1, read on the forward strand.
GTGACAGTTTAAACCGGGGAGATAAACGGCTAGCTAAAATGGCTAACGCATGCGCTAACGTCACTGTTAGCTCCTGTCACATCAGTTTTTGCTTTGCCACAGCGGCCCCAGTTTTACGGCAGGGAAAGTTCCATAACAACCGTCACGTGGTTAGCGAAAAGCAAGCAATTTATTATTTAATAAATATAGAAACGACCAGAATATTGATTTTAAACACGTTCAAGATGTACAGTTTAAGATTTACGTCTTTATTGTGTTAATATTTGAGAACGTTTTCTCAATGTGTTCTTTTGTTACGGTCTGATAGTTTTAGAAACCCATCCACCCATGTGAAACAGCGATACCTGCAGGATGTTGAACCAACAACCTTTATATAAAAGAATTGCACCTCTGAACATAAGACATGCAGTTTGACTACTTGGGGTCCTGTTTTTGGACAATTGGTTTTGGTATTTTACCACAAAACAAAATGTTGTTTGCTCAATTTTGAACTTCATGTTCTTCTTAGATTAAATCGGCCTTAACTTTGTTTTATATTTTATTCTAACATATTCTATTATCCTTAAATATAACTTATTTGAACCTAACCGATTATATTGCATATGTACTGTTTGGGGGGATTATGTATGTATGGTATATGAAACCGGTAATTGTACATGCTTTTTGTTTAAATTGTATTACTCGAACAGTATTGGTTGATGTAATATGTTTCCGAAAACATATTTAACAATATCCCTTTATACATAGGGTTAGGGTTAGATAGATACTCTTGTCACGTTCACATCTATTTGTTTGTGCACTTTATTTTAATGTTATACACTATTCTATTATAAATTCAATTGTAAATGTAATATGTTACTATTTCCTGCACTGTGTTTATTGTTTAAATGTTATGCTCCATCTACCAAGACAACCCCCTGTATATTCGTAGCAATGAATGGTTCTGATTCTGAAAACCCAAGCAAAGCTTAATTTATCAAACATCTGGAGACCTCATAATCTATTTAGCAAAAGGGAAAATGCCAAAATGGAGAAAAAAAATCGACAAAAAAAGTCACTGAAAAACATTGGAGTCTCAGCCAATTGAAAATGTTCACAAGTTTTGGTTTATACGAATTCAATTGACCATAACGTATGGAGTCAAATCAATTTCTTTGATACTACCGACTGAAACCATCACCGGCGCCGTGGCTTAGTTGGTTAAAGCGCCTGTTTAGTAAACAGGAGATCCTGGGTTCGAATCCCAGCGGTGCCTTTTGAGAGACAAATTGGGGAATATTTTTATTATCTGGTTTCAAATATTTTAACGACTACCTGGGTTTCATGTCAATGAAACCTAGAGCTTTTGATCAACCAAGTTAGATATTTCAACGATGGCTACTACGAATCATTATACACCACTGAGTCAAATTAATAACCACTTTAGCAAAACTTTAGCACCACGGTACGCTGCAGTATTTGATAAGAACCAATAGCATCGCACAATAAACAATGTGGAGATTGACTGGTGTTCATTTGCTGTTTAATACCAGTCCAGTAAAGTTGGAAATAAATTATTTTTGTGTCATTGTTATATCAGTTACAACAATATATTGTGTTGAACCCACCTTTCAAGCCCTTATTTATGAATGCTAACTAAAAATAATTCGGAGTTTTGCGATTACATCTTTTATTTTGAAGGTCATGGTTTGAAGTGAATTATTTCCCTTCTCTAGTTGGAAACTCTGGCTGCAACTTTTTGAGCCCTGCAAAAGACTTCAGATCGTCTTCATCTTTCGTCGCAAAAATCGGAAAATAATACGGTATAAAATTTACAAATGGAGACCCATTGCAAAAAAAAAATGTATTTTGAGCGTCAGCGGGGCTATTGGAAAAGGAGATTTTGTACAACTTGCCTTTTTGTCGAGCGAATGCTTGCGTAATCATGTTTGTGTGACTTTCGGTGACCGCATTCCACCTCATTTGTCTGTCTGCTCTGTCCGTCAGCAGATGGCCAATGAAGCAAAGCCATGTCCCTGTCATATCGGTGACAGGTCGGAATATGAAGGGCTCGGCCAGGAGGTCCAGATCGAGCACACCAAAGCCTACGTGGTAAAACCATCCGCCGCATCTGACAAGGCCATCATTGTCATCCAGGACATCTTCGGGTGGCAGCTTCCCAACACAAGATACATTGCCGATATGCTGGCCGAGAATGGATACATGTGAGAAGAGATCAATAAACTCTACGCAGAGAGTGATAGTCACGTGTGTGAGCAGTGGTTAGTTAACAGTGATTTCTTCTGCCATTGTTTGTATGTGTGCCCCGACCAGTGCTGTGTGTCCTGATTTCTATATTGGCAAGGAGCCGTGGAGGCCATCAGATGACTGGTCCACATTCCAGGAGTGGCTTGATGACAGAAAGCCCACAGCAATAAACAAGTAACCAAAAGCCTATTTTCATTTTAAGCAGCATGTTCCAGTCGAAAAGTTAATGTATATTTAGTAAGTGTCCTGCATTCAAAGGTGTGTTCTCACACTTTTATGGCGTTACATTGGGAGAATTGACATTATCTGTTTTTTGAAGACATTCTAGTCTCAGTATTTCCTTCTACAGAGAGGTCGATGCAGTGTTGAGGTTCCTGAAGGAGCAGTGTTGGGCCAAACACATTGGAGTGGTGGGCTTTTGCTGGGGAGGGATCGCAACCCATTACCTTGCCCTGCAATATCCAGAGGTCAAAGCAGGAGTGTCAGTCTACGGTACGTTGGCCAAATCGTCTCTCGAATTCCATTAAGATATTACAATTCAGCAATCCTTGTCCACAAAAAAAAGTCAACTGCTGTACAGTGGCTTCTTGATGGGCTTCTTTGATACTGTGCAGGGATTATCCGTGAAAAAGAAGACGTGTATGAGCTGAAGGTTCCCACACTCTTCATCTTTGGGGAGAAAGATGAAATTATCCCACTGGACCAGGTTTGTTTACATGAATCTAGGATCTCTCACAAGTAAACTTTACAGCCAGTGCTGCCTTCAGGTCGATAGAGTAGAAGCTGCCCGTGATTCCACCTAGTACTTGAGCACAAAATGGCTTAACGTTTAACTACGAAATAAATGAAACATTTAGTCAGAATGAAAGGTTTAAATGGTGCATGTCTTCACCATATAACCTTGGAAAATCTGTGCTCACATTCATTTGCTCATTAGGTGAGTGTCCTTGAAGCAAAACTCAAGGAGAAATGCACAGCAGATTACCAGGTGAAGATCTTTCCGGGTCAGACTCATGGATTTGTCCACCGTAGAAGAGAGGACATAAACCCCACTGACAAACCCAGCATCCTGGAGGCTAGGACAGATCTGCTCAACTGGCTCAACAAGTACATGTGAATGAGACAGTTTGGAAGAATCATAAGGATTCAGTCACATTTAGTTTCATTGGTGATGTTCCAGTTGTGATTAACGCAAGTGATTTTTAATGTTAATAAAATAGTAGAGTCTAAACTCTTTTGCTTTGTGAAAAATTATGGATGCATGTTTTGTTAATGTAATAATCATTGGTTTTCTTTTATGCATCTGTTTGCAAACATTTGTTGGAAATTATAAACTTAAGACATGTAATGTGCACCTGACATGGAATACACAAAGTAAAATTTTCTTGGAGGCTAGAAATCAGAAATTTCAATGGACCCAACATTTTAATGGTGCTTTTGATACTACAACAGCTTGAACATTTTGTATCAAATGATAAATAGCAATATGCAGTTCGGTTTGGACATGGTGTTGGGGAAGTGCCTCTAGAACGGTCCAGAAATCTTAAAAGGGTTGCAGGAGGCCTTCAGTCCTCGCTCTCTCCTGGGCCTCGGATGTCGTCTATCTTTAGGATCATCCTGACTACCTGAGTAGCCAGAGAGATCTGCTGCTTCTTACCAATCAGGGTCTCAACCACATGTTGCTGCTTCATGTCTGTGGAAGAGAAAAACAAAATAAATTAATATCATGTTATCTTGCTTTTCCATTACAGCGCGTTAGCATTGTCTGACTGTTGCTTCCTCACCATTGGTGTTGTGATGCAGACAGTCGATGCCGAGGAAGGGGTTGTTCTCTTTGACCTGTCTGGCTCTGACCTCGGTCATGGTCTGGATTGGGTTAAACCCACTATTCTCCGCTAGTGCCATTGGGATAACCTCCAGGGCATCAGCAAACGACCTCATGGCGTACTGCTCCAATGATGGGCACTAGAGAGAAGAGGAGCAGAAAGAGAATAAGAAATAGTGTGCTGAATATTTACTTTGAGTCTAAAGGAATACCTTATTTAATATAGCTCAATTCCGAACACTGCTGTGGGTCTCACCTTATCTGCAGCCTGGTTGACAGCTAGAGCACATGCGATCTCTGAGGCTCCTCCTCCATACACAATACGGTTGTCTCTGACCAGATTGCGAATTACACACAGAGCATCATGGAGAGCGCGCTTGGCCTCCTCAATGATCTAATGATAGATACAATAAAAAGGTGAACTGAGGAATGGATTAACAAACAATGGAATGTTGAGTGCAAGAGTCCCATCTGTGCTTACCATTTTGTTGCCTCCACGGATAAAAATGGTGACAGCCCTGGTGTTTTTGCACTCCTGAATAACCAACATGTGGTCCTTTGTCGTGCCAAAGGAGATCTCCTTCACCACACCAGCCGTGCCGAGCTTCTCTGGTGTCAACTCTGAGAACCGCGGCACAATGCGGCCTCCTGTGGCGATGGCGATCAACTACAAAGAAAACCCAATTCACAATGTCCACTTAAGCGCAAAGTACTTAATATTTTGTGCTCATCAGCACCACATGGCCATACAAATATGAATACATGATGATCAAAGTGGTGAAGGCTGGAGAAATTATTCTATTATGTGAGAAACTTCTCTCACCTCAATCTCAGGCCCTCCGACCCACCGCACAGCTGGGAGATCCCTCTGCAGCAGAAGGTGATTGGCTTCATCATCAAAGCCCCACTGGCAAATGGCCAAGGTTGCGCCAACGTCTTTGACCTAAAAGAGAAATTTGAGTTGACATTTTAAGCACATGGGCCAGTGCAGATGGTAATAATTCAGTTTTAGTACCTTGCTGCAGCACAAACCTGTTGGATCATCTCCTCAAACTTTTCCTTTTCATATTTCTGGAGTTTTTTGTAGTCCTCCACAGAGGTCACATCCAACTTATGCTTGGTCTTGGGCTTAGGTGGCTCAAACGGGCAGGTAAGGATGGCGATTTTAACATCTTTCAGAAGCTGAGTGGGGGACACAATTTATAAACATCAGCGGTCACAAACAATGCGTCCTTATGCACAGTCAACTATTTGATTCCATGTGATAAAAAATGAACACTTGAAATCCTCTGGTTGAAATATTCCTGTTGTTTTTACCTTGGGCATCTGAGGGTGGCTGAACTCCTTGTCAACTATGACTCCCTTGATGAGCTGTGTGTCCTCCAGCTTGCCCCCCACTTTGCCCTCCATCTTGATGAGCTCAAAGTCTACATCCTTCCTCTCCATATCAGCAACCGTAAGGATGGCATTAACTGCAATCTCTGCCATCTGTCTGTGACACCGGTTGATACTGAAAGACAACAGTAGAATGTAAGGATGCAATATCACAGTTAATACTTTATTTTACTGTATAATGGTCTCTCAAATATGAAGACATATTGCTTATAAATGACAACACAATTAAATAGCTTTCTGTTTTACACCTGAAATACGAAGTCGTCAAGAGGTCACATGGAAGTCTAATATTAGTTGCTAGTTTATATATATCTGGCCAAGACTAATGCAGTCTAATAAACCAGTCTTTCAAGGAATCATCCAGTCATGAAGTAGGGGTGTAAAGACTTGGAAAATAAAGACAGAAGCAGGGAGACCTGGCTCAGCTGCGCTGTATGTAGAGAGATGGTCCAGGAGCAAATCATATCGGTCTAGCCAGCAAGTCAAGCAAACAGGCAGTCCCTCATAGGGAGCAGGCTAGTTAGCATGGTATGAAGAGTTTAAAAAACAAATGGGATTAAAATGTTCCAGAAGATTGTTTTGTATGCCTGAATTACACAAGAGTTGTGGCTACTTCTTTGGATTAACTTTAGCATGTGCTAAAAAACTAGCATGACTAATTTACACCACTTAGTGTCCAACTGCTAGAGTCATCTCAAAGTCTTTCTTTTCAAACACTAGACTGATACAACCGCCAACTGGGTACAGATGGTGTCATCATATACAGTATATATTTTTTTGCCATAGGTAGCGGACGCAGAGAAATAAAACATGTTTGTCCACCAAGTACATTTCCTGAAGATTTAAAACATTGTCTGGGCATAGATGTTGCCCGATGCCCATGTAACTAATTAATAGTATTCAATGCCATCATTATAAGGGAAAACAGTTAAAATGTAGTTATACAAAATTATGACCATGGCTAATGTGCTTCCATTGGTACAAGACATGTACAACACATCGTGAGAATACAATAAAGTTGTGCTGTATTGAATCATTACATGGACTGTATCGTTGTTCCATCAAAACACATATTGAATAGTCTTGATCGAAAAGACGTCCGCGCTTATTAAGGAGGCGTTTCTCAATTTTGTCGACCCAAATAATATCATCAACAATAGAAACATATTAACAAAACCATCTATAATTGTTGTGTCTACAAAGCTCACATTTTGGATCCCAGTGTTGTCATGGCGGTCTCAATGAGCGGTTCTGTGTTGTTGGGATCGCAGAGTAAGGTTTCAGCAATGTTGTCAAGCTGATCTATGGCAACGCGTGCAGCCTGGTCATAACCATCAGCAATCCTGATGGGGTGGATTCCCCGGTCCAGCAGCTGCTCAGCCTGCTCGAGCAGAGCCCCAGCCAGCACTGAAAAGGAGCAGGTAAACACAGTAAGACCATACCAACAATAGCTGGAATATACTTAAAAAATGTCAGGTTGTCTTGATCAGAGATGCAACAATAGTACTGATAATAATATAGCTTTTAATACATTTATAATAGCACAAACCTCAAGGCATTGAGAAGCACATGCAGTCATAGAAAATTCTGTTTCTTTTATGGAAGCAACAATAAATCTTGCTATGCAGCACGCCATCTTCTTTTTGATACCATCTACGGTCTTATGGTGTTGTAATAATCCCAATGCATGACTATGTACCCATTATATATTAGGACCATCACCACACTCAGCCGAATGGTATAAATTCAGGTCGCCCACCCCACCCCATCATCATCACCCTTTCACGTACCAACAACTCCAGTGGTTCCATCACCAATCTCATCATCCTGGGACTTGGAAAGCTCCACCATAAGCTTGGCAATCTGGTGGTCCACATCCATCAAGCCGAGAATGGTGGCACCATCGTTTGTGACAGTCACCTCTCCATCCTTGTCGACCATCATCTTGTCAAGACCTGGAAGCAAAAATAGAAACAAAAAAGGTTTACTGATAGAATTTTGGCAAAAACATTTAGTTTAGTAATAGTGGAGACAAATGTATGAGGGAGGGCTATGGCATTTACAAAGTAGAGGTACATTTTATTTCATTTGCTTTAAAATTACACGGAATCCTCATTGAGCCCTCCCGAATCATTAGGGTCTTACGATTTCAACGGGTTGTTGAAATCGAGGAAGCAACAGCACTGGTTTATACTTACCATTAGGTCCCAGAGATGTCTTCAGCGTTGACGCGACTGCCTTTCCTGCCATAATATGAGACTGCAAAAAAAACATAAGCACAATTCCAACGTTAAGATCTTATTCTTGGTCTCTAACGTTGCACTGAAGACTGGTTGGAGTTGCCAGCTCCGATAAAGATGTGTAAAAGATGTGCATCAACAAAGACCATTTTATAGGCAAAGCACTGCGAAGGAACACCCACTGGCCTTAATGCACGCACATGGGCCTCGATGTTAGCCCGACGAGCTAATCCTTTGTATAATGCTAATCTATTCCTCCAACAACTCGGGTTGCAAGTTGAATAGAGGATTTACTTACTGAATATTAACAAATATCGTGTTTGCTTAACGCATCCCAAGTAATGCAATTCAAAGCAAACTGGTAGCTTGCTAAGCAGCATGCTACAGTTGTGTCTCGTTAGCTAGCCCATTGTACCTTCAGTGCGTCAATGCCCGATAACCGTGTCTTCGTGTCCTGGTCTTTAATGATGAGAAAAGGTCTTCCATAGTCGTCAAACGCAAGTGTCCCCAAAGCGGACATGTTGACTGAGGGATGGGAACACTTCGAAAGTGTTCAACTGGTCAGATAACTAGCTTTAACGATGAAAATCCGGAGGGAAGAAGAACAGCAAACCACGAGTCTGCCGGCGACTTCTGGAAGGGTCTATGGGCGGGGAGGGCGGAACCAAGTAGCGTCAAGTGTGTCTTAATATTGCTTATTCAAATAGTATGTTAACCAGATTGGAAACACACGGTTAACCGAACTTTGTTGGAATTCTTCTTGAAAATAAAAATAATGTGTAACTTTTTATCAAGAATGTTTAAACCTTAGAACTGAAAATATCTTTTTTTTCGTAATGTGGTTCCTTCTGATCACGTCTGTGTCCTGATCTCGCGAGAATTTCAGAGACGCTAAAATTCCGTGACTCGACTGAGTGGATTTCCACAGCTGTTTTCAAAGGTAGAAAGCATATCTTGATTTAACGCTGTAGCTGCTTCGAAAGATAGCTGGGTAGCTGTATTTAGTTTTATGTTTTAAATAAACGAAATGCCTGAACGATAGGCTTAAACCTACGTCTGAAGCGCTAACTTTACGTCAAAACCTGACGCAATGTCCGGTTACTTGATGGAGGTTTTCATAGCTGTTGCGAGCCAGGCTTTTCTGTGACAGACTGTCCTGGTACCTGTCAAAATGTTCAGTATATAGGTTTTATGAGATACCTCTGGAAACACAGCTTGACCACGGAACACTATATTTTAATCCCCTCAACAGAAATTGCGTTGCCTGAGTCGAGCTCTGTATTGTTAACACCTCTCGCACACTTCTTTCTGTACTCCCTAAAGACCATGTTTTCTTTTGAGTAGCTGGAGGAGCTTGACGATTACAAGGGATTGCAATTAGTCCAATACTTAGTTGTGAATTTCTAGGAATTCAAATGTAAGTGATGGGACAAAATTGCAACGTTGACTATTCAGTAAAAGGGGTTGATAAACTGTGGTAACATAATGTGTCTTCCAGGCAACTTTACTGGTTTAAAAAAAAAAAAAATATGAAAAATTACTTAATAATTATATGACTAAAGTGTTTTTAAATATTTTGTCACCAGTCAAAGTATAGATGGAGCATGGCATATAGCTGCCTCAGTCTTATAGTCCTGGTGTTGTAAATTGATAGCTTACTGGTATACTTGTCTAAATGTAGCCATCACAAGTATAAGAAGCTTTTCCAGCAAGCAAAATTTGTAAAAGTGCTGTAGAAAAAAAGGTCAATTAAAAATTGTCACTTAATATGTAAATCTACAAATGTAGTTGTTTTTCTGAATTCTCTAGTATGCCATGTGAAGTGAAGCTTCGCTTTGTAGTTCTCTACGGATCTCAGAAGGGCCAGGCCGAGTCCCTCGCTGAAGGAATAGCTGAGGTGGCGGAGGAGCATGGACTGGTTGCTGAGCTCAGTTGTTTGAACCAAAACGAGAAGGTAGCTATTAAACATAATAAACATTTAACTTTAAGCAGAGGTGTTAAAGCCTCTGCTGACTCACAATAACACATGGATGACATCTGAGAAAATGTGCTGCTGCCCGATGATTCAGTGGATGTCATTGTAATGATTGTTTTGCATTGATTAGTAGAAACACAACTCACTGGTTAATCAATCAACTGGTTTCAGTACAATTTGGAGAAGGAGACTGCCCCAGTGGTCTTTATTGTGTCTACTACTGGAGATGGGGAACCACCAGACAATGCCCTCCAATTTGTAAAGCGCATCAAGGAGAAGACCCTCTCCAATGACCACTACAAACACCTTTGCTATGCACTTTTAGGTAAATTCTATGACAACAGTCTGAGGAATCTCTTTTTGCAGTCTATCGGTTGATATTGGCAACCTGATTCCCAAAGCATAAATGTACAATTCATTAAAATGCAGAGAGCACTGGATGTTTACTTTCAGAACAGTTGCTTGAGAAATCTTCATCAGGTTCCCTTTGTCTGGTCCAGCTTTAGGAGACACAAATTATGCAAATTTCTGCAACTGTGGGAAGACAATTGAGCGTCGACTGCAGGAACTTGGTGCAAAACAATTCTATGCGACAGGATATGCAGATGATGGTGTAGGGTAGGTTCTGCAATATATACAGTACATTCAAGTGTTTCATTTCAGTTTGTGACATACACCTCCCCTCTCTTTTTATTACACTCCTGTGTATAATTTTGTGAGCTTTGTTCTCTCCAGGCTGGAGGTGGTTGTGGACCCCTGGATTGAAGGACTGTGGCAAGCAATCAAAGGAGCCTTATCAAAAATGGCTTCTGACAAGGCTGACATTTTGAAAGGAGAAGCAGAGGATTCACCAAAGGAAACTCCTGATTCATCCACACCACATGTCCAACTAAACCTCTTGAGAATAACTGACCACCAGAACTGCGAGTCGATCAAAGTGTCTGCAGAAACCGTCTCCAAATTTGCAACTGCCGCTTCATGTTCAGCTCCTTCTACACAGACTGCTGTTTCTGATCTCAGGCCAGCTCTTCCTGCAGGGAGCTCTGTGTTGGCATTGCAGTCTCGTGGTACTGCCAGTGATTCCACATCAGCACTGAATACACAGACCGAGAATGCTGGAGTTCCCCAGGTTTCATTGGCAGCCTCACTGACATGCTCCCTTCCGCCGCTATCCGAGTCGCCACTTAATGTTCCTACTCTGCCTCCTGCCTACCTCGCGGTCTCTCTTCAGGAGGTAGACTCATTGGAACAGGTGAGGAAGGATGCTGCTGGAAATGAAAAAAAACAGTGTTTGTTCCACATTTCAGCTTTCATCTTAAAAATGTTCTCTTTCAGATTGTTGGAGTGTTAAACAAAGAGCTGCTCCTCGAGGCTCCCATATGCAGGGCAGTTCAGCTGACCAGAGGAGATTCTGTCAAGATGGCCATTCTCTTAGAGTTAGATATGTCTGTAAGTTTGACAGAATAATGTACCTTTTTGGAATCTCTTAAGGTTGAAGATTAAAGACCGACCTTTTCTTTCATTCTCAGGCTCACCCGATGGTGACCTATCATCCGGGGGATTCGTTTGATGTGTTCTGCCCAAACAAAGCCACTGAGGTGGAGGACGTGCTCCACCGATTAGGCCTTCATGACCAGAGGAACCACCAAGTACACATTTCTATACTTAAAGACACTAAGAAAAAAGGTAAAATGTGCCTGTTAGTTGATTTTAACACACATACGCTTGAAAATAACATTGTAACATAGTATCAAGATTCCCAACAGTTAAACAGCACCGACAACACAATACCTCAATGCTGACGGTACATTGCAAACTCATGTTTGCATTTTCCAAAATAATCTTATGTGACATTCACATATATGGTAATTCTCACATGTTCTCTCCTTCCTGGTAACAGGTGCCCAGGTGCCATCCTACATGTCCCAAAGCATTTCTCTGCTGTACCTGTTCACATGGTGTCTCGAGATCAGAAGTGTGCCCAAGAAGGTATTGCATGTCTGGATATTGTACTACAGCTCCATACTTTGTAAATTGCATCGACACACTGGATATCAGCATGATAAGATGGTGTTTTATTTTCAGCCTCAGCACTCATTTTATTTCGGTTGTTAAAGCTTGGAAAACGTATTGTATTTTATGAAAAACAGTAATGATATGTTGACGCGAATGTTCCTGTTTTATTATTATTTTTATTCCTACGATTTATTTAATGAACAGACATATGGATTCTATGCCATAAGTGGGTTTGGGGCCAGACAAATTGCAAAGGGACTCATAGTTTGTTATGAAAAGCTCAGACAAGATTGAATTTACTAAGTGTCGGCCTTAAACTGAAACGATGACAAACTTCCCTGCTCCTCTGTGCCAATGGAGATAAAACACAGTTGGTGTGTGGAAATGTCAAATGGCCTGAGACTTGAGCTTTGGCAGTGCCTAATTTCTGGCAGCTGATGGGGCGTGCTTGAGTTTTAGTTCATAGCTGACATTTGCAACACTCTTTGAAATACTATTACCGTAGTCACAGGAGCTAACTTTTGTCTCCTTCCTGTACTCCTATTGTGAGTTCCATCTCAAGTTATTTACATGTTCATTCTGATTTTTATTGTGCAAGTTAAATGCATTAATATAAAACATTACAGTCTAACCAAAATGAAAGCCATTCATTTCCCTCTGGCAAGAGCTGCGTCAGTAGTTTACTGCTCTTTGTGCACAGCAGACAGATGCAGCAGTGATTAAAGCACAAAATTACACAGCACGTATTCCGAAATATAGCTTATATGATGATGCCACACTGCATACTACACTTTTTTAAATGACATGTTTTATTTAGTGATTGAGCCTACAAAGATATTGCTTTGTTAGTATGGTAAATTAAGTGACATTAGGGAAACATTGTTGCTCCCGATTACTGTACTGATTTAAAAAAGTTTTTTATTTTTTTATTTTACCAGAGAAGCATTTCAACATTGCAAATCAAATTGATAATGTGTCAGAAAGATGGAGTACATCCTAATTGTAACAGCTACCATCAATTCAATGCCGTGCTGTAAATAAGACATGTGCACAGACTGAAACTATTTTGTTTCAGATTAAATTGTCTGTCTCAAAGACTTACAAGGCTGTAAGAGTTTTATTTTACTCTTGTCGATGTAATTCAAGTAGTTAATCTGTTTTGCTCAGCAGATACAGCACCTATCAGATGTATACTGCCTGATTTTTAAAGAGTAAAGATTATCACCACAGCTCTCTTAGTGAGTACAATTCCCAATAATATTCATAATGCCATCAAATAGAGAAATATATAAATGGGAGGACCTGGAAAGCCATTTTTACTGAGACAAATGTGAACGTTATTACTGAAGCTATTCAGACTATCAGACACAAACACTATTTCTTTATACTATTCAAATAGTGCTGAAGTGCTGTCATTAAAGTATGAATTGGAAGATGGCGATAATAATTCTTCCAAGATTGTGCCACAAATCTCTCCATACAAGTGCTCTACAAAACTATAATGAACAGTCAGGATGACAAACATTCAGAAGTTGTGATTACTGTATCGAAGTGGATAATCGTGGCAGAATAAAGTAAAATCACTCCGAAAGTTGTTCAGAGTGCCATTTTAAAATTTATTTGTTATCATTTTTAATCCTGTAATTTGCATCACAGCCTCTAAAAAGATTAACAATAACTGATGAAATACCAGTTATTAAACAGCTGCTTGTCTTCTGCAAATTTAACATAGTAATAAATTGCATTAATTGGTTTTGATTAATTTGTTTGAGGATTAATGCAAATTGCTAAGTGGCTTCACTAACATTTAAAACTAAATTGCTATTTTATGGGGATAGAAAGTGCATTATAAATAATACATTGCAGTATATCATAACTGGGCCTGTACCAAGGTCTTCATGTAACTAGAAAACTAAGAAAGACTTGGATTTTATATAAGCAGCAATGTGGCATTGAATCATTCCCTACTTCAGTGTTTGAAAATGTCTTTAATGTGTCTGATTTTTACAGTTGTGCATGGAAACACGAGTCAGGAAAAAAAAAATCATGACCATTGCTGCTGACGAAGGTGCAGAGAAACTTTAAGTGACTGAACATTTGATGCCCGTCTCTCTGTCAGGCGTTTGTGCGAGCGCTGGTGGAGCATACGGGTGACGGCGTGCAGAAGAGGAGACTGCAGGAGCTCTGCAGCAGACAAGGCAACACGGACTACAACCAGTACGTGAGAGACTCCAGCCTCAGCGTCTTGGAGCTTCTGACAGCCTTCCCATCCTGCTCGCCTCCTCTCAGCCTCCTCATAGGTCAGACTGCCTGCTGTTATCTATCTCAGTTAGTGAGTCGTGAGGTCCGAAGTTCTCTGAGTCCATGATAATCAGGGTCATAGGAAGACAACATTCATGATGTCTTGTATAATGTGAGAACCACCAAGTACACAATCTGATCAAATTGTTGATTAGAATTTGTCTTCTAATCTTCATGTCACATAGTTAAATGGGTAAATTGCATGCATAACACGTATACAGAGACTAATGAGAAAAACAGAGCACATTTCTGGCACATTTGAAAAATGTTTTTCAGTTTGTTTTTGGAGAAAAGAGGATCACACACACACACACACGCACACATGCTGCTCCTGCTCAGCATCACAATTTATTGATCAAACTAACATTTTGATCCCTCTGGACCAACAGTTTTTCAACAGTTAGTTATTTTTTATAGAATTATTATTATAATACATTCACGTTTATTCAACCAGGCTTTCTTGTCGCCTGAAGCAAACGGGGAATTACAGTGATTGACACAAGACTGGGATTTAGAGTGCACCTGTACAAAATATCAATGGAATAATTTACCCCAGACATTCATTTTTTATTTCACAAAGATCTTGTCTTATGTCAAGTGTACCTTCTGTAATTACACATATTTTTCACCTATGTAGATTTATCTGTTCGGATCCTTTTCATCCAGTAGGGGTCACTGTAGTCCCAGTAAAGCAAGATTTATGAGGCCAGTCTCAAGGCTGATTTTGTGAGAGCATTTAATTATACGGAATGGTCAGAGCGTGTACATCAGAGGGCTCCCCAAAGGATCATCTCGTTTCCTTGTCTCATTTTAAATTCATGTAGTTCCAATATCATTTTTGTGTCCCATTTCCTGTGAATATAATGGTAGTATTATAGCTGCAAGTCAAGGGATATTTTCTCAGTTTACTCATAATTTCCCTCCCCACTAATAATATTGATTTTTTTTTTGCCGTTGCCACCCTTTCTTTAAGCCAATTATTGGTATAAGACTAATAAGTTCTCCGAGCTCATTAAGATAGTTGGACGGTCATTCAGTATAGATCTAATAAGCTTTGACTGAAACTTACCAGACAGTGAAATGAGTTGGCTACAGCTTTACATACAAGTTGAGTTGTCCTCTAAAACAGCTGTGTCACAGCTCTTGGCCTTCCCCAATGTCAGTTATTTTTGGCCTATACTTGCCAACCACAGCACCTTTTTCAGTGGTGAACTGATGCAGAAATTGGGAATCGCGCCGATCGTGCCCTCGTGAAAAATGTAGCCTTCAGGGCAACAGCTGTTATTTGGAGCACAGGGTGAGCCAGTGAGCTTTGCAAGGGCACAAACGCGTTGGCTGAGTTTGGATCAGTTTGATCATCGCTTAATGGTCAACTCTGACTCAGTGTGTCACTTGTAAAGCACACTGCTGCATTTTTGCACTATTCTTGGTTCATTACCTCGAACGAAGGGGAGGTGTTTGCTGATCAGAGTTTATGCTGTTATACACTAACAATAAATAATGAGGAGATATGCAACTAAGCCCAGATGTCTTTGGCCAAGTGCATGCTGGGTATAAACTGAGAAAGATGCCCGATTCCCAGAGTCAGCGCTCTAGTTATATGTTCCATTGTTTCACAGCGTGTGTCAGATGAAAACTTTGGGGTCATTGCCCCAGGGAGTTGAATGTTGGACATGAGCATCTTTTCAATTTACTTTAATGCCTAGGGCTCAAATAAAAGTTTGACGGGGTGCAGTTTTTTTTTCTTTAGCTTTATTGTGACCTGTGGAAGAAGTAAATGTGTCTGTATCCCGAAAGGACAGTTCCTCCCGTCCCAATATAAAACCTTGAAATTCAAAGTTTCATTTTTTTTTGTCGACTAAAATGGTACCTCTGCATATAAATTGCTGCGCAGAGAGACTTTTGAGATGGAATAGATTATATTGTTGTGCAGTGTGATCGATGATACCTCTGAAAATGATAATTTCTGAAAACATAGCAGGGACTCTGGGACTGTATTTCTTTTTGGGAACAGACACCCTTTTTTTTGCAATAAATATTTTTTAAGATGTATCTTCAATCCACTCACTTCAACAGAAAAAGCTGCTCTGCACTCGGAGGTTTTAAAAGTGATATATCCTTTGTATCTGCCAGCAGTATCATCATGGTGCAGTGATGGGAGATGATGGATTGATTGTCCTCTGTTTCGGACATGTGCTGTCACTCTGTGATAGAAAGGCAACTCCAACACTATGCAGCTGCAGAGGATTGTGTTAATGTATATGATACACCGCCTGATGGAGACGTGTGTCTTTCCATAAGGTGCTGATGGAAAGGATTCCAGATGCGTGTGCGTGTGCGTGTGCGTGTGTGTGTGTGCGTGTGCGTGGTTCCAAACAAATTTTGTCCTTAAGGTAATCACTTGTTCTTTTTTTCTTTTTCCAGAAAGGTTTAAAACATAAAGGATTTATTTAATCCACCCTGTTGCAGATTAGTTCTAATTATTAGAATAATAACTGGAGTATTTTTGTTTCACTATTTACAGCACACACATGTATATTATAACAAAGCAAGGCCAGTGTGTAGTCTTAGCTCAATAAGTTGAAACATTTAAACTTCTTTTTTGTAAAAAAATACTCCTAGTAAAGTTTGTATTTCTTTTTAATGACAAACATTTGGTCCATCCCATATGGGATTTATAAGATGCTGCGATATAGCAAACATGAAAAATATACCAAGTCATCTTTGTAAAAACATCACATATTGTAAACTTCTATATTTTGGTGAATAACATATTTCTGTGCTTAAGAATATCCTGATAAGGCCTTTTTCTTCATCTCTGAGGCTTTCTCAAAGCAGCCGGCTAACTTAAATGTTTTATATATGAACTCTGTCCTTAAAGAATTGTTGAGATGGCCTCATGAACAAATCTGCTTTTCTTTTTTTTTCAGCTTGACATCCGGTCTCGTTTTAACAACATAACTCTACTGGATAGGCAAAGGTCTTTCTTATACAGATAAATTATAAACAATTTTTTTTTTTCGTCAAACAAATGTAGTTTTAATTTAGTCCATATATCGTCATTAGACCAGCATGCTCTCTAAAAATGAAGTGTTAATCCTTGAGCCCGTTATTTGTTTTTTTATGCATCTGAAAAAAATCTGGATTAATGTTTCATAGAAGGCTGCTGTTTGGCCAAGGCCGATGCTTTCTTTTAAAGTGTTTCATGTATCATCATTACAACAAGAAAAGAAAAAAGAGAACCTCTTTGCTCAAAGAGATGAAATGGGCGTCAAATCGCGGAGCTGTCTCGCTAGCACCCTGAGCTGTTTAGATGTCAAAGAGAGATCCAGAAAAAGAGGCGAGAGCAGATGTAGTCCAGATGTTTGTCTTTTCCAAGCAATTTATCAGAAAAGTTGTTATTATAAGGCCTAAGCTGGTTCATGTGGCGCGGCTTACTTTTCCAGGCTCTTCTTCGGGGATGCAAATGAAGTGAAGAGTACATGACATGCACATCACGCAAGTCTCCATCACTCTTTTTGCCCACGTCTAATGGTTGGCGGTGGTCAAAGCATAGCGAATGTCAAATCTTGGTGCTGCCGGGTGAAAAGTTGACTCTCACTCCTAAAAGTTTTCCGGATTTCTCTGACACATTATCACGATTTCAAAGTATACTGCATATTACCCCAAAGAGGGCACCTTCAGGCCTGGCATTGAAATCGGGTCTGCATAAGCAATCTGTTTCCTACTGGCTCCACATCTGGACACTTGGGATTCCATAACCCTGAGTTTGTAATTTCATAAATATAGAAGTGTGTCCTAGAAACAAGACTGCGACTTGGGTGGCGGGGGGGTTACTGTGGATAGATTGCTAGGTAGGACGTCTCAATGGGCCGAGATGACTTTCACTCATTTTGTCTGCTCTCTGTCATGGGTGTCTGTGGAACAAAATCAAAAGCGATACAGCTGGATGATTGACAGTTTTGCTTTCCTTTCAGAGCATTTGCCGAAACTGCAGCCCAGGCCTTATTCAGCAGCCAGGTAAGGTGACAGAAGCATAGGAATGGATGCTACATGTTTTACTGCTTTAATAGCAATGCTTATTTGTAATAACACGTGTATGTCTGTGTCTTATTCGCACCACATGGTAGGAGAGGCTTCCTCATTTTACTGGTGTCTCCCAGTTGCACAATCAGATTAAGACAATAAGGCATTGTACATATACACAGATAGTTCATGAAGAGAGACACATTGGATGTGTTTCTGTGTGAATTGCCTAATTTTAGAGTTAAAGAATCCACCAAACCTTCCTAGTGATTCTAAACCGCATTTGGGTTTTTCCAAAAGTTTGCAACGAGCGGTGAATTGCTTTGTCAAACTCTTCTTTTCTATCTCTTTGTAATGATGATGTTTCAATTATGGCATGCGACGGGAATAATTCATTCATCTCATTTATTTGAAGATGAAACTCTTTTATCATTTATGCAACTGCAACAGAAATATGAACTCCCCTGCGCTCATTTGTTTAGATATTTTAAAAATACCTCTGATCAATTCCACTCAGGCGCCTCCGACACCGCTGCCTTCCTACACACTGGATTGCATTCTTGGTACTGGAGAATATATCTGAAAATCACATAGCATTCATCATAAAAACATTCTAAAATCCAGACAATGCATAAAGAATTGAACACAGAGGACTATATATATATCAATTACGACCTGCAGAGGATGTATTATACTGTACCAAGAAAAAGATACATAAGATTATTGGTAAAATGCTGTTTTTATGTTGGTGGTGTTGGATGAAAGAGGGCAGTTTCAAGCATATTTGTTGGTCTGGTAATCCTCTACCCTCACTTTGTTTATATCTAATAGACCAGATCAAGTTTACATGATAAAACACATATTGATTTTTCAATAGGATATGCATTGCTATCCACTGGAGATCCACTCTTTTGCAACTCCTTCAGTGGTGGACTGAGCTTTCAAATTACAGCACGTGGCATTTGATAGTCGATTATCACATCACATTGAAGTTTCCTGAATTTAATGAAGTGATGCATTTTATTATTATTATTATTATTATTATTATTTAGATCAATTAATGCAATATTTGTTTGCATGTGCATATCTGTCTCAAGCCTACAACAACAATTCAATACAATACATTGAACTTTATTGTCCCACTCAGGGAAATTTGTCTTGGACTCTCTGCGATGCGTCACGAATGTTTGAGTTACATGACAACAAACAATACATCCCCAGCCAAACAACAATTACAATATTGCACACATCCCATAACAAACACATACATACACCTCATAAAAGTACATGCTAAAAAGATCACCATAATAAAAGCACTATTAAAAGTGCCTGTTATGGATTCTCTATGTCAGACTGTCTACATTGTAGTCCATGTTATGTTTGCTTTTGTTTAATTCGTAGGGGATTATGTACTAAAAAAATGAATGCACTGTAAATGTAGTGTGGCCTTTAGCTTTAGCCAGTCATTGATCTGTTCTTCCTGTTAAGCTAGTACCATTAGATTTTTCAAAGCTCACGTGGAACAGCAACATTATGTCAAAACGTCTCTGCTCCTTTCATTAGTCGTGTGTGTGTGTGTGTGTGTGTGTGTGTGTGTGTGTGTGTGTGTGTGTGTGTGTGTGTGTGTGCGCACACAGAGAGACAGGGAACGGGACAGGAGAGACGGTGGCTGTAGTTTATCAGATGGTGGAGAGACATTAGAGGCCTGCATTATTGATGCTGTGGTCAATAGAGGTCTCCAGTGGCCCACAGGAACTGGAGAGTGAAGGATGAGAGAGCGTGAGAGTTCTTCAGCCGGCAGTTAAGATTAGAACGGAGAGGAGGGAGAGGCAGTTTTATTGAAGCAAGACAGACAGGAAGTTATTTTTTTTTAATCCTCAGCAGTATTTTTTTTTGTCGAGGATGAAGCAGACGTTATTGTGTAGATCAGTTATTCTCAACCAGGGATACTTCTATTTGAGTTGGTTTCTTGTTCTATACGTACATGTATGTATATTTTATCTCATGTATCTAGCTAATATATGTGTGTGTGTGTGTGTGTGTGTGTGTGTGTGTGTGTGTGTGTGTGTGTGTGTGTGTGGAACAAGAAACCAACTCAATCCACTATCCACTTTTATACAACACAGTGTTTAATACCAATATGTTTAAAATCTCATTGAAAAGAATATGACTGACAGTCATGACTGACTGTGGGGCTACATCAGAGAAACCACTGGTGTGGATCAAGATGTAGCACATGTCCATATTTGTAGTTGTCACATCACATCAGAGGCCGATGTACAGTATTTGTGTTACTTTGATCTGCTTTTTTCATTATATTTTTCTAAAGGTGGTCTGTGAGTCACTCAGAACATTGTTATCTATTCCTCAGAATGTATCCTCCCTTGTTCTTCTATGTCACTCTCGCTCTCTGGTTCACTTCTTCTCTGCGTATCTCCGTGCTTGTCACTGTCTGTATGCCTTGCACCATTGCTTCCTATTTTCTCTCTCGTCCTACATCTGAAACTCTGTGGTCCCATCTCAATAGCTCCTGTCTTAGACACCCAGGGAAGCTTCATTTTGTCTTCAACGTGGTGGAGTTCCCAGCATGCTCTGGGCGGCCTGCGGTGAGGCGAGGCTTGTGTACCGGTTGGCTCTTTGACCTCATCAATCCTGTCCTGGTTTTCTCTGGGAAGGATGAATCCTCCAGCAGCCCTGCTTTGCCAAAGGTAATGCGCACCCTGGAAACTGGAGAGCTGAAACTGGATTGTGCAAATCTGTGAACTCTTGGTCTTGGCTGATATATTTCTTGCCCACAGCTGATAAACTCTTCTTTGCAGGAACAAGTGTTCAGGTGCTGTACTAGTTGCAACCCACCGCAATCATAGGGAGGAAAGAAACACATATAGCCCTCCTGGCTAGGTTGATATCCCTTCTTTTTCTTGAGTTTGGTTAAAACAAATATGCCAAAAAAGACTGCCCACTCTGCTTCAAATACTACAGCTCAAGAGGTTGTTGAGTAGAGTGGAAGACAAGTGTGCCGCAAACTGCTGATTTCCAGGTATTCTGGGAGTCCACCCGTTTCTACTACATGTTTTAGGCAGCTGTGGAAACTCACATTTAATATGGGATAATAAAAAAAAGAGTGTGTGTGTCTGTGTGTGCATGTGTGTGTGGACATAATTAAAGTTAAGGCAAGTAAATCCTTTCTTCCACAGACTCTACGGAGCTCATGAGTTTTCCCTATTAGTATGTCTTCGAATATTAAGTAGATCAATTAATAGATTGGTGGGCCCACAGTGGGTTCTCAGCTTTGTTGTAATTACTCTCATTATTTTAAAAGCTTGCTAATGACCTCTGACTGTAGATCCATGTGAGTTTGAGACCAAACTGCTCCTTCCGGCCTCCCTCTGACCTGTCGGCGCCCTTCGTGATGGTCGGACCGGGGACAGGAGTTGCCCCCTTCATTGGCTTTCTCCAGCAAAGGTAATGCAAATCTTATATCACACTAAAATACTTTGTTATCATAATGCATGTTATTTTTATCAAGTAAAACAGACGTGGTGGGTATTGAGTATCCCCAGTTTGCAAATGTCTCGGTCATGTGCCTGTGGTAACGTACTTGATCCTGCCAATGTTATACATGTTCCAAGATAAGCTGTGAAGTAGGTCAGCTACATGTTCATGTCAAGCATCAGCAGCATGCAGATTATTCCAGCAAAAATTCTGCAGTAATTAATATCCGCAATGTTCTAATGATGTTAAGTGCGCATCATCTATGCATGTTTTTGAGTAATCTGCTGAGACAATTAAATGAGACTCTACTCAAAGCCAAAAAACATCCACGCCATTTACATCTCATAAGGCATTATAAATCTGGCGGCCAAGGCCGTGATCACGTAGGGTTATTTCAGATGCTTCACTCGTCTCAACAGGAATAAATTAAGCCCTCTCAGATGCACAAGTTTTATGACACGGGCTGTAATGAAGAGCCAAAGAGTCAAAGCATCAGATGGAGAGTTATTGATTTGGAAATAAAAAGCCCAGTAGGTGGTGGCTACGTTGTTGGAGTAAATCATCGCTTGTAATTGCTGATGAGCTGGTGTGAGGATATTGACTGATACCCGAGTGTGCTGTACTGCTGTCCAGCTTCTTAAACCGTAAATCCTCCAAGGGTTCTATCATTTAAGAGAAAACATGACATTTTGTTTAATTTTCTGACGTTCTGAATTAACGGCTGAATCAAAATTGCAAGATGATGACCTGTCAGAAGGATTTATTATGACTGAAGCTGATGCCTGTGTGTTGAACCCACAGCCTCCACGACTCTCGAGACAGTGGAGTAGGGCCTTTGTAGTCAGATTGACATGTCTAACTCTTGGGTGGCTTTGTATAAATGGGGTTATGCCCCAGCCAACTCCAATTGTCTCTAAATTCCCTGGACGTCTGCTCTGTTATGGCGGGTGGCGTCAGAGGGTGATTGCGCTTAGAGGTGACACGGTGGTGGAATTTTCTGCAGCAGATTCTGAGGAGGATGAGTAGTCATATGGGTTGAGGGGTGTTTGTGCCTTTGGGACGCAGGAGCACTAAAGATGGACCACTTTTTTTTTTTTTTTGGACTGACCGTCAGTCACACCGCTTCCAGACAGACTTTTCTTCTTGATGATCAAGGTTGAGCCAGAGGGACAGTACTCTGGTGCGAGGCAGTGAACATATCGGTCTTACTTTAAAGCTCACTGTGGCGCCCAAACATTGCTCTTTAAAATCTAAGATATCACAATACACATTTGTTCATATTTTGTCCTTGCGGACCTGTCTGTTAGAGCAAGCTAAATGCTCAGGCCTTGATTCATTTTGCAACTGCAACCCCTTGTCAAATGCATCAATGCAGAGTTAAGTGTCATTAAACAAAAAAAATTAAAGCATTTATTTTCCTTTTTTAAAGATTTTTCTGTGAAAGTATAAACTCATGTGAACCAGCTCGATAGGCTCCTCCGTCTCAGGGTCTCTCATCTTCTCCCCTGCCAGCTGCATACTTTGCTGGAGGGTTCTAGAAACCCGTCATGGTGGGTGGCGTTGTACAGAATAACTTGAGATTCCAAACAAAAGCCTCGGCGGCCGACGCTGCGCTGTGATCAGAGATAACAATCACCAGTTTGTCAACGGGACGCCGTATCTGCCTCGAGGCCTCGAAAAGCAACAAAACAACATGGAGACACTTCGATCTTCCCACCTCGCCCTTCCACCCTACTGTTAATCGATGCAGCTCTTAAAATAATTTCTCGCGCTGGTAACAAGCAGAAGAAGCGTCTCTAAAGGTCAGCGGCGCGGGAGATTTTAATACGACCCCCTCTACCCCCCTCCGCTGTATTGATTGCTTTTGAAGGATTTTATGGAGAATGTGATTTTCAGTGTTTCTCTATTTAGCTGGGAGCTGTGACAGTTAAACAAATATTGTATTTTAACTGAGTGGTTAGCCTTAATCTCCTGAACAGCTCTAACAAGCTTTTCTTTTGAAAAAAAAAAGTAAGTTGCACCATTTAATATTTAGGGTTGCCAGCAGCCACACTTGGCACCGTCACTACGACAACTTTTATTAAAGTTTGTGTGAACAAATATTGAGCTCCTATTTATCTGTCTAACCAGACAGCTGATTCCAATTAGGCTGCGGCATCTTGCTGCTCGGCATTGTCCCGTATTATGAAAACATTTTGAATTCAGCACGTTGAATGTGTGTGGCTGTAATTCTGCAATGTAATTTCAGTGATTAAGCCTCAAGCTGTTGTTGTATTAGGCTTTTGTTTTTGTTCTACTTGTATTTTTATGCCTAAAAAGCTACTCAGCACAGATCTGCAAGTGAAACGGATGAAAGATATGAGATAATTGGGATGTTTACCAATTTT
Organism: Clinocottus analis; assembly: GCF_023055335.1. Lineage (NCBI taxonomy): Eukaryota > Metazoa > Chordata > Actinopteri > Perciformes > Cottidae > Clinocottus > Clinocottus analis. Next base: position 8,766,181 of record NW_027175909.1, read on the forward strand.
TCACCCCAGCATTCCTTGCAGTCTCCCGCTCCTGCTGATCATTTGAATGGCACTGAAAGGCAACCGCCTCTGATTTCGACCCCAAACGGAGCGCGCTGTAGATTCTGCCTTCCCCCTGGGATTGTGTTGCAGGCGGCTATAGTGTGGGTATGTGATGTGATTTGTATTCAGAGAAAGGCGCCGGTGTGGTCTACTCAGAATGGAATCCAGGTTTTTTCATATTGGTATTGATCCCTGCAGGGTAGGCGGTGAGAGGAGAGAGACGAGCCCACTAAAATGAGTTTACTTGAGGCTGTTTGCAGATCAGAAGAATCTCGTCCAGGATGCTAATGGATGGGATCTAAGCGTTTGGATCGAGTCAGACGAACGGCTCTATTACTGGACCACAGTCACGGACCCGAAGTTCAAACAAAGTGCGAGGCATTTCTATTAACCCGTCAACTTCTGATATAATTAATGAGGAGGAAGCTTTTCGTATTCAAAATCTGACTTTTGCGTTGATATTCTTTTCTAAAGCTTCATAATCGATGGTTGGTTGCAGCGCCGTACTAATCTGATCTTCATCAAGATATGTTTGATAAATATATAAATCATTAAGCCTAATAAATGTCAGAAAACGGGGATATTAAAATTTCAGAGTTGACTTGCTTCCCTTTCTTTTCAAATGGAGCACAAATCATCCACAATTGTTCTCCACTTACCTATTGACGTCCTCCAGCAGTTGATGGCTCTCTCTTGTTTGTTTTCTCCCGCTGATCTTCCTTTCTGATGACGTTTAGCCAATGTGTCTTAAAGATACATTCGTGTGAAAGGAAACTTGTTTGGCCATTTTTCCCAAATGGAGCAATAATTCAACTTGGCTTTTAATCCACATTTTTGCAGAGGGGGAAAGTTTCTCTGTACTTCACTTTAAATCTGAGTTAAAGATGGAGGGATGGATATTTAGTGACGCAGGAGAAATCTTGTGTCCACTGGTTTTACTATGAAAACAAAAATAAATCACAGAACCAGGCACAAATAATTATGCAAAGCAGAGCATCAGTATGTGTTGAAACCTGTCTGGAGGGGACATTTAATTGTTTCTGTTTCTCAAACTGATCAATTCATGGACTTTCATCATTTCGGCAATAAAGTAGTGTCTCAATAGTGTTCTTTTTATGCACCGTATAGTTCCACCAAGCATAAGACTTGGCTGCCATTTTAATGTTGCGACTGCTTGAAAACACAAAGCACGATTCAGTCTGTTGGTAAAGAGCAAAGGGTGCTGTTTAGGGGAAGCAGCACCTTATCCTCAGAGTGCAGCAACGCAGCACAAAGGGCCCGGTCTCAATGCCTCTCTGTGGTATTCCTCAGTCCCTCGTCGTGGTCGCTCACCTCAACACCCGTTCCTCTCTTCTCTCATCCCCCCCTTCTTCCCCCGCCCTCCCTCCAGACGGGGAGGAGGTAAGGGTTGGGGGGGGAACAGATAATTCCCGGCTCTTTGGAGAGTCACCTGACTGATGGCATCATGAAAGGTTGGGGGTCAATTGTTATCTGGGAGAGAGCTGTCACCTTTGCAGCAGGTGTGCGGCACAGATACCGGCATCTTCAGAGCCGCTTTGTGCCGCTGCGTTGCCATTGCCGGCAAAGGATTCTGGGAGCTTCGCCAAACTCCCAAGCCACAAGAGGAATCACTTTTGCTGGAGCCGTTCTTTTGCAGTCGAGCAAAGTTGGACGCACACGCGCCCGTGAAACACAAACACCCACACAGAAAGCGCGAGCCCGAGTTCAATTTCCAGTAACTGTTTATAGTGATGGGCTCTACCCTTCTGTTTGAATGCAATTTAATAATACATATAATGTCCTCGCCGCAGCACGCACAGTCGTTTTGGTGCATTAGGTAATTTTGGCACTCGGTGTACTGTCATTGCAGACGGTGCTTAATGGTGTCACTACTCTTCTTTAACCTCTGCTGCGAGGAAGGACTCCCTCTCCTCCATCTGGTCTGGTCCGCCGTTGGTATTGATTGACTGCTAACGTTCGTTGTTTGACTTTCAGAGAGCAGGAGAGGAAGGAAAACCCTGAAGCCATATTTGGCGAGACCTGGCTGTTCTTTGGTTGTCGCCACAGAGACGGAGACTACCTTTTCAGGTGAGCTGTGTTTGTTTTTTTTTACTCCTCTGGTTATTCGGAGTGCGCGTACACTCATTTATTGACATATATGTATTCATACTCTGTTTGACCTTTCGTGAGTCAGATGTACTGTACTTCATACCCCCACATCCCTCTTCACCTAGCCACTGAATATTACATATTGAATCACACTATCTGTATTCACTTTGTAGGTTATTTGTCTACATTGTGGACACTCAGCACAAGGGTGTGTTATAAGTAGGGCTGCACAATCATACATCTTTAGTTCACAAGTAATTGTCATTCAAAAATAATTGCGATTCACGTTTTACTGAAAAATTCCTGTTCATTTTATGCCACAATTTTAAGCCAAGCTGTCTTTTTCTTTTTTTTTGTGCTCAAGGAAGACACTTTATTTACTCAGTGAACGAACACACCTGATTCACTTCCTTATTGTTGCTGCATTTGTAAAATTGGTCCACGCTCAAATAATCGCGATCAAGCGATTATGTCTTAATTGCCACAGCCCGGATTACTGTATATGATGTATGGAAAGAAAACGGACTCACGGAGCTAGATTAGTCAAGGCCACATGATCTTCACCGATGAGTAAAAGGGAACAAGAATAGTTGCATCTTGTTGCCATGACGTGTACTTTGATTGTGACTCAAGACCGGTAGTTGCAGAGAAGTTATGTGACTTGTTTTTGTTGTGGTTGGGTTCTGAAAGGCTTTTCTTTTATAAATACGACGCTCAGACGCTAGGGCTTTCAGCCTGTTTAGCATCCTTTGGCAAAGTTTTTTTTTTTGTTATGGCCCACGACTTCACTGATTCGGTTCCTTCTGTGTTCTCATCAACATGGTTTCTAGTTTAAATCATTGTACGCTCACATCAGCCTGTGACTAGATCATCACTCCAATCCTTTGTTTTGGCTTCTCTTACTCTCAACTAAAAACTAATTGATCGGCTCCTTCTAGAATCAGCAGCACGCGTGAACTCAACGGTGGTGCAGCGAGCGAGTTCTTTTTCAGGATGAAATAGTTGGAAGGGATTAGCACCCGTAATCACACGAGAATAGATCACAGAGGATGTTGTTTGTTCCCCTTTGCTTCCTCTATCCCTTCGTAATACACCAGGTGCTGTGAGCTGGTGTGCTCACAGTGTGGGCTTCTCTGATGAACGCCCCCACAGTGTTGACCAAAGCGATTAGTCTTAGTTTCATGAGCCACCCGTGAAGAGTTGTCGTCAATTTAAATAGGTTAGCAGAATAAGAACATCATACCTGCAGTTGAATTGCTTACCTGCATTCATCTCTGTTGGATTTCACTAAATATATAGTAAATGCAATTTGATGCCTGCATTGCCCGGGACTAGAGAACCCTGCTTAGCATAGTTTGTAGCTTTTTCTTTGACTTCTTTGACTTTTTTAAAATGTATAAATATAGCAAATGTGGCTTTTTAAGTCATATAAATATGACAAAAATGTCGAGACAGGATGTGACCAACTCTCTGTTCTGAATTTTTAGCAGAAAAGAACAAACAATACTCGCTATGCACCTCAATCAGCCGCAACACTTAACATCCCTGTGAGGGGTTGATGCCAATCTTCCTGCTTGTCACATCCAACTTTTTCTCCTCTTTCCTCTCTGCTGCACCCTCCAATTTCTCAGCCTCTTCGTAGCAAGTGATTTCATGCTGGAGTAGGAACATAACTCGGGAGGCCTGCTGGGTTCACTTTAGCGCCTGGGATTTATGTATTTATTTATTTATACCGGTTAAAGTTACAGGGACAGCGCACAGAATAACCATCTTGGATAATTTCCAACTGTAGACCCTGAGTAGATGTAATGCCGGCTACAAAAGACACAATAAACACTTTAAAACGCGGACAACGATACATAAAACATAAAACAAAGCATGCTTCAGGTTGTTGGCTTAGAAAGATACACTAATCCCCAGTGGGAAAACTCATTTGCCACCAAATCAAATCATTGTTTTTTAACCGTGATTTTTAAATCCATTCAGTGAAAAGTTTCTGCTTTATAAAAGCTTGAAGGGGAATGCAGAAGCTTACAGGCAAGCGTCTTTAAATACGTTTTGGTTCTCATAAACCCCAACTGTTTAGTTCTTCTGACAAATCAACTGTCTTTTGCCATCCTCCAGTTTCTGCTCACAAGATTAACAATCTATGATTATTAATATGAAGATGTCAAACAAACAAGACTCCGCCATCCTTGTTATTCATGTTGTTACGCTTTAAAGAGACTTTTTAGTCACGCATTTTGGTCAAAACCGTAAGATTTATTTTTGCTAATGATCTACAGTGTTGTGTTTCCATGACAGACAGATGCAAGGGTTTAAATTACAAATGACGATATCAAGTTGATATGGAACATCTAAATCAGGGATGGACCGATATCGTGCTCATATATTTCTAAAACTACTCTGATAGAATTGCACTCTTTATTAATGTGTGCATTGTCAGGGACAAATGGGCCACTTTGCCATTAAGTCTCCACCCATCAATTAGTTTAGCTGAAAGGTTGTTCGCTGAGGGTTTACACACACACACACACACACACACACACAATCTTTGATCAAGATGGCTTAATATATATATATGTATGTATGTATGTATGTATGTTTATATATATATATATATATATATATATATATATATATATATAAATAAATAAATAAATAAGCAATTACATTCCTTTTAATGACTCCATCTCGACTCAAAGGTTAGATGGTAAGCATCTTAAGGAAATGCATCAATTTTGCATGATTCACATAAAAGTTCCTCTGAGTATTCACTCCACAGTGTCTGTGTGTTATCGAAAACATCAAAATATCTTATTTTAGTCTCGGGGTTGCTGCAAAACACACGCCCCGGAGGAGCAGACCTTCACCCATGATCTCACAGCCGTGTGTGTGTGTGTGTGTGTGTGTGTGTGTGTGTTTTTGCTCATTCCGACTGCTTAACTTTAAACAAGATGCTCTGAGCCCCAGTAAACCTTACTCCCTCACCACCTTCCTCCTTCCTTCCTTCCCAATAGCACCCCGGGCCCTGTAAAAACACTGAGGCAGAAGAAGGAGAGGTTGGCAAGCAAATCACCGATAGGGTGCAAGGCTTGGGAGGATTGATTGTAAAAAAGATGCTTATAACAGTTACTCGACCTTGCTTGAATCCATATTTTTTGCACCTCACTCGTTAAACAAGATAAATTGGTTGTTTGGCACAGTTGCGCTCAGACCTTTTGCCCATCAGTGTTCTGTTTTATCAATCTCGACAGGTTTTTTTTTGTTCTTCGGAAATGTTCTGGGAGTTATTATATACAGTATGTCTTGTGATGTGGTTGAAGCTATTAGAGAGTGTTTGAAGGGAAAGGATAAACAGTCAGTGTGAACAAAACGTGTCGAATTCTTGGCATTTTCAGGCCGGCAGTTTATACATTCAGCTCAATTCAGTTCGAGGTCGCAATAGAAAATATGCATGCATTTCTTTCCCCATAAACTTATGTTCAGGTCTGTCATTCTTCTCTCAACTTCAGCCATTGAATCGTAGCTCTTCTGATTCTCGCTTTGAAAAGACTTTTCACGAAACTTTCACAAACGAGAAACAGCCTGTACTGATGACTAAAATAACCTTGTGGGAAATTGAATTGACAATGACCTAACATTTTTGGATACATCTCTGCAAACCTTCTGCTTGTTCCAGAGAGGAGCTGGAGGGCTTTGTGTCCAGCGGTACACTCAGCCAACTCAAGGTGTGTTTCTCCAGAGATGAGCAGGAGGAGGAGGCCGCCACCTCAGCAGCACGACCCAGATACGTGCAACACAACCTGCGACTCAACAGCCAACACGTCACTGACATCCTGCTCAAACAGAACGGTTACTTCTATGTCTGCGGGTAAGACTGACACTGATGATGATAATTCAGGTGTACATTTCTCTTTTCCTATATTTGCCTTTTTTTTATTTCACTCTGCGTTACATTCATCCCAATGGCCCCCTGGCATAGTTGCGTCATGTTCCGGCTGCACTTGTGTTCAATGTTTCCACTGAGTGTGAAAGACTGCAGAGCATCCCACTCGCAGCTCTTTTCTGCACCGGCTGTCTTTGCATCATGCCTGTTCTGTTTTTGCCAGATCCCCGTGTGCCTTCGGGGGCCTGAGTTTACTTGGAAATCTTTATTGAAACATTCTTTTTGGAGTGTCTCTTACAATAAATTAGTTAATCTTTGCAATAGAGGCAACATGGTAGTGTTGATTATTAACTAATAGAGATTAATTTACAATATTCACATCTAGTGTAGCACAATACTATAGTCATAAAGGAAAGATCTTCACTATTTAAAACATGCATTCTAAAAGACGCATTCGATGGACATCTGACATGAAGGAAGGTTTTCCAATTATAGTTTGTCTTCAGAGTGCGTAGCACAAATGTGCAGTTTTGCAGAGTCCAGAACAGACTGTGGAACGACTGAAAATTGTCCATCTGTGATCGTTGTTTGAAACAAGAGAAAGCATCTTACAGAGGTAAAAAGGACGTTTACCAAGAATGGCTTTAAAGATGAGAAGGTACAAATAAGTCTTTCTCTGTATTTTCAGTGTCAACAGTCAAGGCAGCGAAGGCAGACACACAACTTCTTATCTGTGTACAGATATAGGTGATTAATCATAACACGAAGATACTATCTCTTTTTCTGCTGATTGTTCAGACTATCCTCGCGGAGGTGAATTATTGCTGAGAAGGGAGACAATAGTCCACATTTTGCTGCATAGTAGATGTGACGTAGCCATGACCAAGCTGCTGGCTTCACCTGGAGGCCAATAACCTCTGCTTTGGAGAAAGGCACATAATCCATAAAACTTTCAGAAAAGGTGCCTCACATCACTGCTCCTGCTCCTCCTGTGCTACTGCTCACCTCATACTGATGCAACATTTTGTACAGTTTGTTGCAAATATAGTATATATTTCTTCCATGTCACACACAGACATATAACAAGTCAAGTCATGTTAACACTTGTATGGCTAAACAACACCTTTTTCTTTTTAGAGTTCCTCCTCTTTACACTGCCAGGCCGTTTAACTCACCTTTGACTAAAGGATCTTTGAAATATCAGAACTGTGTGAATTCCTCAGAGACAAAACAACATCACTTTAGGTCCACACGATGATGAATCTTCCCCAGTATGCTGCAACAGCAAAAAAGAGATTTCTGTAATTCCCTTCCAGGATGCACTTCTGGCTGGCAGCGCTGGTTTTACAAAATATGGGCTAGAACTGTCTCAAAAATATGTCTATTGATTGTATTGCCCTTTCCTCTAATATATTAATTCTCTTCTCTTCACCAGAGATGCTAAGAACATGGCTAAAGACGTGAACAACGCTCTGATGGAGATGATCCAGACGGAGCTGCAGGTGGACCAACTGGAAGCCATGAAGACACTGGCAGGGCTGAGAGAGGAGAAGCGCTACTTACAGGACATCTGGGGCTGACAGCAGATGACCAGATAAGGGCATTTGGCAGCATCCACTAGGCCTTTTTACAACTACAAAAATAAAGGAAATCAGCATGCTCAGCTGTAACCTCTAGAACCATAAAACTGTGGATGCTGAAGCCCAGAGGGAGTTTACACCACCCAAAGCTACCTAGATGGAATTCACCATGCTGACCCAAGGAGATCGGTTCACTACATCATCTTGGGCTTTGCTGTTTGCACAGAAATGCTCTTGGTCAGAGCAATAGTGCTGGAGATTGGTCCTGCAGTGTGAAAATGCTTCGAGTGTAGACAAGCCTCCTCCGTTTGTCCTGTCTGGAAGAAAAGGCATTTACTTCCGTCGGTTGTGATGGAGTGATTTTGATGAGACTGGAGGCGCTCTGACCTAGATGGGAAAACAACACTGCAATATGCAGTTCTTTACCAACACACACACAAACACACACACAATCAATTGTTGTTTTTTGCCATTTCGGAGGAAAGCGGTCATATTTATTGTCCGAATGTGCTAGCCAAAACCACAACGATTTACCTCAGAAGTCATCATCCGTGGCAATTCTTTTGAAGATTTTAGTTGGTTTGATGGTAAGCATCATCATATTTTTATACTCTGGATTTAGTTTGCTTTTTATCTTGCGTTTAAGGTACTAAAGACAGATTTTAATGTATGCAACCCTAAAAACAGAGTCACATTTGCAAGTCCTTGGAGATGAGGACAGTTGTCACATTCATCATTTCCCTGTGTTAAATTTTAAGTACAGAGGGCGTGATCCTAAACGATAATGTGCAGCTCTGACCAGCGCAATTTATTTAACCGACTTTGTTTGTGCCACCACACACTGAGCAGGCTGCCAGTTTGGAGACCTTGAACTCCAGCTTTTCTAAGTCCTGCAAACCCGACTAAAATCTCCCAAACGGTGGCAAAAAAAACACAGCTGTGCCTTGTGTGATCAGAAATTAAAAGACATTTCAGCATCAAATATTGTTGTCTGTGGTTTTCCTTTGAATTGTGCACACAGGTGTGTTTGTAGAAGGACTTTCACGCATGTATTTAAAGTGTGTGTGTGTGTGTGTGTGTGTGTGTGTGTGTGTGTGTGTGTGTGTGTGTGTGTGTGTGTGTGTGTGTGAATGAGCATGAGGGAGGCGCTGATTGATTGGGAGTGATTGTTTTCTATAACTTTGGAGATAATTTGATTGTTCAAGGTGACTTTGGTCGGGAGATGAAGGCCTACTCTGCTAATTGAAGGCTTTTCGCAATGGGCTTCTTAGCACAGCGCGGAGCCCCTAGAGAGGAGCTTCTCGGAATTAAATCTTCTAACAGCAGTCTTTTTATTTATCCTCTTGTAGGGAGGGGGTGGGGGGAGGAAAACATGTTTACAATCTCTGCAATCCTTCCCCGTAGATGACACCCCCATTCGCTACATTTTGGAGCGAAGTAAACAAAACATTTACTGTCGCAGGAAACAATCCCTGATAGTGAATAATTGGTTTAATACAGTGCTGTTGACGGTGGAGCTGTCCTTGTGTTTGTCCAGGCGCAGCTGGCTGCACCTCCCCGCCCTCATCTCTCAGTGTCTCGCTGCTGCGCCAAGTCACAGGACCAGAGGAGGACAAAATCAAAATAATGATGCCGCATGCTCCTAACAGCAACACCAATCTCCTACCACATGCACACGCATGATACATGGGCTCGGATGAATGCGAGACTCCAATTTGTTATTGGGGAGGGGAAAAAAGACTTGCGTGCAGGCCTTAGGTAGAAGGAACGTTTCATCAAAGTGACATGAGTTTGATCATTATTCGTGAATATTTTGTGAAAACTGCCCTTTATTTACCTAAAAAATGATCCCAACCACATAGCCCGCCGCTTGCTTATGTCACCTTGTCCGGCAACCACCCAGGACTGATGAAGTTTTACATTATGTCTTCATAATTAAAAAGGTTCACAGTGGCGGTTTTGTCCTGCAGCGAAAGCAAAAGGCAGAGCTAAGGAGGGTTGTCGGGAATAAATCAGAGCGCTGGAGGTCAGTGCGACCGCACAATGGCAGCACCTCTGTGATAGATACCCCTTGTTAAGAATGGCTTAAATGAAGCATAAAGATGTGTGCTGAAGATAATGACTGTTATTATGGAAGTGTTGAGTGAGCCAAGTGGGGAGATGCACTTTATGTCAATGAGCTCGGAGATTTTAGAGAAACCTTCCTGCTTAACATTCGGCTTCTCGGTGCAAAAAGTACAAGTAGTGATGATGAGGAAAGTAAGTGGAACCTCCCACACTCTGACTCTCTGAGCTCTACAAGCTGTGGGCCTTAATTGGAGGACTGACAATAAGTAAAATTCAGTTGGCTGAGGTGTGCTGTGACTGCAGTTCTAACAAGGTAGTTTCAGGATTAAAAAGTAGAAACCGAGTTTTGGCTCTTACAACAAAACTTTGGGAGATTAAACTTTGCAAACATGCTGCATGTGACTGTGTGCAAGTTGCAGAGGCAGGGAAGGTAATGAGAGATGCAGACTTTCTTTTCTCCCCAGTTAATCCACAAAATGTAAGTTTAAAGAAATGTTCTTGTTTCAATAAAAACTTTGACCAAAGATGACAAAAAATAATTGAGCCGTCTTTTGGCGCTATCTCTTTTGTGGATTCCCAACATTCCAGTTCCTGTTGGCAGGATGTTCCTTTGAAAGCGATTCTCTACTGTGGCAAAGTCTACTTGCATCAGTGCAGTCAGCAGAAAGCCTAATCTTTTCAAAGTTCTTCACCTTACCTGTGTTTTATCATTAAAAAGGACACCTCCACTCTGTCTCTGCGGTTCTCAGTCTGCCGCCAATGACCCATGAATGTCAACTCAGCACTTTGATGTGGCGTTGATGACTGGCCTGCTCGCACACAAACACACACAAAGACAACTTGAGAGCCACAGTCGGCCTGCTGTCCAGAGTCCCAGCTGTGCACAAACACTTTAACTTCAGCATCTGTCAGGTGTGCTGGAGGAAAATCTGTTTAAAAAAAATAAAAAATATATATATATAAGGAATCAGCCATTCTATTGAGTTTCCTGTTTTCACCGCGGTGGTACCAGTGTTGTTCTGGTCTCTGTGTGTATTGATGGAGCAGGAGCGATACCCCTGCTTCCCATTCGGCAGAATAAACAGCTGCTGTAATTGATGCTGACGGGAGGAGAATGTGTTCAATAAGAAAGTACAGTTCTCCCAGAGGGTTTAAAGAAACATTTCTGTAGTAGATTAAACTGGCCAAGGAAAGAATACTTTAATAATTATCCGAATAAATGTATACGCACGGACATTAAGACAGATTCCTCATACCAGTCAGGTGCTATTTTCTTCAAGCGAATTAAGTAGAAACTGCTTGGCTCATCAAATGTATTAATGATATTTCATCGATGGATGCTCTTTCTGTCTCCATTAGTCAAAGAAATGTAAAAATTGGTTGGGCTTTTTTAAACTTACAACGATGGATGAACACTTAGGAGAATTTATAGCCTCCTCAGCCATAATGACTTATGCAAATTGGAGGTTAAGTACTGAGTTGAGATTGTTCAGAAAAAAAGGATGCACGTACAAGGATGGATGGATGGAAGGATAAACTGTGCCCTTGATATTTGTCTTTATTTGTTGTGTGCATTGCTGAACATGTGTTACCATGGAGCTTAATCTACGTATATGTACCTAGATATCTAAAAGTGCTTTTGAAATGTGAAAATGACAATCTCCATATGCCTTGTCTATTTGCTTTACAATAATTGTTAAATTATTTATACAGCAGATGTGGATGTTAACTGACACTTTGTATTAAAAGACAATAAAAGCAAAAAAGATCAAAGTAAAGTTTTAAGAAAGAAGACATGCGGGGGAATTAGAAGATCGCTATCGTGATAGTTCACTTGAGGAATTTATCAAAGGAATCATTGTACTATGAACAAATAAAAATAATAATAAATGCTATCTCAGTCATTGTTTTCAATAAAAATTGGCTTTGAGTCTTCAAGAGTCATGTGTAAAATGTAATGACAGTGTTTTTACACAAGTCTTTTCATTGTCCTCGTGCTCAAAGTCGGTGACGGCCCTAATCTTATCCGATGCCTGATAAGCAGCCGTGAGCTGTCTGGTGAGTGCGGCTCATCAGTGGCAGATTAATGTCCAGCTGTACTGCCCGCACCACGCTGCGAAAGAGATGAACAAAGGGAGCCCGAAAGTAGAATGGCATTGTAAAGAGGGAGAGATTGACTGTTAGTGCCTGGAAATTGGGTAAAATATAGAGTAGGAGCCGAGATTGAGAGAGGCACACAAAAACTACTTTCCTCTGAGGAGGGCAGGATGAACACGGGGGTTGGTGAGGATAAAACAGTGACTGACAACAGGAACAGGCAGGAGTGCAACGACAGGCTGTACAAGGTCCCTGACTCTGAATTTATTACTGTGCTTTCTGTGCCGTGGGAGGTGAACCAGGGTGAGTTACAACATCACCTGACCCTTTTTCAGATTTGACTCCTGTAGAGATAGCCTCGGAGTCACACACACACACACACACACACACACACACACACACACACACACACACACACACACACACACACACACACACACACACACACACACACAGTGGGTCTCTTACGTAACAAGGTTCCGAGAGCAATGTAAAAAGTTTACACCTTCATCAAACACAGGAAGTGGAAAGGAGGTGATATGTAGCCCCAGAGGCAGAGGGAATCATTTAGGATGTATTTAAAATGAGCAACTGTTTGTGTGATCAATCATCTTCTCATATTGTGCCGAGCATATAATGGAACAACCGGGATTTTGCTCAGTAATTACTGTTTTATGGAAAAATCTATATGTATGAAGAATAATTACAGGTAACAGTACTGTTTGTATTGCGGTATATCATTGCTATCAATGCATCAACACAGGAATGATGTTTTCTGCTCATTTGAGAGATTGGGCATTACGTTTGTTTGACATGCAGAGATATAGACATGAATTTAAAGTGGAGATTAAAAACTGTTCAACACCACTGGAAAAAACAAAGAAAAAAGGAAAAGGAAAAAGTTTTACTCCACCTGACTTTTAAACAACTTGGATACAGTAAAATCAGGGATCAGCAACCTTTTTGATGTGAAGTATAATTTCTTTATAGTCTTGTTAATCAGTGGGCCATATCACCATTAAGGTTAACATTAGGTTTAATCATGACACATCGAAATGTAAATCTCCAACGGTTGTGTAATTTTATTCTATATATGGACAGCAACCTTTTAAAAAACATTTTTCTCCTGCAATCAGCACATTTTACTGACTGTATATATAAGATTGCTATTCAAGAAGAACACCATCCTTATGAAAACATCCACACCTGAGTTGGAATCATTAACCCTTCCAACCTTTGCCTATAGTCTTCATCAGCAATTCACGTAACGCATTCTGCAAAGAAGGCAACAAGTGCTGAAGCAGAGTGGGCGTGGAAATCACCTAAACGTCAGGCAGCACACTGTCATGGTGAAGGAGGTCATTGTGCATGCAGATGAGAGAGCACTTATTGCTCATGCCATTGGTTAAGCTGCTGTGTGGTTGAAGTCATCTACTTCTGAGTTAAATGATTGCCTGTATTTGCCGTTTCTAATTAAAATATTAACTGTCAGTTTAATTCTGTTCTGGTCTCCGCCAACACTAAAGTAGCTCTTTCGCTGCTGGCTACTTTTCACCAGTATTTTATCTGAACCCAACCTGCTTCGCAGGCCTTCTTGAAGGAGTAAACGGGAATACGTAAGCTACACTACGTACAATTGCAGGTACACTGTCCAGATTGACCGATAGAGCGCCTTCTCTCTGAGAGCAACGTCGTTAGAAAACCGCTAGAGCGTCACATTACACAATGTATCACATCAGAGGACCAACAAACTGCACACCAACACACTCAGTTAAGGATCTCATTTTTCCAGAGAACCATTACACCGGAGTCTGATCCAGAGCCAGTGATTAAAAAGAGCTTACACGTGGCAGTTTTTCTTTTGGAGACATTTTTAGTGCTACGATACACTAATACGGCTGTTGCCAAGTAACTGGTACAGCAAGTAATCTTTTTATCATAGCACTTATATTAGAGAGAGAGAGAGCTTTAAAATTCGCAGTCAAGACTTCTTAGTTTTAAAGGAGTGGTAACAACATGACATGTGATGTAATTTAATAATGGTAATGTTTGAAGAAAACAGGAAAGGCGCTTTTCTATGAGGGACCTTGCCGGTGGCACTTCAGTGAAGAGTGTCAGCCCACATTAAGTTACGCTAGGAACACTTTTAGATCTGGAGGAGGTTTTCTTTTAATCCAAGGGTAAAATGAAATAGATAAACCATGGAACAGATTCACATTGAGAAACACCATAAGTGCTCATAAAGCTGCAGTATTAATCTGTTGACTTTAATGCCGCAAACCATCAACTTTATTAACATTGACATTGAGTATGTTCTCGTTTATATTGAAACTACATCTCACATTGCACAATTGTGCTATTAATATAGTTAAAAGCTGAGTGAGAAAATAAACAAAGGGTTATGTGCATGAGCAAAAATACTTTTCAACAAAGTAGCAAGATGAAACGCACAACACAAGTTAATTTATTCCCTTATAATACCTCATTGTTTATGCATTTCAAACTTCTGTACTGATGAAGCTGCAAAAATAAGAGGTGAAATGTACAAAAAAAATTATGATTATGACAAAACATGTCCTTGTCCTTAATACAAATAAATATTCTGCCCAGAGTACAGCATAGTAGACTTTTGCCAACTTTATAAAGTTTTAGTGTTTCACTGAGCCATGACAGTGGGATAGCCATCCAGCATCCACAAAGAGCCTGAAACTGAAGCAGCTAAATGGTATTCAGCCACATTTCATTCCTCATTTACATGCCTTTCTGTGACGTTTTCTGTGAAAAAGGGATTATTACTTAAGTATTAATTGGAATAACACAAGTGCTCATGTAAATGAACTAACACCATATTTCCATCATCAGTTTAATAATTGATGATATATTTGGGTCATTCTTGAATTCAGCAAGATACACGCGGCAATTTCAGGATGATTGATTTCTTTAGTCAACAATGATTCTGCTAGTCAACATGGCCCGAAGCAACCAATTTAAAAGAGCAGCCGATGCTACGCAGATATATCACTTCTGGTGTGGCTTTTCTCCCAGGTTGACTTCTCATTCTGTGTTTTTACTTCAGCAATATACTATCATGACATGTTATTACAATTCTTCTTCTGTCCAGTGCACTGGTTTTAAATCCTGTTTTACTCCCAGTAATGCTGTTTTTTTTCTTCTTCTTCTTTTTCTCCCACCAGCCAGTTAATTGCAGTTAATTAGTATCACCTGTGTCTCCAGGTGTAAATCAGTCCTTGATTGGGAGGATAGGTAAAAAAAACAGCAGGCTCTGAGCCCCGAGGACCAGGATACAAGGTTACTGTACCGGTCTCGCTTTTGCTTTGCTGTAGAGAAATACAACCCATAAATTGAGAGGCCTACCATGTTTTACAAATTCCAAATAATGAAAAGGCATCTGCTGTGTGAATCTGCAATATATTTCCCTCAAGATGTTGGGGCACATGATCATGTACACACACGCACGCACATGCACGCACGCACGCACACATAGACAGCTTTGTGTGAGGCAACTGCTGAAGCCTAAATTTCGCCATTTATCTGCAGACTGGCGGTCTCAGACCGATATCTCGAGGTTTCATGCAGGATCATGAACATCACCCTGAGAGAAGGGGAGACTGAGTGAGCCATTGAGCGCTGAGAATTTATATTTATAAGAGGTCATTAACAAAGTTGACGTAGACTCAAATTTTAGATATTTTTTACTGAATGCTCAGGTTTAAGACAAGATGAAGCGCTGCTTGAATTGTTGAAACGTTATATGTTATTATTCTGATTAAATAGCAAAGAACCAGAGGTGTCCATCAGTACTATGTGGATATTTGCAAGGTAATTCTGGAGCGTGATACAAACCAAACCACCTTGCAGTTGTCATGATATAAAACTGCTAAACATTGCACCTCAAAGTCCAAGATATAGACAAAGAACATTTCTTTTCAAGGTCTTGACTCTCTTTTTGTTCCAGTTTTAATTAGAGAGTCGTACATCCAGCTTCTTGTCCTCCCTGATGTTCCCAGCATCCCTCAGGTTGTTTCTGTTTAATTGGGATTGTATAATGCAATTGTTTTGTCTTGGAGAGGAAACTTAGAGAGAGAGAGAGAGAGCGAGAGAGAGAGAGAGAGAGAGAGAGAGAGAGAGAGAGAGAGAGAGAAGAGAGAGAGAGAGAGAGAGAGAGAGAGAGAGAGAGAGAGAGAGAGAGAGAGAGAGAGAGAGAGTGTGTGTTTTGTACTGTAAGCAGTGAAGAATACAGGACAAATGTGTTTCCTTTTTTAAAGGTGAAATATTTATAATATAAAGCTATGGCTGAAAATTTAGTTTCAAACTTTAAAAAAATAACTAATTATAATATTATCAACTAAATGTGAAGAACTGAAGGCCGATGTCAAACTGAAGGATTATGAGATCGAAATGTTGTTTTGACTGGCTCACAGAGTTTCAGCACTTTGGTCCTATTTTGCATATTCTTGCCCTGCCCCTAGTTTTTACATTTTTTTTTGTACTACTGATGACTGTAAATTTAAATGTATGGACCCTGTAGTAGAGGCGATGTGGAACATGTGGCCAGGCATTACACATTGCACCTTTTTAGAAAATAATTTGTCACAAGCAGTGTTTTCAAGAAAGTGTGCACATTTTGAAGTATTGCATTAAACATCTTAAACTGTGCCCCTCCAGCACTTATACCTCCTAACTGGCATTATCAGCCTCGTCCAATAGCTTCCAAACATGCGGCATACATAAAAAAAGCAGGCCCTTTTATGAATAAAGGCAATCATGATATTTGCAACAACAATACCGGTTACGACCAGTGTCAGCTTCTTCTGCGAAGGAGGCCACGCTCACCCAGCGTGCCCACATAATCCCACCTGGCATGACTTACCTTCTGAACAACCCTGATCCTGCTTTCATTCAGTTCCTCATCAAGGGGTTTAAAGAACTCATGTTTCATACAGACTTCTATTCCTCTCCAAAGCAAAAATATTCAATCAGACAGACGGGCCAGATTCCATGGACCGCCTTCTCTTTAAGAAAGTCAAATAAGGCTTCATGATTGGACCATACCCTCATCCTGCATTTCCCAACTTCCATCCCAGCCCACTCAGTATCCCAACTAGGAAATACTCTCATCATCATCATGGATCTTTCAGCGCCCCATGGCAGTATCATTCCCAGGACCAAGAACTTCAATCTGAGTGACTTCTCTCTTCATTACACCACTATTAACCATGCCATCGCCCTCATCAGACTCGCCGGAAGGGGTCATGGCTCTTGAAAGCGGACATCACACAATTTCCAAGTTCTCCTCCAACCTCTGGCCGTTCTTCAGCATCTGCACATAGGCTCATAGTTACAGAAACAGACATAAACTCTTGACACCCTATCAGAAGGCCTCGGTTGGATCCTGTCTTACAAGCATAAAATGTGTTGTTTGTTATTTGTTGTGCTTGGGTGCAAAGGCAGATTCCCTGCCGATGTTCCCCACAGCGCATTCGGCTAAGTGGATGATCCACAAGCATGTGAGCGTTACTCATGAGTCTTGTTTTTTTTTAACATCTTGTTGATGATATAATCCTTGGTAGTGAAAGTCTGTTTCAAAGAATGCAGTCTTGGATCAAGATTATTCATCAAAGCAAACAACTCTTGAAAATACAGGCAAAAGTCAGCATGGAAAATTACTCCACCTGACTCTGCATGCCCCGAGCCAGCGGTATGTCTCACTTCTTGATTTGAGTCATTTATGCTGTGTGCTTTCCTTTTGCAAACACCCCTTACTCCCATTTACGTTTATCTTGAGTGTTTTCTTTTTAATTTTCACTGGCAGGAAGAGAGCACCAATTGGAACTTCAGGCAAATATGTTGAGCTTCAGAATAAGTTATGCAACAAAGTTGCAAGCTGACCGATGAGGGATTTAAGAAGGTATGAGGTGTATCTGCCGAAGAGTTAGCAACAACTGAATAAGTGAACCAGTCAAGCACCAGCGATTGTACTGCTCAGTCTGTTACGCCAAGGGGGAGCTCTGTGTTATTAGTTACCTTGAGCTCCGGCCTGGTCTGAACAGATAGACCTAATCTAACCATCTTCTGTTGAAGCATGCAGAGCAGAGGCAGCTAATTATGTATTCGAGTGGTGAAGATGATGAGATGGGAGGGCAGAAACGCAGACAGTGATATCCAAATAATATGCCACTCAAATACCTGAAACTTGGACCACTCCAGCGGCCTATTTAATAGTTTAGTTTAAAATTCAGCTTTACTTTGGTCATGGGGGAAAAGAGGCCAACATCTGTCTCTTCCCGACTGACAAAAATGGGTGAAAATGTAAGACTGATTTTAAAAGCGGAATCAAAGATTCAAGACCCACAGGAGCGGGAATGAAAGAAATAATATTAATAAGGTTTTCATGTTTGCAATTAGATCTAACGACCGTTTCTTTCCAAGCTGCATAATGTGGAATAATATTTTGGCAATATTCCAGTGTATGCTGAGTATTTTATCTGCACCCAAAGACCTCTAGCAACCAACTTGAAGAAACCTAGTCCAACGCCTGTGGACATGCCTCGGCCCGCTGAATAAGAAGGAAAAGAAAATGGTGCAATTATATTGAATTAAGTGAGTGCATATATATATATATATATATATATATATATATATATATATATATATATATATATATATATATATATATATATATATTGTTTAAGCATTGACATATTGACATATTTACAAATCCAAGAGTATGCAGCTTAAAACTAGGCTTTGGCCTTTCAACAAGATTTTAAAACACTGACCGAAAACAAACTCACTATTGCAATTTTATCGAAAAAGTACAACTTAATCAACTTAATGAACTTTTGTTTATGTCATGACCAAATGTTTACACTTCGGGTTAAATCCTCTCATGGTGAACTAAGACATCAACAAGGGGAGACTGTAGAATATAAAACATTGCTTGATATAATTCGCTCAAATTGCCTTTTCTGTGACAGCAACGAAACAGTGGATTGCTATCCATATACAATTTTAGAGAGTGCTGTTGTAGTCACTTTAAAACTCATGTTAAAAAAGGTCACATTGTCAAGTGCCTCTCTGCTGTCAGAGTCTGCTCCTTCCATCGGCGCTGCCTGCTGCTCTGATCTGAGAGCGAGCTGTGCCCGTGCTCGTGGAAGCTTTTCAGCTCTGAAAAGGCAGATAACCACAAGTCCCCGTTTATTTAATAATGGACATTTGTGTTGTGGTATTCAAACAAACCATCTGTCAACAGGGAAATAAAAACATCTTGCCCGATCTCTTGAGAGAGCTCAAGCAGAGGAACACTCCTCGCCCCCTCCAGCCAGCTCACAGCGGGTTCTGAAATCGCATTGTAAAAAATGTTGGCTCCCGTTGTGACGCTTTGCATTCTGGGATACAGTAGACAAGGTTGACTGGTCCAATGCATCCTGCATATGGCATACTATACGCTATATTTTGGCAAAATTATTATAGAGTATGTCGTCTTGAATACAGCTAGAGAGTGTGTGTGAGGGGAGGCATGCAAGAGAGATAGAGACAGGGAGGTTCAACCTTGGTGTGGTCTTTCGGGAGATAATTGCTGGGGCCAGAGATGGAGACTAAGCGACTAATGAGGCAAGTCACTAATTAGCCACGGGTGTCACTAGCCTTTTTACCTTCACATAGCATGGCATGTGTGTGGGAGTGTGCATGTGTGTATGGTAGAGACAGAGGAGGAGGACATGCTGATATGATCTCAGCAGGTATGTATTTCTATCATCAGTTTAATAAAGAACCAATCCAATACCTGATTTGTTTGCATTCATAAACAGCATCTAATAATGCAAAGATTTACGGGTAATAGCACAACATCGAAACATCAATGCGTCAGGTTTACAGCATGGCTCACATTCTGCCACAAGTTTCCATCTATTGCCCCTTTCTCTTAGTTTCCCACCATGACACACTGTCATTGATCCTTAGGGGATCAATAACGTAATTCTCTATCTATCTATCTATCTATCTATCTATCTATCTATCTATCTATCTATCTATTGAGGATACAGACACAGCTGGTCTGAAACAAATTAGATCTTTCCTAATGTAAGAAGATATGTGACATTGATGTTGGACAGCTATTTGGAAAGTTTTGCGAAAAAATGCATTTGCCTCAAGGCATCTCTCCTTTTTTTGGAGAACAAAGATTCTTCAGTCACCCCCAACTTGCCAGGGTTCAGGTGGTAAGTATCAGTGACGCATGCAACCCCCCCCTACTCTGTTGGAGCTACTTGTGGTCCTTATGGCTCTCTGTGGGAAGTCTTTACAACCTATCAACCGACTATCCCCTAAGCTTTCGTCTATATCCTATACCGCTCACAATAACGTCAGCCAGGAGACGGAGCAACCTTTGAATTTTCTTGGTTCATCATCTAAACTGCATGCTTAGAGATGGACTACAAAGGCATTTCACAGGTTATTATTCTGTTGGCGTGTCACAGTCAATGCTGCTGTATTAATAAGGCGTAAAAAAGGAACTTCAGCTTTGGCTCCAGGCCTGACTGTCGACTTCATGTCAGTGTTAATAGGTCTGCCCCCTGCTCCCGTATCTAACTGATCCCATCTCAAGCCCAGGTCAAGTATTGTTGTATTAGTCCTCTCACTATGGAACGAGCCAGTGTCTAATGACCTTCAGACATCCCTCTGGTTTTGCCGTGTTTTCCTCGTCGGCTCTTTATCTAGAGGGCAGAGGAGACGATGGGACTTTACTGTAATTGCTATAGAACAGAAAATTGGAGAGCTGCCAATCTTGTTGCGTCCCATGTCTGCAAGCACATCAGTCAATGGTTAGAAAGCCTCTCAATAGCATTGACTGGGCTGAACATGGTTCACCTTTGATTGGCTACAAGGTTTGTCTATTACATCATTTGTCAGTGAAAATAATGCTGCTAAAACCTAAATAAAGAGGATATGGAATTTCCCAGAATGAGAAATGCTTTCTATGCTCATTTCTGACCATATTTTAAAGAAGACTGCGGTAAATCAGTGGAAGTTACACTTCAGATGGCATAAAATATACATAGCAGTTTTCTATTACTATTGTGTCACAGTACTTTGTAATTTGTTATTAGTTTCATGTGTGGATGTACCATCACAGTATTCCTGGCGCTGCAACCTTTTCAGTACAAATCTGGAACGTGATGAAATTCACACCAGTGTAATTGTCTTTGGAAGTACAGTATGATAAAAAACAAAAGTGAAATAATTAGCCTGGCATTTTCTATCCAGCCTCTCTGTGCTTTTAAAATGTATGTTGAGAGTGTTCTTGATTAAAATTACCGGGCACCATCCTTTCCGCTTCACTAGTTTGGAAATTGTCCTTCTATTACCTTTCATAGGTAGCACAGCTCCATCTAATATCACTGTGCCTTGTAGCAGAAAACTTTGAGATCGTCCCCCGGACTCCTCAGGCGTTGATTGATTGGAATAGATCTGTGGCACTTTTACCACCGCATCCTCTCCTCACCGCTCAGTAGGGCAGTAAAATGAATCTTAAGTGAGGGATACTGAATACTAAACACTCTGAAAAGGTCAGTCAATATCTAATTGCTTTGTCAACTAAGTCTTTATTCATAACCTAAATATTTAATATTATCATCAAAAATTTAGAGGTGATGGTCAAGTTTCAACTCACAAGATGATATCCGGGAAGATGTCATTGAGCATTTTTCATAATGAATGACATCTTTCCTGTCACAAACAGGCTGCTCAACATGGAAACTCACACCTCCGGGAGAGATCACCTTGTCTCCGATGTGTGAAATGTAAAACAAAGGAAATGAGAAACTGTTTTATCTTATCATGAGGATAGAAGATAAGAAACCCTGCAGCTGCTGTGGGCATAGTAATGCCAGCATTGTCTCCTTTCAACAGAGAAATGTGATAATGTATTTATTTGATGAGATTTGGGTTTTTAAAAAAGGTTCACTACACCACTGCTTATCTCACACACGACCGGGACTTTTCCCCTCAATATTAGCAGTTTTGGAACTTCTTATTTTTCTGTTCCTCACTTCGTTTTTAGAGTGAGTTGCCCTCCACAGTCCTGTCAACTGTAAAACAAGTGCAGCAGCCACCATTGATGTAGTCCTGGCAGAAGCTGAACCAAGAGCGCAGATAAAACACTGCGCTCCGAGTCACGCACTGAAGAGCAAACTTTGTCAAGCTGGATTAACACTCACAAGCTCCCTAGCAGGAAGGCAATTACTTGTGTTAACACTGATATCCACTGCAACGCCCCTTGAAGGCTGATTTCTCTTTGTGTGTGTGTGTGTGTGTGTGTGTGTATCTGCGTTTGTTTATGTGTGTGTGTGTGAAGGAGTGAGAGGAGATAAAGAGCTTTCTTCTCTTCTTGCCTTACATGGTGTATATATACCATCGGGGCTCAACTGCAATAAAAACAAACAAACAGTAATGAGGTGACACTGTGTGAATCCATGAGAGAGAGACTAATTTGCACCTCCTTGAGCACTCGATGACTTCATTTTAAACCCTATTGCATCGGAAATATATGTACAGTATAGCATGAAAAGCTATGAACCTCCTTTCAATTAAAAGAGAGTGCGGGCAAAACATTGAGCTGCACTGCAGCCTAACCGATAATTAAGGTTTGGAGGTCCAAACAGCGAGTTTGTACTCAGGCTCATGCCCAGAAAGGCGGCCTTTAGTCAACAAAAGCTTAGCTTTTTAAGTTTTGAGCCTGAGCATATCCTCCAGTTGGGTTTTAAAGATGTGTTGGGTGGTATGAGTGCAATGAATGTTTTCATAATAACAGTGTTGTGTTTGATTGTTTGAGTCGCTGTAAGTCTATTTTTAGCGTTATTGTCTTGACACATGAAAGTTATGCCTTCAATTTGTATGTGACATCCGTCTCAAAATTAAGCTAATGCACTTTTTGTCTCATCATTTAGTTTTTTACTTCAGAGCCACTGAGATGTTGCTGCTGTGTAACAAGGTCACCCCTACCAGCACCACAACCTTATTTAAATTTGTAGGGCCCACACTGGCAAAACACCCCCCCACCCTCCTTCCCGTGAACCACACACACACACACACACACACACACACACACACACATTTATTAACAAACCTCATCATCCACCCGACTCACTGCACCCGTGCTACCTCCCCCCCCGGGTTGATTGACAGCTGATCACTGTGATCAACCTTGGCAGGTTATTTTACACACACACACACACACACACACACACACACACACACACACACACACACACACACACACACACACACAGAGAAAGAGAAACACAAAAAAGAGAGTCAAACAAGAGAAACAAAGAGTGTAAAGCAACACTGTGAGAGACAGAAAGAGGAGAAGGCACGACAAGAGAGGGGAAGAAAATGAGAAGGAGACAGAGGCAGAGATAAAAAGCGAGACAGAGAGCATTGAGTGTGCAATGTACTCGAGTGAATTGGCCGGTGTGTGTGGTGAATTTCAAGCTGTGTGTGTTGGCGAATACAGTCGAAGTAATAGTGTTTGTAGGAGCTGCTGGTTCAGGAGTCGGTCTCCTCAGAGGAGAATGGGGCGTCTGTGCCACTGGTTGAATATCCGCGGTGGAACCGCTGGCCCACAGAGCCATTAAACACTGAAAAGCCTCTTAATCAGCTAGTGTCCCGACAGAACAAAACATGCAACCTCGACCTGGAGTGCCATCGAAGCCCAGTCACAGCAACACATACACACATACACACAAGCACTAACTGGAAAGCTAATTTTCACTGTGAGACTAAATAGAAGCTAGTGAGTGAGTCGAGGTGAGAGCAGAGAGAATGTTAGAAAGGACATTGACATTTGTCCTTTTGTGAAGAGCTGTTGGGTCAGGTGGTTGACATTTTCTTTGATGCTTGACTTGGATGAATTATTAAGAGTATTTGAATAAATATTTTGAGCAGTTTCGTCACCCTTGAATCTGAACCCATCAATTAGGTTCCTGTGATGACTTTTTATTTTAATATGGGATGACAATTTAAAAGGACCGAAAGATTCTGCTGAATCTTTTAGCCCTGATTGCACCGAACAAGTGTAAAATAGTTCATAAGCTATTTTCTTAGACAGATTCATCTGAATTAACTTGTCTTATTTATCTAAAAGCATATTCAGTACATGGGGCCTGAGGTGACATTACCCGACTACACACCAAATCTATCATCTCCGCCAGTGGGGTCTTTGCATCTTTGTCTACATTAAACAAAATAATCTTACAAAAAACACATTGCATGAAACAAAAACACTAAATGTTCCTGTCTGCTCTTGTACACCAGAGGCCATCGCTGTTCTCTTCAGATATTCTCTGTGCTTCATTGCTTGGAAATCTCCATGCTCCTCCTGCCTGTGTTCATATCTGTGCTTGGAGATCTTTCAACAATTGACTTATTAGTTGGAGACAAGGAGCAATGGCGGACACGCCTCAGCTCCAGCTTCACGCTGAGCTCATGCAGCTGCTCTGGCTCATTTCTGAATGCTGTTATTGTAATTGAGATGTTTTTGGAAAATCAGCAGAAGGATAAGAGAGATACACCACCCTTTTCTCCAGTTAGAAATAGCCTTCATATTTGAAGCCGAGTATGTGCTTCCTGTTCTGGACCCATTATTTCCTAATGATGAATTTCTGCTAATGGTTAGTCCCTCCTGTGCAGCTCTGTGGTGCTCACAATGGGTTTCTTGTTAATTGGCCTTTTGACAGTGATGCCCACCCACTGGTGGCCAACTGGGGTTTGATAAATGAGGTGCTCACTTTACTTTCACTCCCTCCATGCTTCATGTTTTGAGAGTTGAGTGAAGTGGGTGTTTGTTTTCCAGAGCACTTCATGAAAGGCGAAGTACGCTTTGATGCACACGACCACTCATAAGAACCGCACGGTGAACACAACTCTGAGCTCTGTGCACTTAAAGGAATGGCCACCTTAAAATGAGTTTGCACGTAAGGCGAATAAAACATGCTGCAAATGCATTGAGCATATCTGGGCCTATTTAGTTTTTTTGTGGTGTGTATTGATTTTCAGAGGTCAGCTGTTCACAATATAGGACACTTAAAGTCTGATTGCAGAATAATTCCCACTCATAAAAGCATCAGTGGGGAACACCAGGTGGTTTTTTCAAAGTTCAACATTTTACACTTACAGCAATCACAAAGTCTATCCCAAATAACAGTTCCCCCACCACCAATCATTCTTGGTGGACCAGAATGCAATGCTGCTCAAACCGCTCAGATTTCTTACTTGACATACATAGCAAACCATTTTCTATGTTGCACATGTTAGAAAATGTACCAAACCAGAACTTAAAGGCCCACTTTCTCAATCAAAAAGGTGTCCGATAAAGTTGTAAACAATTTTGGTTAATTCCCATATTTTGGATGTCATCTACGTCTTTGCCCAAATCAAGGTGGAGCAACATTAAAATCCAATTGCATATTGTGTCGTTGTTTATTATGCTGTTAATCAAACCTGATGAAGCAGCTGAGGTTGCAAGTGATAAACCGGAAGTTGTTGTTTTTCTTGTTCAATCTTTATATTTCACTTTAAATATTGAATGTCACAAAGAAATATTAAAAACGTTAAACCATGTTGACAAGACTTTAACATTACAGTCGATGAGGTGGGTTAAGAAACATATGGTGCCAAAAGGTATCTTTCCATAAATGGACTGTGTAATTAAGACTGTAGAAATGTGGATGTAAAGCTTATTAAACAGCTGGAATACGGTAGTGACCTCCAGAGGCCACTGAGGTACCAAATTAACCTCAGGTCAACGTAATTTACCAGACAGGGAGCACAGATTCCAGACACTCTATTGACATTTCGACACTCATCTCACCAAGGTTGCATTATTTCATATTATAATAGTCCTGCTACAATTGGAATTCTTACCAAGCCGTCTCTCTGTGTCCTTGCAGGAATCGTTTATTGAAAGTGTGGCTGCTTTTAAAACTTTATACAAGTGGGAGTAGGTCAATCAACATGCCGGGGAATTTTTTGGACCAAATCTTCTTCTAGCACTTGTTTTGCCGATATTGGCTCGTGTTCGTCATTGCTTCCTCCTTCCCTTCTGTGTGTCTCTTTCAGTTTACTTTTAATTCCATTTTGTACTTCACTTTTCTCCGTACACTGTGTTTATTTCCTCACCCGTGCTGCGGCTCAGCCTCTTAATGGATTGATGTAAGTGCTCTCCTGGTGCTTTGCAGCTGCTTGTTGTTCTTTATTGCAGCAGAAGCTTGGCCTTAAGGCAATGTAGTTTCTTGTTTATCCCGCAGTAGGGCGACAACTGATGCCCTTGATGAGATGTCCCTGTTGCAGTCAGACTCATTAGCTAGCAGATGTGAGATGTCGCCGCATATCACAACACCAGGTACCGTTGGACACCTATTTGCCACGGTGTGAATAATACATCAACTTTAGTCCTAAATCAGTTATTATGCAGTCAGCAATAGACTTTCACTATCTGGCCACTAGCACACCAGAGGACAGACAACACTGCCAGCACACCTCCGGTGTTCTCTATCACCTTGCATTCGAGTGTACAGTTGCCTAATTATGCGTGGTGACACTGCCCCATGCAAGACACATTGGGAGTCTCTGGGAAGGACATGTCACAGTGTTTGATACTATCTCAGAGGACAATCGCAACAACAGAGGAGGCATGCGTCCTCTGGCCTCCAAATCCTGTTGGTTGTGAAAATTGATTATAGCATCCCTATGTGAGGAGGCCAAATCAGATCATGTTTGCTGTTCCCAGTTTGATTAGGGATTAATTGAAATAGGAACCGAGCCTCCTGGGAGAAGGGTGGAAATAACAAGGGTTGCAAAGCTTCACACACACTTCAGCTCCCTTTTACTTTATTGCTATCTTTGGTTTGGCTATCCCGCCCTAATACACTCTCATCAAAGGTTGAAGAACAAAACAACTCGCATGCATAATCACCCATACTAATTGCTCATACTAATAAAGCCTGCTCTGCTTGCTTAAAATATCTTACATTTGGCTGACTTCAATGCCTGAATGCTTTGAAAAAAAAATCTCCATCAGGAGGATCGTGTGATCAGTATGAGAGAGAGAGACAGAGAGGGAGAGAGAGAGAGAGAGAGAGAGAGAGAGAGAGAGAGAGAGAGAGAGAGAGAGAGAGAGAGAGACGCTGATTTTGCATCTGCTGCAGTAAACGGCATTATATTTTGGATGCCCAGTTATGGCTGCATGCGCAAGGACGTCAAGTGGTTACAGTGACTGACACGTTCTCGGAACACCTTCTATTGCTTGTTTTATACAGCTGTTGCCTGGTGACTCTCCAATAACTATTCTTAACTAGTGATAACGTAGAGGGGGGGAGGGAGGGGTGTTTTTGCGGTGTGAGTAACAGCTGACAGGCCTCCCAGCACACACACTGCTTGTCCTCGCTGCAACTCAGCAGGCAGACAGCAAGATTGCTGAAAGTGTCTTATACGATGACTTTGAGCTAATCTTTTGCACACAAAACCGCTCGTTGAACTCAAGGCTAAAAAACACCATCCACATTCTTGTGTACGGGGTGTTATTCTTGCTTCAACATGTGGGGTAATGGAAGCGTTGACCTGCCTTGCCTCTTTACATTTGCTTAGCTGGGGCTTAGTCAAATACTATCATGGCCTTAATCTTTATGAAGGAATATGGGTTATCCATCCGTTATCAGCCGCTTATCCGGGGTCAGGTCGCGGTGGCAGCCGCCCCAGCAGGCTGACCCAGGCTTCCAGCGACCCTTTCCAGTTTATTCTAGGGGATCCCGAGGCCAGCTGGGAGATATAATCCCTCCAGCGTGTCCTGGGTCTCCCCCTGGGTCTCTTACCAGTAAGGAATATGGGTTAATGAAATCACATCTTAATATACAGAAGTTCTAGATTAGTTCGGACGCTATGTTCAGTAATTTGCATCTCAAAAGCCAGATTCCACAGTCAGCATCATATCCCACTGAGGAATAATTTGAATGGATAAACAAAGAAACAGTATGTAACACTTCTGTAAAGAACAGCACCTCACTGACTTGAGTTTAAATATAAGGCTTTGTGTGTGACCATTAAACGCTCATTGCCCATGACCATTAAAAACTTCATATAAACAGCAGTTGGTGTAAGTGCTCTTGAACAGGCACTGAATAAGTTAAAACCCCTCCGACCTCCTTTCCCCACAGCAGGGGTGATATTAGTGTTGTATTACACTGTGAGAACTGCCTGATGCTCAGCCATTGTAAAAGCCTTGATTGCTGTCGTGCCGGTTAATATGGGCCTACTACCGCCACGGTTGCTCCATAAATCTCCCTTGTTCAGCTGCTTCTGCTCCTCTGATCATCGCTTCTTCTTTTGATAGAAGCCATTGACCAGAAACATTAATAAGAAGAAGTGCTTTAGTCATGGCCCATAAAGTTACACTTTGCAGTCGTTAGAGAACACTGGGAGGAAATCATTTGTTGTATTTTTCATGTTAATACTTCCAAAGACAACATAGAGTGTGATGAAAGACAACAAGACAAGCAAGAATTTGAGTTCTTTCGTGTTCTGACGGACAAAAGCATGTATTTGAAATCTGTTTTTTGAAATACAATTCATCACATTATTCATCATGTTTGGGTTTTGTACCGACTGCGTGGTTGATGATTTGCCATCTGCAGATTAGCATAGCCGGCTTCTGTGAGTAGTGAGACATTTGCTGTGTTACATGTGTGTGTCTTAGTCAGTGTCTGGGCTATAATTTGCTGCCTGATATCTTTTGATGTGCATCCTCTATTATCTGAATGCAGACTGTCAGTATGAATTCAGCATGCGTCCTGAGCATTCAGCATGTGTCCTCTCTAAAAATTGTGCTACTTTATCCACTACTTTATCCAATATCTATTTCTTCTCATCTCTGTGCTTTTGTATGTAATATATACTGTATATGTGTGTTTGTGTGTATGACTGCGTCCTTGAGGCCTGTGGAAATGTGAGGCTGTGTATAAATGCTTGTGTGTGTGTTTCGCTTCTTTCTCTCAGGACGAGCAGTGCCATCCGTCTTCTGTGCTCAGTAATGGGGGCTCAGGGTGGCTTACGCTCGGCCCCCTGATCTGTCCTCATTTGGTTGGCATTTTGTTACGGGCCAGACAGTCTTCCTGTGACACCGAAAAGAAACCCAGACTACCCCCACCGCCCCTCAACCTGCCATTACCTCCACTATTTCTCTTTTCCTTTTCATTCTCTTCACTTCTTTCTCTCTGTCTCACTTTGCCTGACAGAAAAAAAGAAGAAAACAAACACACACACACACACACACACACACACACACACACACACACACACACACACACACACACACACACAAACAAACATTTTTCCTCCCTTGTCTGCATCTCAGATTTTACACCACAACCACAGAAATGAGACAAAATTAGGACAAATTAGTGTGAATCCCCCAAAACAAGAAGCCAGGGGGTTAAAAAAAGGAACATTTTGAATTCACCATCAACATACATTCTCAATGAAAGCTCAGTAGCTGATGCAGGGTTGATCCCCCAAACTCTGTGGCTCTGACTGATGTATCCGTAGTGGATTTAAAAAGGGTACGCAATACAAATAAAGGCAAACAAAAGTCAATCTGATAGAAGTGATCTACCTCACCTGGCAACGGATAAAGCATGCAGGCGGTATGCTGAAATGCACGCTGAATACCCGGTGGCTTAAAACAGGAGCCGGCTGCAGCCTCATCTCAGTTAAAGGCAATTCCCCTTCACAGTGGTTCTCTAGCCCTGAGCTGCTGGGTCCAAAACAAAGCCAGTCAATCTAATCATGAGAAAAGGTGAGTGGGGAAAGGAGGAGAGGAAAAGAGATGGAGGGAAGCAGAGCAAGAGCTGCTCGTGTGTGTGCGTCTGTGCATGAGAGGGAGTGAGTGGGAGCTAGCTCCACTACATCAATCCTATGAACTCAAAGGCCCCTGCCTGGCTCTCAGAGGTGTTTATGTGTCTAAAATCCAGAATCATCCTGTCCATTGCTCTCACTGTCTGAGAGAAAAACTGTGAGAGTTGCTGCTTTTTCTCTGCCCACTCTCAAACCTCTCCTCTGGTTCAGCAGTATGGGCATCTTCCTTTTTGCATAGTACCCCGATGTAGTGCATCAAAATGTGTACTCACGCAGAACAACACTTTTATCCAGTGCAATTTTATGAACTTTTTAAACGCCAAAGCACAAAACACACCCACAGAAGCCACATGCACACTTTGTGATTTTCTCTACAGCTCAAGGGAATGAAGGTCCATTGTCTGCGAGGTGAGCGCTCAAGTCTAGTCAGCACAACATGGCTTCTCCGAGCTGCTGGATAGCCCTACTGCTGAGCGCTGCAAGTACAGTACATCTCAATTTGTTCTGGGAGAGATCAAATTCTTCTGCCTTGCAAATCCTACCAAGCAGCAGGAGAGACACATAATGAATAAATGGAAAAACTGTAGGAAATATAATAGAGCTGTGTTTGAACCACTAGAATCCGATTGGATCCTGGGTATCTGTATCTATGAATTATCCGCGGGGAGTCTGGTGATGCTGGTTGTGAAATAAATCAATGAGATTCAGGATAATTACAGCCTGAATGTTCTGCAAAATTGATTCTCATTTTTGAATCTCTTTGTAGGTAAAAGGGATATTTGCTGTACACTGCATAGGCGAATAGTAAAAAAAAACAGCACTGTCTTCTTTTCCGGGATGATTCATACAAGTCTAACGCTTATTCATAATCACAACCTCAACCTCTTAATAATTCATTTGGAACCAGCCTGAAACAGAAAAAGATAAATTCCTTAAACGTCTGGAGAAGGTTGAAGAGCAGAGGTTGAGATGAGGAAGGACAATCCTAATTACTGTCATCACTCAGTCTTGCTCCTAATGTATATGATACTCTTTAGAAAATTGAAATCCTCAGCACTAATAACTGATATCACCTAGCTGAGGAGGAGTTTTACCAAGAAACTGTTTCTTGCTGATATTTTATTCCTTCAAGGTTGTCAGAGGTCAAATTAATCACCATTTGTTTGTAGAAAGGAAAGGGCATGTTGACAAACTAGCATTTAAGTTAAACAGGTTAATGATTGATTAACATTCATTTAAAAAGCTAAGCTATTCACATCATGACCTTTTAATTTCATGGCCAGTTTGCTGTTGCATTGTCATTGTGCTATTACCATGTGACCAGAATGGGACCACTAACTGCTGGGGACACACAAGGTTAAAGTAAATGCTAAAGCATTCGTTGGAATGCTAATGTAAGCTACAAATGTTAGCATTTCTGGCTCAATAGCTTACTACTTAGCTCGCTCTTAAAGGCAAAGGGTTTATGATACTATATTATTTTGTGGGTTTACAAGTTTAGAAACATACGTCTATCCGGGCCATTCTCTTGAATGTGATATCTCATGAACGCTTGAAGGGAATTATTTCACAGGTGGCACACTCAAGGATGAAGTGATTACATTTTGGTGGTCAAAGGTCAAGGTCACTGGGTTCACATGTCAGGCCCATTCTTGTGAAATCTCAGGAACGCCTTGAGGGAATTTCTTCAAATTTCTTCAACCCTCCAGGACTTAAGGATGAACTGATTAGACTTTGAAGTCATAGGTCACTGTAAATAACTGTATTTTCATGTATCACGATACAAACGTTGGGCCATGTCTCAAGAATTGATATGCTAATCATGACAATTTCACACAAATGTCAAACAGAATAAAATGATGAAGTGAATGGACTTTACTCAAATTCTAAAACATATAATTTGTAAAAATAAAGCATAACAATCCCACAACATTTCATAGTAGAGTATGACATAAAAATCTCATACATCTTTAAAGTGTAAAAAAATTGTTGCGCAATTGTCACACAACACAGTTTTAGTATGCCATAAAAATGTTATGCATTAATGAAAAAAAAAGTTTTCCAAAACTGTGGCCGGCATGTGTATGTATACTGGCCCTCAGAAACATGCAATGCGTCCCTTGTATGTTACATGAAATACATGCATTACATTTTAATTGTCCACAACCCGTTTCAGGGCTTCCTAGCTACTACACCCTACTGCATCCCCCTAAGAAGCATCTGTCAGGTCAGCAATGAAAACGTACAGAAAGCTCTTGGTGGCACGCCTGGAGCGCTATGGCAATACGGTTCTGTCATCAATGCTAGTGCTGTTAGCCAATGTCAGCGTTATGAATGGACCACTCTGCAGTTTAATGTGGAACTAAGACCGAAAAGATTTTTTGTTTTATGTTCGCACTTTTCCTTCACTGCCCTCTATCATAATGCTAAATTGGAAATCATTATTCAAAACTTTGAGAGGCCCTGGTTTTCCACTTTTGTTCTCTCTCACTTCCTGAGACACCTTGCTGAAGATCAATAGCTCATCACAAGGCCCATTAGCAAAGAGGATAACTCTAATGGGGTGGTGAAATGAAAAGTTGGTTTAATCTGAAGCAGTTAAGCCTGATTCTAATTGTTAGTTGAAAAGAGGTAGAGAAGGATGGGTTACGGAAAGTTTTTTAAATAGGGCACAAATTAACACTGATTAATCCCGTAAACAGCTTTCGTGGTTGATTTTAGAGCCACCTGTGCTATTTTCAATGTAATTGCAATGTTATCCAAGTTTTAAAAAAGGGATAGGGTGAGGCTTCATTTTAATCAAAACAGAACTGAACTCCCATCTTTGTGATATTAATGTTTCATTTAGTTGCATGGTACAGAAGCACAAGTGTTTTTTTTCATGGGGATGTTTTACTCTCACTGATATGAGCCATTAATACCAGAGTTGTAGGAACCATAGTGATTGCTTTCCTGGACCCTGTAATGATCGTGAAGTAAAACAGGTGGCCAGTCATTACACTTCCTCATTCTCCATTGTTTTCTAGTTAAAGGTAATCAATTTTCTTATGAGCTTGAATCCCTTACGTGTTTCACTGTCTATGTCGAGAGCTTTCATTAATCAACCAGACAAACCTCCGAGGGATGCTTAGTCCTTTATTGTAAATTTAGAAAATGTCAGTGAAACAAAAACTTCATTTTGTATAAAAAAGAAAGATATTTCAGCACCAGAAGAGGCAATAATAGGAGGAACTGCCTCCGTCTTGTTTTCTCTTGCCTGTATCCATCTCCACCATCATCTCTCCTCTACCTGTCGACTTCTCTCGTTCACTAACTTTCTTTTCTCTCTCATCTCCTCCCTTCCTGTGGCACGTGAAGGGCTTCATTTGTCATCCAGCAGGTGATGAGTGCAATGTTTTTCACCCTGACCTCTACTCTCTTTCTAATGAGATATCAGCTATGCTGCTTCATGCTCCCACAGCCAAGACAGAGACCTGGGTCAAATCACATTTGAAAACACTTTTTCACTATTTTTAGCCTCCAAAGGTACCTGGTAGGAAATTGCAATTAAAATAAAACATGTAAGACTGTTACCTAGGTAATAAAGCATATAAAGTACGTACATAATTACATATCTTTTCCTCGACCATCAGTTTCGGTCAATGTGCGTCTCAGTTGAAAAACGTTCACTTCTCATGTCAAGCTTTCACAATCTTAGTCTGTCTAAATGTCATGTCTTCTGTTGAAATCTTAGCTCACTTGTCACAGTGATTCGTCATGGTTTTAGTCGCAGCGAAAGCTCTTTCTAAAAAAGACTACAAGGTACACCAAGGTTGTCTACGTCCTTTTACGGAACATGAAAAGGCTTTTTTTTTTTAACTGCAAATAAACGCTAATGGAAAAAGTAATTCCTGAAAAAATCCAAAGGTCAAAATAATCTCATCTAACTCTCAACAAGAAAGCAAATAACATATTTAAATCAAAATGTCAAATTACTTGTTTAAATTACATTTTAATAAATATATTTTGCATTATCTATATTCTATTTTCCCCAAATTACTGTAGAGTACACATTAGTTCCCATTGTATACTCCAGTTGTTTTTATTTGGTGAATCTTGCTGCATATTATTGATTTTATTTCACTTTATTTTTTTACGAGACTACTTTTTTGTCACAAGCCAAAAAAGTTGGAAACTCTGGTGTAATCTTTAATAAGGTATTATATTTTATAATCATGCTTTTTTTCTGATGTATGACGATCAAAAGTAAAAGTACATGTGGAAGGTTGAGACGAGCAACGAGCAGATGACTCACAGTGAATTGCTCCCTATATTCAGAGGATTAAAGTAAATGGGATCCTGATTCTATGGACGCAGAAATAATATCCACGAGGATTCGCATATGGGCACATTTCCTGCTCCATAGCTGTCAGCTCTACTTTGAAATACAAGTCATTTGGTTGTAAAAGTTTCCACACAGTCAATATTTTGGTTTGTTTGAAGTTTGGATTTAAGGAATCTATTATGACTTCTATCACTGTTTACTCATTCTAATATTGATTCAAATGTTATGTTATTTTCAGGGATAAATAAAATAAATTTAGCTCAAGGCTATGCAGTATTTGATTTTTTTCTGAAAGTATTTTCAAGTTGGAGATTGTTTTTAAAGAGATGTGTTGAATGTATATTATCAGTTTATTCTTTTACCTCTATTCTAGTGTGGCCTCAATGATCAGTGAGGCTGTTTCAGATGAAATATTTTGAATATTTATTCATACTACTCACATATTAACAATTAATTGCTAAAGTTTTCTGAAACATACAACATCTTTCACTCATAACAAGGACATAGCACCAGTTACTGGAACTAGCCTTGTCCTTAAAAATGAATCAATAAATTATGACTACTTCTACTATTACTAAAATTCACAGTACTAAAGAAAATAAAAAATGTCCTTGCTCTCCTGTCAGAAAACTCAGAGCAAGAAACCAAATTAAATGTCATGGGATTAATAGTGACAGCCAACATAAAAGAAGCAGAAGAGCAGAAGTGAGTCTGCGAGTGGCCCTGAACAGCCAAAACAATGAAATACATCTAATGCAGAGCTTGAAGGTAAAATTAGATGAATGACTTAAAGCTAAACGGTTATAAATTCCTTCATGCAAAGCCTGAGAAAGTCACATAATGTAAATTATTAAACTATTAATGTCAGTGCCACAGTTTTATAATATTTGTTTGACTATTTGAAGCTTCATGAATAATTGAAAATAGTTTTTCCATTTGACATATTATACTTAGTCTAGATATCTCTGGTGAAAGCTATGGAGATATTTAGTTTTATTGATTTGCTTTTGTTTGCAGTTCCATAAGGTATATAACAATGTGCTTAGTGCACACAAAAATGACATTTTTTGAGCATTGACCACTATTTATCCCCAATCACTTTGTTCGGAGCGTGAGCAGCTACATTGTGTTTTGCATTATGGAACAATGGTGTCCATCAACATCACACACACACACACACACACACACACACACACACACACACACACACACACACACACACACACACACACACACACACACACACACACACACACACACACACAACAAACACAAATCTACCCATTTTACAGTACACGCTGTCATTATTGCAGTGGGTGCACTCATGCGATCTATTGAGATACAGCCACGGAAGAAGCTAATTCAGGCTGACAGGTTGAGACCACTGCTACTGTGACATGACTTACTCTTCTCATGGCAACATAAATCCAATTCATACTTTGAAAATGAAAGTGTACTTGAAGGGGAACTGCACCGATTTTACACATGAATGTCTGTACTGCCCACCTGAACGCTGCCCCCACCGCTCGGTGCTACAGCTGCTGCCACTGCTGCTCTTCACAGAAGCTTTCAAAGCGCCACCTCCACCCCAGAATACACCTGTAGGCTCGGAGTCTAACATACTTTCAGGCCGAGTTGCATGACTGAAATATGTTTACTGCTGTCTTGAAAGGAAGTTGGAGAATTTGGACCACAAACATGTATCTAAACCTTTTCTTAAATCGGGGCCATTCCTTCTGTAAATTGAAAAAAAAAAAAAGATTTAAACTCGACATAAACATGAAATGTGATAATGTATTATTTCCACTTCTTTACAGGGAAGATTGCGTTCTCTGATGGTTTGAATAGTCGAGTGGGACAGGTCAACACCTACTATTGAAGCACGACAAAATCTTTACCAACAATGGCAATGCTTATAATCCTACATTAGATACAAATAACAAACAGATGCCCACTGTTTACATTCCTAATTGTCACAGTGTTTTATGAATAAATAGTTACTTCTTTTTGCTTATCTTCTCATTCAGGAAAGTTCATGGTACCAGCGATGTTTACTTCTTCAGAATTACTGCATTTGATAGCCACAATTGGGAACTTTTGGAATTTAGCTACTGGAAAAACAGCAATAATCAAGGTAATGTGTGCCTCTGTAATGCAGTAACTCTATATTGAGATATGGTGAGCATGCAGATTCCTACTGCAGTCTTACTGGTAATCAAAATAATCACACAAACACTTTCGGTGGCTTCAGTATGGTCATTGGTTACAATATTAAGTAGTTTGTTTTCAGTGAACCAAGACATGGATAAACACTAAATAACCAGCTATTGACTAGCCATCCTGAAGAATTTAACTTTTAAAAAAAAATATATTTTGCTTTGATTAAAAAGCCCTAAAATTACAGAGTTCTGATTTAAATTACCTGCTGTTTAATCTGAGTTGTATGAACTGCAAGTCAATATAGAGGAATACGCTTTTGTTGTTTCTTTTAATAAAGACAACAAGACAACAAGGTGGATTACTTTGATTGGATTAGATCATTAATTACATCTGTGTAGTCATCTTAAGAGGAAGAACACATTTGTTGCCACACTTGATCAAAGGTGAGCTTAGTGAGAAATGCTTCATTGTGTTTGCTAAAAGAAAATAGAAAACAAAGTGCCAGCAAACGCTCAGCATATTTAAAATAACAATGTAAGGCTACATACAAATTATAAATGTAGTAAAATGAGAAGGAAAATAGGGAAATGTTTAATGTTTAAAGTGAAGCAACGTGTTTAAGGTTGAGGTAAAAGCCAATGAGCTGAATGCTAGCACACTCACCATCTTTGTTTTTAATCGTCGTCTATGTTTATCTCATTGTTTTAACTCTGGGGGAGACAATTGTGTGTAGAGGCTAATATAAATAATTAGGAATTCAGAATACATCATAAACATAGCTGCATTTTCAAACTATAAGTATTTTAATTAACATCTTATTTAAAAACAATGGCGGATCGCTCTGATTTGGGACACCAGGATTAGCCACTGACATTGCACTTTGAGCTACCTTCGTGCCATACCAAACCCCATAGCTCTCCTCAATAGCCCCAGTGAGTGAATCTGGGCCTGACAGAGCGCTCCTGTTCTGAAAGGTCTCCTTCTGTGCAGATCCTGAGGAAGCTGAGCAGCGCCAGAGCAGCTGGGCACGCTGAGGAGAATCAGGACTTGTGGGGAAGCTGGCAGGGGAAGATGGAGGAGACATAGTGGGTAATTGGAGCGCAGCGATATCCGCCATCTTGGCTCGTTACCTAAATAACAGCTTTGATAGAGGTGAATAGGCCCATAAAGGGTTGTGGTGGAGCTGATAAGCTTCAGTGTGGCTTGGCTGGTGTTGCGAGGCTCTTGGCACACATGAGGGCTCTTGGCTTCCTGCAGCTGAGACCTGGATCGGCGAGACGGGCACCTGGGATTCCAGATGTCTTGGGGTTGAATCTATGGTGGCATCTCTTAACTGGCATTAGTGCCTACGGTGACATTCATCCTTCAGTCTGGCATGATGGAGTTGGCAGCACAGAGCCAGCTTCCTATCTTCCCACACATATCTGTCTGAGTGAGTGCAGCTGAAAGTTGTACTCCTGTCTGGGATGCAGACTTTGTGCAGGAAACTAGGACTGCTGCTCTATCTGGAAACTTGGAATTCATACACAAGCTAATGAAATGACTATATATTCCAAATATAAGCAGTAAAAACACATTTTCCTTGAAAATATTTATCTTTAAGCATGCAGCCAGGGCATTATGGAGATTAGAGCTGCTTTGAAAAATCTCTCTCATCTGTTCGCTTTGAATACGTAGCAATGTTAATCTGGACTGAAGCTGCATTAAGGAATGTTTGCTTCAAAACATACAACTATGTAGAGAAATATTCTTAAGAGGATGATCTAATGCTTTGGGGTTGGGTAAAGAATCTTTTGTCTGCAACACCAATTAAGTGGCACATCACCTTGGCTTCATGTGAAAACAGATACAGAGTGATTTGATAGAAAGAACTGTGGTGCAATGCTGTGAAAAGTATCTCATTTAAAGGGTATGTGTGCGCACGGACGACCGCGTACTAACTGTAAACCCCACTGTTTAAGAATTCCACTGCATGACAGGCGTCGGTAATCACTGATATTTTCCTAGTGCAAAAAACACAACATTTCATGACAGCTTATAAATTGTTGAGCAGTCTTCGGTCTTCCCTGGGGTTGTTTAGTCAACATCTACTCCCATCACTTCTCAACGCTCATGCAAACATAACGCAACAGCATACATTCATCACTGGGTTTTCCCCCTGAAAGCATTTATTAAAGTTCACTGCGCTGCCTGCATGGGGTCCCACACTCAGCTATTAGTTCTTCCGATTCTTTTTTTTTTTTTAGAAAGTTTTAGCGGGATTAACCATTGGCCTTGAATAACAACAGCCGATGCATTAGTAGTCAGGGGGTATAATATTTGCGTCATTTGTATGGTTATTCATGGTAATATTACAGTGCCGACGGGGAGTCAGATCTGCTGAAGAGGTGCTGAAAGGCCAGTAAAGAACAGTGATTCACGTGAATGAGAGAAAATCGTGTCTCGAGAGGAAAACGACGTGTTTAATGAGACGTTCACGCTCTGTTACCTGCCTGACAGGAACAATCTCCTTCACTCACCTTGTTTGCCACTCAGTGGCCTCTGTATACAGCCTGCTAATTAACAGAGCTCCTGAATGCTGCATGAGCAGAATGGTTACATGCGCAGAGAAACCTGGCTCATTTGGAGAAAGCTATTTATAGTGAATGCATTTAATATTCAAATCACATCACAAGGGTATTAGTCAAACACGTATTCAGAAAACGTCTGTGGTAGCAGGGCTTTGATACTCTAGATTAGCTGTTTATTGGTCATTATTTTAGATACATTTTAGTATATGTTTGGACTCCATAGTGATACAAATATATTGTATTAATATAACTGAACTTTTTATATATGTATTACTGTGTTTTTGTTCTTGTAATTCCATGACCTTTTACTGTTATCTGAATTTAAATTTTTTGCCTAATTTTTTTTTCCTTTTGATCAGATGAAAGCAATGCCCACATATATATATATATATATATATATATATATATATATATATATATATATATATATATATATATATATATATATATATATATATATATATATATATGACATTTTGACTATTTCTACTGCTTCTCAACGGCTCTCAACATTTAGTAATGAAGCAAATAGCTGAATAGTTAGAGGGTTGCCAGTCAGTAGGATACATCATGTGAGAACCATGGCTGTCTAAACCACGTCAACATACACATGCATCAAAAATAAGATGATGGTGGTCCATCTCGAGCGGCGAGTCACAAGCGATGACACTGTGACTTCTTTATACTCATGCAAGCATTCACACGGTCAGATTCTCCGACAGGCACACGCCCTGCTCTTGTGACCTTTAGCTGTGACCTTTAGCAGTGCCAAAATGCTACTTTGGGAAGGTAATTTATTGTCCTGCTGTCAAAGCGGAATGTCACATGTGTCTGACTGACTACAAGCTGCACAGCTCATGTTGCGAGGATGGTGCTGCAGGAGCTTCAATCTGCTGACTGTAGGTGTGTGCGTGTGTGTGTGTGTGTGTAGGAAATATACATTATATGTGCATTCAGAGATTATTCATCAATAAAGCTTTGGTATAGGTCAATTTTTTAGGGATAACCGATGAGGGAGAAATGGCCATTTTTGCAGCTGCTCACACCACTTTTCAACCTTGGACACACATGTACATGTCAGGATTCAACATTATTTAACTTTGTCTCCAGATCAAATATCTACTTGTCCCAAGCACATTTTGTACTTGCTCTGACACAAATTGTTTTATTCACTGGTGGTCATCAAATAACAACAAAGACTAAAGTTAATTGTCACGTTTCATCTTTATTTAGGTAAATTTATCAGAACTGGGAAACCGTGTCTCATAGATGCAAAGCAACACACGTTCATCATCAGCTCCGGAAAAAAAAACAACTATGCGTTGAACTTCTGTATATAACCTTACTTCAGACAAACCTGATTGTTGAGCCCTGCGTGTGCATACACACACTTGCACATATACCCACTCTCCTCTAGCCCATATACAGTAGGTGCATACATGCCAACTGTGTGTCTGCATTGCTGTTCCAGGTATTAAGAGTGAACTCAAGGTAGAGATTGATTCAATGGAGTCACATGACGCTTGGCTGTACATTGGGCTGGATCACCACCTTTCCTTACCTCCAACCGACCAAACGGCGGGGTGATTAATAACACCCCCTTCATTACCCTCAGCACACAGATGGGACGTCAAGTTGAAGGTTGATGGAGGAACAGCACTGTGTGTGGTGTTACACGCCATCATACAGATTAGAGTTTGGTCTTCAGACATCGCCCCCTCCACCTTTATCCTGCTGCCTTGTGCGATTTGTATCCTTCAGGTATCCTCCTTCTGCTGCTGATGCCATTTGTCACTGCAGGGCTGTGTTGAAGTCTCCTTTAAAAGTCGGGTGTGGGTATTCTTCTACTCCTGTTTTCAGTGATTTATGAAGTGCTGGTGTGTGCTCACCGTGCTGTGTGCTGTGGTATAACAGTACTTTCCTGGAGGAACATCAGCGTCTTTAAAGTTGTCAGAGCAAACCACACAGGACAGAAGTGTCCCACACTTGTAAATGCTTTCACCCCGGTTCAAGCCATCTTCAAGTCATTTATAAGAGCTGCAGAGAAAGTCACATTTTACAAGATCACAGCTCTACAAATAAGACATTGTGAAAAATGAATCTGTATAACTCACACTCTGACAAGCCTGTTGTGTACGAAGCAGATTTTAATTTATGCACAGTAACACAAGCAAACTTAAAAAGAGTTAGTTGACTCTGAACTATTGAACAACCATATATGTGGTTGTACACTCTGAACAGAAATATCTTAACTTGATGAATAGATTTCATCTCATAGCACATGGGTGGCACTCCAGTTGGGGTTCAGGAGAGAAGTCTTTGCTGCGCTCCATCTGTACAGTAAATGCCATTAACATCCTGCTCTCACAAATTACGTGTTTAACTCAGAAGCCAAAGGAATAGCGAACACTATCAAAATTCAAAAACATTATTTTTTGTTTTACAAAAAATATAAAAAGTACGGTGACAAAGACTGAACTTGATGTCGGCTGATATGAATACTACTGATTACTTGTCAGAATGCACATCGACTTTTTCTTTTTTTTTTTCAAAAGGAAATGTTTTATTCTTTAAACACTTGAGACATTGAATAGATGTATTTAGAAAAACTACGGACATAGGCTTGAAACTTAACATTCTGTACAAAACATGTATACTTTTAAAAGCAAAATATGCAGAAAATAAAAAAACAGAAAGCAAAATAAATGGTACACTAATCACTGCTGGCTGCTAGAGCTTGAAACAGAAAAAAAGTGGACACACTTGACCACAGACTTCATATATCTACATCCTGATTTTAGGACTCGGGGTGGATGTTGATCCATCTGGAGATCACTGCAGCAGTAAATGGTAAAATATCACCAGGCATCACCACAGTCTTTGTTTTTATGACTTACAAAACCAGTCCTGAATCAAAGACAAGCAAAAAAACGCTGCTTGAGAGTCCTCAAACCCTGGAATGCGATCAACCATGCAAAAAATGAAACAGAACATCAGAGAAAACACGTCAGATGAAGTCATGCAAAGCGGTTTTGTGGTTATTCCCCATCATTACAAATACAGGTCTGTTTTAGAGGCGTCACAGGAAAGATAGAAGGGGATCACATTTCCCAGGCTCTTTGAGCTGAGTTATATTTTTCCCTTTTTTGTCCACGTTGGGAATTCCAGTTGTCAGTTTCTGAGTGAGAGGCAAGGCAAGTTTGCCCACAAAAAAATTGAACTTTCCGAGTGTACCCCAAGGCACCTGAGAGAAAGTAGGCATTTCACTCTGTTGGCAACACTGCGTGTCTGTGTTTTCATTACATACCAGCTGCCATAGAGTATGAGAGTGGGACTATCCCCCGCATGGTGTCACGAATCTCTATACAAAGCACAAAAAAAAAAAAGATACAGTCAAAATGGATGACAGGGTTGGTGTCCCAGCTATGGTATGGAGTCTGAACTGCCAAATAGAGGCTTAATAGTCATCATAGGTGTTGAGGTCAGTGAAGTATGCGTTTGTATAGGTCTTCCCGGCAAGCTGTGGGTTGAAGTACTTATTTCTTTCCTCCAGAATCAGGTTGTTTTTGTTGAAGGCCTGTGGGTAAGAAAAAGAAACGGTGAATCAGTATGGATCAAGGGATTATTTAGCCCAGATGGCAAGGTAAAAGCAAATCCATCTAGCCCAAAAAAGAAGAATAAAAGGAGCAACACAAATCAATGGGAGGCCGCTCAGTGAATGAAACATACATTTCACAGAGCAAGGTCAAAGCGTTTGCAAACAGGCTGGAAAAATGATAAGCCACCACGGGGCTAAATTATTTTGATGCATGTCCGTATGTCCACCTCTGTCATCTCTAATACCCAGCATCAGCAGTTTTTATGGCCATCCAATTGTTGGTGCTCTAGGACAATCCAAGCCATAAATATTGATCAAGAGCGAGTCTCTTTTCTGTTAAACAATAAGGAAGAGCCATGGGGGCATCTTCTCTGTCCCCGCGTGACAGAGTAAACACGGAATGAGCTTCTGATGTGGTGCTCAATACAGCATCAGCAATTTGGCAAATGGATGCGTTCATATGCAGTCTGTTGTGTAGAGTGTGTGCTGGGAGTCCCTTGGGGCAGTGTAATTGAACACTTGATGATGCTGCATTTGCTGTTGATGGATGTTTCCAACTGACACTGATAGGGAACAAGTGTGCTGGCCAAAAAAAAAGAAGAATAAACTCATATTTTTGCTTCTTTCCCATTATGTGATTTGCACACAGAGGGAATGTAATCAACACCACTGCAGCTTCGGCGATGGTTATGTGTCTCTGCAGGTGGCCCCATGGCTGCTTTTATGCTAATAAGTATTGTAGCACAGCTAAACAGCTGTGCTACAATACATATTAGCATGATCTACTTTGTTTTTCGGCCTTAAACCTTTTAATTTGCCAAAGAATGATTGCATTTGAGTTTTTGGTGCAGTAAACACAATTTGCTTAATCTAGGAAGTGGCATTAGTGATAGAGAGGTAACAGAGGGGCAAAATAAACCGTATAACAATGAATTTTCTTTCTCAACCCATCAAATAAACCATCAAGTAAAAACAGAGGACGAAACATGAAAGACGAACATGAAAAAAACATGCAAATGGAGGCACTTGTTGAAAGAGAGAAAAAAAAAGTAGGGATACACTGCCTTCTCACAAGCCGGGCGGGAGAGGAGGGTGGGGAAAAGGTGGGTGTGGGGGGGGCGTGATGGAGGGATGACGGGGTCTGAGCAGAGAAAGAGA
The DNA here is from genome assembly GCF_023055335.1 of Clinocottus analis. Lineage (NCBI taxonomy): Eukaryota > Metazoa > Chordata > Actinopteri > Perciformes > Cottidae > Clinocottus > Clinocottus analis. The sequence goes on from NW_027175909.1 coordinate 8,809,703, forward strand.
AACTAGAGTCTGTACTCCAACCTGCCAAATACAGGAAGTGCCACAGGAAGTGGAAGGGCAGGGCACAGTGGGGAAGAGGAAGTAGTGGTGGTTGGGGTCAAAGAGTTGTTGGGGGGAATCGAGAGGCGTGTTGTTGTAGAGGTTAGTAGAACATTTCCAGGCCACGCATTGACACCCCCATGTTAGCAGAGAGAGGCTGGTGCATGGCTGGGTCGTCCAATGGCAAGAGTACCGATACATCTGGCTGCAAGGAGAGGAATGGGCAAGAATCATCCTCAAAGAAACCCTGAGGCCAAACTCTGTCTGAGCCTAAACAGTCACCATGTAGCTGGACATAACACTGCTGCCACATGGTGACTTAGGTTGGTTATCATCTAGACAGATGGAAATACAGAACAAAAGTAATGACTCATAAACATTAGGATTGGGGCCAAACAATCGCAAATTTGGCATCAGGTGTTCATCATTCCTCTCTATAAATTCTCAAAGGAGATATAGTCAGTTTTTCACACTTAATGATTGAATATTCACTGCAACAACCAAGCGATTTAAGTTCAGTGAGTGAGGGCTGGAAGCAGAATTAAAAATTAGACAGTGATCATTTTTCATGCATCTCTTTTTGTATTTCCACGTGGTCTGTCCATATTCATATCCGCCTCTATTTGCAATTTGACAAACTGAATTATGCTCTCTGCATCTGACTGTAATTGCATGACAGATGAATGCTCCTCACACCTTTATTCTGCAATTAAATTACATTCAGAGCTGTTTGCTCAGAGCCAGAGGATCTGTTCTCACTCTGTGACACGTTCATATCTGATAAGTAGAGTTTGCAAACAGAGGTCCAGGTATTCACGTAGTTTATAACGTATGTTTGATTTGGAAGACTTCTTCTGACAGAATATCAAACACAAACAAATAGAAAACCTGCCCAAAAAATCCTGATGTATCAACACTGCAATAAAAAACCAGTTATAATACTAAACTGAGTTTCAGGCTAATACTTTGAAGAATACCAATTAACTGCGCTAAACCGCTCTCTTGGACGAGTCTGTAAAGCTTTGCATATTCCTTCATTTTGTACTGTAGCTTCTCTCTATGAGTCATGCCATGCAGCCTCGAATGTCCAATAGCTGCTTATCAGCAGGAAGACCAACAGGCGCCACAGTCTTGAAGTGGCCCGGTTGTGCCAAGCAAAAAATACTTTTAGGCAAATCATTTTATTGGTATTACATCATGCAACCAGATGAATTTCTTCTGAAGCTTCTTTTTAGAGTAAACAATGTACAGGGAGTAGACGTTATTACAAAGGCTCTATACTACATTTCACGGAGAAGCTTAGAAAATAGCCCAGCTGCGGCATGGAGTAGCTGTGGACGAGCACTAATCACCAGCTCAGTCTGCCACTAAAAGCCTGACGTATCAGTGGATAAGAGGCTGTTTGTACCACGAGAGTAGCTGGAGTGCCGTCACTGGATCGGGTGCAGCCAACTGTCTGCAATTTTGGATGCAATAATTACACACACACACAAAAAAAAAACCCATGTCTAAGCAGAGAAATGTGCAGATGCGGAGCATCTTCGCTGATTACCTTCCCACGCACCGATTAGTAATTGCATTAGTATGTTATGAGAAAGCAGTGTATGACCACTGACACAGAACAAAGTCACACACTGAGACACACAGCAGAGGCGCACACGGAGAGAAGATATACGCACAACTGTCTATCCGTTACACGACTAGAGAGTGTCAGTGCATGACAGGAGGTGGTGTGACAGTGAGAGTCATGCAGTAAGAAGTGTATTTAATCACAACTGACACTGGAGGAAGAGGCGAACCGATGCTCAACGGCGGGGTGTGGGAGTGTGACATCAATTGATTAGGCCAAACAGTAAGGAAATGTTACAAACTGCTGCTTTGCCTCTACACATCTGGACATCAGTCAAGTGTGACCTGCAGTAAACCCCAGTGCGAACCTGTCCACAGACCTTGATGGCTTCCACAGAGTCGTATTTGTCCAGTTTGTTGATGTGGTTGGTGATGCTGGTGTTGAGCGGCGCGGCTGAGATTGGGTGGATGACGGTGGCGTCGTGAGACTGCTGCTGGTAGCGCTGGCAATACGAGTAGACCAGCAGGGTGACCAGGCAGCCGAGGATGGAGCTGCTGAGCCCCACGGCGATCATGTGGAAGAGGTTAAAGTCTGGAAGAAGAATGGAGGTAATTCTCTGTCAGTTCGCATAAGTTAAAGTGGTGATTGAAGCTGCAATTCATATGGTAATGACGGAGTGTTCTGCAATAAAAAAAGACACTTCTCTTAGTCTTTTTCTCTTTCTATTTTATTGTTGCGACTGTGTGCAAGTGGGACTATATAACAGATGAAAGATGCAACTTTCATACAGATATTGTACATATCAGCACAACTGAAAAGAAGAAAAATAGAAAATATAGATATATTTAAAAGAGTATATATATATATATATATATATATATATATATATATATATATATATATATATATATATATATATATATATGTATAGGTAATAGAATAACTGATATGCTGCATATTTTTTGTGCTTCCCTTAATATGTCATTTAAGCCATAAGAAGTATTTTGACTTCCTCCAGATATAAGCCGATTTTTCGTGTGTTTACAGCTGGATCTATGTGTGTTAAGCAGGTTTAGAAAGCAGTAATATAGCCAGAGTTATATGTACACGTGTATGGCCAGGTGTCACACACACACACACACACACACACACACACACACACACACACACACACACACAAATTACCTCCACATCGCCTCTCCTCCTGACTGGAGCGTGCAATCGAGACCTCTGGCAAAGGCAAAGAAGCAGCAAAAGGAAACAGAATTAAGTTTAAAATATAATGTACATTACACATACACTCTTGTTAGCATGACAAATTGTACCTTTGAAGGTTGAGTGTAGAAATGAAAGCTGTACCCAATATGGAACAGATTATCGTAAAAAAAAAAAACCACCAGCTAATCACGGCTGTGGCACCTGGAGCAGTTTATGAAAAGTATCAGCTCTCATTAAAGGAAATTAAGTACAAGACGTATCTAATGAACCTTAATGGACTACCTTTCCCATTAAAAGGGATGGATGATAAGGTATAAAGGCAAATGGGTAATTCTGTAAAGACCTGTGAAGGGTTTTTATGATTATTATATCCCTGCTAATTAATACAGAAAGGTTATACATTTGTGTTTCAATCAAATGTTTATTCTAATGCCAAAATTAATGACTCCTGAAGTTTAAAAACTCCAGAACTCTGGACATAAAAAAATACTTTTCCCCCAAATATTTACAAACATTTCTTTACAGTTTTAGTGTTTGCAGTGATAAAATGTGAATAACATAAACATCCTGCATTAAAGAAAGGCGTTTTAATGTCCTCTGTGCAGCACAGATCAATGCTCTGGGCTGTCTCACATTACCGGCTGTCAATACGGAGATGCCTGTCTAAAGATATATCAATACTAATGGTTTGTGTGAGATATGTCTTCATATGCATTTTTTTAGAGAGACTTTCTGAACTTTTAGTCTTTCAGAAAGAGTATATTTAAGTTGAACAACTGTTCAACGAAATGTTTGCTACACCCGCCCCCTGGGCATTGATTGACTTGTGCTTAGCAGCTGTAACTAGACACACAACAGACAGTAAAGGCAGAGGTTTTTTTTTTTTTTTTACTTTTCTGGAGGAAGAGATCAGGGAAGAGTCTCCATAAGTCTTTCTTGATTTATTGCAAGATTTATTATATCTTCAACAAATTGATTAAATGGTGACATTTAAAAAGTATTTCGCGTGGGTAAAGGGTCAGAAAGGTTCACTTCACATGCTCATCTCTGTATCAGAGTGTTATATTATCATCACCAAGACATACGCAGCTAGTCTGTATTCAAAAAATACAATACAAGTGAATATTATTACGTATGACTGATTTAATGTCTCTAATCGTGAATACGGACAGCAGAAATGTAAAGGAAAAATAAGCTGGACGGGCAGAGAGAACAGTCACTGTGTGGAATCAATTAAGTTGATCTTGTCTGACCAGTTGTAAAAACAAGGATCTTACACAGTTACTGCACTTACATTGTTAACAAACACCCAAACAGAAAAGCCGTGGCACACCGTCTATTTAACACTAACTATGGCTCCTTCTGAGAAAGGCTGCATTATTAGCACAAAAATATTGGATACCAGAAAATAGTATAGAAAAAATAAAAACGCTTGAAAGACCAGGTACAGAAAACACCTCACAGGAGCAATTTCCCCCTTTCCATCTAACATTAAAAAAAAGTAAAACTGCTGGTGTAAGTTCTTTTTACATGGCCTGACAAGACTCCTAGACTCGTAATGAAACTAATATAGCAGCAGGGTTGTTGGAATGAGTAGGGAGACTGCCCTTAAGTGTAGCACCCGGGTTCACGCCCCCGTGTAATCACCTGCCGCACTCGGGAGTCCTTGAGCAAGAGGCACTCTCCCTACCTTGCTCAAAAGTGCTGCCCTGCTGCTGAACCTGACCTCTGACCTGATACAAGTCCCTTAGAGGGATCAGTAACGCATTTCATTATCACAGGATTCTCAGAAATAAACTGAATGGCCGCTGAGGGCATATGGTGGTGGGTGATGGAGAATGAATGTGTGTGTGTGCTCAAAGTTGTGTATTAAGTCATGCATGAGTGGCCAAGACATTACAGGAGAGAAGCAGTTTTTCTGTGGACACAGCGTGTGTGTGTGTGTGTGTGTGTGTGTGTGTGTGTGTGTGTGATCACCTGGTATTAAATTGGAGTCAGGGGAGCATGGCCGGTTCTCGCTGTTGTTCCCCGAGCACTGGTTACCAGTGGGAAACAGGACATCACAGTGACGCACGCGCATCTGGGCCCCGTTAGAGTCGCAGTGGGACCACTCCGACCAGCTGGACCAGCTCTCTAGGAACGGCATTGACAGTATATCTTACAGTCTGTGAAGTATATGTGTCCATATGTGTGTTTGGATGAGTTGTGACCCCTCAGCATGAGTCTAAAGAAAATAAGCAATGAACCTGTGATGGATTGGTGGCCGAGTCAAGGCCCTACTTGTCATTGAGGTGTGTGTGCGTGTGTGTGTGTGTGTTTGTGTGTGTACCTGGACAGGAGTGTGTGTTGCACAGTGCCTCTTCGGTGTGCAGGCCGAGGCAGATGTCCCCTCCATAAGCTGGTGGTGGGTTGCTGCAGGTGCGCGTCCTCATGTAGTGTCCCCCGCCACACGTCACTGAGCACTTGGACCATGAAGACCAGCATGACCAGCTGCCATCCACTAAACGGAGGAGATCAGTGTTTATGTTAACGCTAAACGGATGGATTATAAACAAAGAAGTCTTATGTTATTGATGCGTGTAGTACAGTCACTAAATTGAACAGTTTTTTTGCTTTCGAGGAGAATATTCCCCAAAATGTGTGCTTACGTGTTTTTTTGGATTTGGGTTCCAGGTCATTTGAAAAGACAATTTCCTCTGAACATCGAGTGATTGGAAGTCATTCCAAGCCATTTCAAACAGCCATGCGTGACGCAGAAATATGAAGCAATTTGGACGTGTGTGTGTGTGTGTGTGTGTGTGTGTGTGTGTGTGTGTGTGTGTGTGTGTGAGTGTTTTGAAATAACAGGAAGTGTGCTTCATCCAGCTGTTACAGCAAATGCCTGAACCCCTCCCTCCCGCCCGAACTCAACAATCTCCTCTTATTAATAAAGATAAATGAAGCATCACAACCTGTCTTTGTTGTTGTTTGCAACTGTACGTGGTGCCAAGTGGCAAACGCGTAAAAACTCACAACGGCATCAGTACACAAAAAAGATAAACAGAGGAAAAGAGGAAGAAAATTAAAAGAGAGAGGGAGCAAGAGCAATAAAAATGGGGGCAATCTTTGGCCCGTGAATCAGAACAGAGGGAAATATCCATCGCCAATCATGTCGATAAAAACCTTACTTCATTGTGGCAGAGAGATATTACCTTTTCGGAACCACTTGAGAATTTCTTTTAAAGACCTGATGATGGCTGGCAGCACAGTGCAGGTAATTGAAGTTGTCGATGCTTTTTCCTCATCTCAGTGTAATTTCTTTTTCACAAAGCGACACATAAGTCGATTCCTGGCCCTCGATGACGGATTGTCTCATCTCGGGCACAGACGCAAGAAAAACACAGATTCATTTGTTTCCAAAACAGATGGATGGTGGCATAACACCTTCTCCTTCATACATTTAAAAAGCACTGGATTAGCCGTAAAGGAGGATTACAATTGGTCTACCAGCACGGTCGGGTCGCCTCAAAGTAATATCTCACTTCCAGAGGGGTGCTAATTGAGTATGCATTAGTATTCATAACTACTCAGGCTGAGTTAAGTCGATTCCTTTGGGGGACAGGAGAGCGGAGCTGATCATCAACACACTGTAGCGATGGTATTATTACAGTCAACAACTCAGAATAGGTGTACTACATGTATTAGCATAGTGAGACAGGGCAGGAAAATCAAAGCGCATTCACTCTACATTATAGGAGAACATCAGTGGCAACCACACAGGCAGAGTCTTCCTGAACAAAGCAAGTCTGATGCTCTTAGCTCACAGCTGATAGCACCTTCACCCTGTTAGCGGCTACACTCGAACCATTGGGAGCTGAATGGCGTGCTCTTTCAAGGAATGAATTAACCGGGTGTAAAAATGTTATCGATGGCTGTGCACTCTCTTGGCTTTTTCGCTTGGTAACGGCGCGGCAGCAGTTATGAAGACAAATCGCGGCTGCTGATATGACGCGTAAATCCAGGCTTTTTGTGAGACACCTAAGCCCTACTCTAGAAGGATTGATTAATAATCATCTAAGACAACATTCCTGCTTGTCTGCCTGGCGCCTGTGCAGGATAGCAGGTGTGCTTTATGCCAAACTAAGCACTGGATTTCCATTTAGACAGCTTACTTCCCTTTTCAGACAGAGTATTCTTTTAATTGGAAACCTTCCTCTCAGCCTTTCGCTAGAGGAGTGTTGAAAATGCATTGTCTAAGGGCTTTTCACAACAGAACAAGGCCTCCCATAGCTGGCAGCATAATTACCCAGCAATGTAATTACATACTGGATCGCCACAGGAATTGTCTTTTCGATTCCTGGTGTAAATTGGGGTCTTTCAAACACCTCTTATCTGAAACTGATTTCTTTTGTGGTTCCCAAAAATGTGAAGTCATGTTTTCACTGTAACCCTTTATCCATTAATCATGGAACAGCATAGTTTGAGTATGGTGCAGCAGTATGTATTTATCACGTGTGAGTGACAAAGAGAGCTGGCTATGTAAATGACTTCTGGTTTTGTCAATGTTCTTATCTCGTGTCCTCTGTTTGATGTTTGTGTACAGTGAAGTCTTTGCAACTAAAACTGGCTTGTAACGCGTAAACGTGTGCATTTCTTACCTGGACAAGGGGTGATGTTACACTCCTGATACTCCTGCGCTTGCCCCAAGCAGGTCTGACCGCCATACTTGGGCTCCGGGTTACTGCAAGTCCTCTTCCGGCTGCGGATCCCCCGGCTGCAGTCTCTGCTGCATTGGGACCAGGAATTCCAGGACGACCAGCCGCCGTTCACCGTGTGGCCTGAGACCCTGCCAAGGCGAAGCACCTCTCCTGTTGGGAATAGATTGGAGACTTCAGTCAAAACAATTTCTACTAGATGTCGCGCCTGCGGTGTTGTTAGCTTTTCTCAGCATTAAGACATCACTTCCTATGAAATCTTGTTGTTTTTGGCAAGAGAGTGGATGATACTTGTCCTCCATTCCTGGCATCGCTGTTCACATTTGTTTTCAAGAGCGAGACGAGGGCAGAGAGTCAATAGCAGCTCATGATAACAGTTACTCTAAAGCGTTTAGAGGCATTCAAAAAGCTTTAACTTGATTTGTGAAAAAAAGAGCAAAGCCCCGTACATGTTTTGTGTTAAGTCATATGCCGCAAAGCGATACAAGAGATTTAATTAAAAATCACCTTTGCTGAACATTATGAGCATAGAGCGTGGAGGTTCATGCACACTGTCAATCTTAAGTTCTGCCTGTTTATCAAATATTTGAAATTTTACTGACGTCTCTCTGCAGATAGAAGCAAAAACATAAAGAAAACAAATATCAGGTTATCCTATTTGGTTTTGACAGATATTGAATGGATTCCTTTGGGATTAAGTGCGATAACTTTAACCGTGACTTTTCATCAAGCGCCATCATCAGGCCAAGGTTTCAATTTGTCCAAAGCTTTGGTTTATTAACAATGTTTATTTCCTGTAAAATGACATTCTGCATCCAGCCTGAGCTGATCTTTGTGTTTAGTGCTAAACAACAACTGTTGGCATGATGTTAGGCATAGAAAAGATCATACATGCCAAAGATCAGCATATTGGCATAGTCACATGTTGATGTTAGCATTTAGCATACTGGGCCTAAGTACAGCCTCACAGAGCTGCGAGGGTGGTTGTAGATCAACCTTAAGTCTTGTTTGAGTAAAGGTACATTTTCGACTCACTGAAGTAAGCACGATTAAATAAAATAAAGCTATTTTTATTTTAAATATTGTACTAGTCGGTCGATAAAACCAATACATGGACAAATAGACAGATAGCACATTGATGGTGTCAGAAATCAGCTGTACAGATGTTATCCAACATTCACCCTCTTGTCAGTCTCTAAAGATGGATTCAGTGAGAGCGGAGTGAGTCCCGTGAACACACGAACGCTCCCCCTCATCAAACAAAATCAGTCGACTAATCTGTGTACACTCAACTGGAATGAGTCGAATAGAGGATTCCTAATGAAATATGAAACCGTCATTACTATTACACTATAATTACTGCATTCATTAATCAACGCTGTGAAAATGAGTAGAATGAGTGAGGAGAGAAAAGCTTTTGGCCATTTTTAAATGAAGAGAGAGTGAACTAATCTGTTCGAGTGAAAGATAATCACCTTCAAGGAAATTACAGTCACTTTCCAAGCACTTCTCTGATGAGTCACTCATTCAACAAACTGGACATTGATCCACTTTTTTTAGATGGCAGTAGAGGTCTTTTTTGTGTGTCTGTGCTGCTTCAGCGTCATGCCATTATTCACTCATTCTGCTATTTCTGTCAATATATCTTTGCCTTTAAAGAAAAAAGAGAAGAACAGACAGCAGAATCCCATCTGAATCCTGGGTCTAAACCACTTGACCATGCCACGGCAACCTTCCATTTTGTCTCGTTTTATAATCTCTGATTTATTTTTTGTTCTTTTGTTCATCACTGTCTCATCTATTATGCTCACAGGCTCTCTGCCTCTCGATCTATCTTTCCCATTAACCTTCTATCACTTTTTGTCGCTCGGCCCCCCCTTTCTGTCCTCCAACCTGGCCTCGTTGTTTTGTCAGCCTGTTCTTTTCACTGACAGTTAGCGTGGCATGGCTGCTTTGTATTCCCACGGAGAGGACAGTGTGTTTACCTAGCCCAAATCCTCGACCTCTTCATAACTACGGGCGACCTTGGTAGAGCACTGGCCGACTCTCCCCGGCTTCAAGCTGCCGTGAGTGTTGACAGGCCCGTCGAGGCTGCCGCTCTTTATCGATTCTGAGCAGACAGTGGCACGGAGAGCTCCCCCTGCTATTCTGACCTGGAGTCTTTATCAAGCCCTCCGTAGCCCAAGAGACTGGACTGCTGCTCTGCTTTCATGGCAATGGAGTGCCTCTCATACATGCAAACAAACACATTTGATACACACGCTTCAATGCACGTGCCGACATGTATACAAATGCAAACACTTACTTCCACTTGTGCCCATAATACACACAGTACTTTGCCCACACTGCTTGCTCAAGCTTTGGCCTGAGACTGCTCTGGTGTGCTGCACGTATTGTTAATGCGACTTCACAGCCACTGCCCTCCCGTCGCCAAAAACAAACAGCATGGTGCCCTCCCTTTCAAATAGGCAGCGACTGGATCTATCGATCTGCACAAGACCCACACACAGCTGGCGAGACTTAATCCTCTATCTCCTGACGGGCTCGGCCGAGCCAAAACTAAGAAGGACCCAGCGCACCATTCAATAGTCTCTGCTGCAAAGAAACTACAGCAATCAAATGGTTCCCTCCTCCCTTTATTCGCTCAACCTCACACCCAGCTCAAAGGCAAAATACACTGTCAACAAACATGTGAACTTCTGTTTGTGTGAGAGAGAAAATAGACTTCTGCATGTGTGGGAAATAGAGGATAAGAAAAGAGAGGATCCTGTAATGGCACACATATATGCAATTCTGTGCAATCGAATGTACACTAGAGGCGACTGTAAAAGCACTCAAGCAGCTAAAGGTGTGAGAAGAAATGAAGTGAGAAAAACATAGATAGGGGCAGATGGAGACGAGATGACATCTGCAAGTCAAAGAGACGCCGCCGCTTCGAGACGGACAGATGTGAGAGACGGAGAGGTGGAAAAATCGCTATCCTTCAACAGTGAAGAGATGCACTGTCATGTGTGAACAAGTTTTATTGACATCAGAGCAACACTGGACCACACTGAGCGAGAAAAAGCAGAGTTGTGCTTCTTCCACCCTGTCCTACATTTGAAAACGGCATATTTTCCTCCCTCCCTGCTTTCTACTTTCCCTATCAGATTAGTAATGTCTCCATGTGAACATTTGTGTTTGTACACCATATTTACATCTTAAAAATATGTGGCAGTTTTTGCACGTCATGTCCTGCTTTCTGCTCTCTTACATTGGCACAATTTGACAGAGCTCCCTTTTCTGTCCTAAGGTCTGCCAAGTGATGGTCGACCCTGAAATTCTCCAGAGGGATGTTCTCCTGGAAAAAGCTAATTTAAACTTTGTAAGGGTGCAATTAAAACCGAACCCGAGGGATCCGTGCACATGCACGGAAACATGAACGCATAAATAACCAAGAACAAGGATGTACATGCTAACCTGATATGAGCCCAAGGAGTTATGGGTGTTATGGGATGTTTCATTAATTCACTCAAAGTGATGCTTGTGAGTGTGACACATTTTTTGAAATGAGGATTAAAGGCTCAACCTGCACCTTCATTGTCCTCTGCTCTTCCCCCACTTATGGGTTTGATTGCAGAGATATATTGGACGGAAGGGGTTTTATTCGCTGTCTGTCTGTAATGTTTGGGCTCAGAGGAACACAAGAACTGAAAGCACAATGTTAAACCTACTGTTAGCGTGAGCCATATTTATTTACTTTGTGCCGTTTGCAGGGTTTACTGTTATAAGAAGGACTTTCAGTAGATTACACTTCAGTACAGCGTTTGCAATTCTCGGGTAATAACTTCAACTCACAGACTGTCTCTATCACTGTCGACTGACATCCAAAGTTTTATTTGGCCAGCTACTGAACAGCAACCTTTCAATGCAACAAACAACCAATCCCATGTTATTGTTTTCACATAATCTATGGATGTTGTTTATTTGGTGAGTTGGATTTTCTGACAATGTGATTCAGTATCGCATGATAGAATTTTCAGCTTCTGACTGACATTTAACTCTTGAATGCGCCAACAAGGATGATGGTAAAGATGGTTCGCGCTGCTTCAAGTTGCGACAATAACACAACTTCGACAAGAAAATAAGGCAACTAAATGCTCACTGTGATGGATCACGTTCCACATGTTCAAGTCACTACGGGAGTTTTTTTTACATCTAGAAACTGGTTGGAAGTTGGAAATAAGCCTCACACTTTATATGTTTCATAAAAATGTTTGGTAAAACTCATTCATACCAATTTGTTCAAGTACAAAAGTATTCTGTGTCAGTTGGCTGTTGTTCATTCAAGTGAACAAAATAAAAAAGAGCATGTTTTTGCAAAGATGATGGGCCAATTCCAGACCACTTTGTCTTCATGTATGCCTCTTGCCACTACAATCACAGATAATACAAAAGTCCAGCTGTTGCTGCTGATTGTGGTGGCAGACTTCAAGCGCATGTTTGGCTTGTGGGTTCTTTCAAAAGAATGATACAATTTTAACAACCTGCCAACAAACAGCACACGTGTTTGTTCTACCAAGGGAAACTTCCAATGAAGAAACGGCCATTTCTTTTTTTCCCTTGCAATTTGAAGTACCAAAGCACTCTTCTCCTCTCTGACACAGCGTGGAGTCTGATTGGTCAAAAAAAGCAACGGTGAACAGTGAACCGGTGTCAGGGAACACAGGCAAAGACATTGTTTGGGTGTTTCTAATCTCCCAAAACATTCTGTTATGATGTTTTCAAGAGCTCAGAGCGTAATCCCACACAGGCGTGTTCAGCAAGGAGTAGCTTCATGCCAACAAAGAAGACTCCGACATGCAGTTATGTTTTTGCTGCTCTGCTAATTTGTTGAGTCGATGTTGCTTTCACCAAAAACTGTGCCACTCTTTGAAAGCTCCATAGAGGACAAATGTCATCGGCACTCCAATGGTACTCTGCAAATCGGGTGTCGAGGATAATTGCAATAAGGTTGTGAGCTCCATCTGAACATGTCCAGTTATGTACTTCACTGGAGCGTAACAGACAAAGAGAGATCTTATAGGGAGACGTCCCAACACCACCAGTCGTATAAGAGCTACTGTACTATAAGAGATGCAATAGTATCATATTTACGCCTTTCAAAATGGTAAAGACTGAGTAACTAGGTGGGAACGAGCAATTGGGCGAGAGAGACAGACAGAAGGAGGAAAAAAGAGCAACATTGAATGATCAAACTGCATTTCATTTATTGCAATATAATCTAAGTGCAATTGCACATAAATGCACAATAAAGCCACACCTTTACCAATTCTCATTTTAAATGGAGAATTGGCAGCTCAACAAGGATTATATTTTCTTTTTTATTATTCTAAAGGCCTATACACACTGGGGCCGTGACAACTAAATGTCACGAAAATATGTAATTCTCCCCTGCGAATATTATATGTCTTCGACTTTTATTGGGAAAGCACAGAAAAAGTGGAACCTCGTAAACGCCGCCTTTGTCAAGGTTGAAAGGAGTAATAAAGTTTTCCATCAAGGTTTTAATAAATAACTTTAAATATAGGCACAACTAAACCTGTTCCGCACAACGCAGCCTAATTGGTTGGTGCCTTTATTCGCGGTGTGAGGGCACAGAACAATCAACCTTTGGTCTAAAAAAAAAGTCACTTTTGTGCCATGTAATATCAGCATTTTGTGTGAAAGTATGGTTTAAAATAATATATGATCATGCAAATTAATTTCAAGACCTTTCTGTATAATATCTACTTATTAAAACACATACATCATGGACCAGACATATTTTATAACTCCACTGCAGCTTTACATATTACCACAGTTAGTTCTGTTTCTCGCTGGATACTCAATGAGATGTCCACAGAAAAAGAAAGACCTGACTGGAGGGACCGAGAGCGGAACAGAGAAGCAGAAAGACAATAAGGATGCTGGAATGGCTGTCATCCGTCAGAGGCATCCCTCAGCACTGTCCTGTGTCTACTCAGTGTCTGCTCATGACATCCGTGCAGGAGAAACTAATCTGTCGCCCATGAGAAGGCTCTGGCCTTGATACCAGATCAGCTGAAGTGAAACACATCAAGCTGCTGACACTCCACTGTTTCTCCCTGGGAAAAAAGATGAAGCCATCACTCACCAATACAAGCCGGCAAAATTACAAACTCACAGTCTTCAACAGAAATCTCTTTCATCTTTCCAGGGCTTTCTTTTCTCTCACTGTGTCTGCTTCTGTCTTTGTGAGATGCAAATGTAGGGGGAAAAGAGCCCTTTTTTTTAAACTTCACATTATTGCTGCTGCATCATAGGATCAGCTGACTGAACTTTTTATACTCTCTTCATTTAACGATTTGGGAGAGTACATTTTTTCTCTCTCAGCAAAGAGTCTTACTACAGAGTCAGCCATTTCTGTCTGTCTGTATATACGTGTGTCCTTTGCATATCTCATGAAGTGTTTATCCAATTTACTTCACGCTTGCCGCCTGTATTGCTGTGGACACAAGGACGCGCGGTGTCGACGTTTGCGCAATTTTGACACATTCAATATTAATAATCTAATAAATAAAACCTTGACTGAGTTGAGCATGTCGTCCACAGCGGGCTTTTACAGGCCGCGGCTCATCAACTGCAGTTCACTTTTGCGGCCGGATGATGGATATACTAAATTTAAAAAGCAAACTCCTCCTCACGCCATTGTTCGATGGAGTCAGCCAGCGATGATCGGTTCTTGACGACGCTCTGAGCAGCGCTCTCCAGCGATAAGCAATCAGCCCACTTCAAACAGCCACATGCCCCGAATGAAGCCCCACATCCAGAACGGGCACCGCACTATTAGCATTCATTCTGCAGAGGTCTCCTTGAGAAATCTATAGATAAACAAATATGATTACGGCGGTGTGCAAGATGGAGAATAAGAAGAAGAAAAAAAATTGTCTTCACAAAGCCACCTAGGAATATAAATTGTGTTTATTAATACTGTATTGTATTGAGTGACGAGAAAGGTCACGAAATGGGCCGAAAAAGTAAACCCATGTTTTATAGATTCCCTGCAGAATTTTGCAGAAGAGGGGGGAGGGAAGAATGTTGCTTCATCGTCGTTACACGTCTATCAAGGCAATATTGTCAATGAGCAAATGTTATTTTTTTCATTCAGGCATAAAAAAAGTGTTGAAAGGAAAATTGGCTCTAAATGCTCCAAGACTAATCACTGGGTGTCAAGACAAGAGAGGTCTTTAAATCACTACAGATATTAAGTAATTAACTCATCGTTATCATTAAGCTATGATCACTGATATGAAACAAGTCAGTATGGTATATAGAAGCTCGCTGTAATTGCTTGGTTAAAGCCTATATTCATAACCTATCTCTAATAATAAAGACAGATAGAGATCATAACACTGGAGACATTAAGACACAAAGAAAAAGAGATAGTGGTCGAGAAAGTTAGGAACATATCTCAAACATTGATTTTTTGTCTCCATTGACAGGGGGATTATTTCCCCATATCTGTGCTTCCCAGACGAAACTTCCAGGTGTTTGTCAATAACATAGAATACAATCCAATTCGTCAAATGTCAGTTATATCTGATAGCTTTGATGCTCCAAGCCACAAACATGGTGACATTCTGCCTGAGCAGGGAGAGATGAAGAAGATTTAAGACAACATGGCAGAGGGGGCTTTTTATTGACTCGCGGGGGAGCGGCATCAGTGCGCCGGCGAGCCAGCGAAATTGTCTTTTAAAGTTCATGCATCTGCTTCAAAACAGAAAGGACAGCGTTGTCTGGAGGGAGAGCATGAAGTCTCTACTCCTGATTGCTTAAGATGTTGGTTTAAACAAAGTCTCCTTTTTGCATCCACAATATTTACACGTTTTACCTCCTTTTTACCCGATGTTTTGTGATGTACACATGCATACAATACATGCGTATAGTGTTGGCAGAAACACAGGCTTTTTGCGATGGCAGATTTATTTTATCAGGAACAAGTCGGGTAAAGGATTACATACTGAAATCAGTACTACAGTTGCAAATCCCTGGGATCCTCGTTTCTTCAACAATTCGGGGTATCAACTTGAGTGCCGTCTTAATGGGAGTTTAATGAAGGGTTGAATACGTTTCTGCTTTGTGCGTTCTACGGATACACCGCCGTGGGTTAAACGTAACACGGAAGCTGGACTCCTGTGACGTCACAAAATCAAGCAAGATCACAAATCACATGAAAATCCATCTGGTCATGCTTCAAGTGATGTGTTTGTGTCCGGGAAGCCAGAACTTGGACCAATCAGCGTCATGTGAGGAGCGACTGGCAGCTACGAGCGTCTCTATAACTCACACGTTGTCTGAAATATGTCAAACCCATACTGCCTCTCATTCTTTTTCTACACATGTTAAATACCGAGTAGGTGACATCTGGGTGCAGAGGACTTGGAGCTGTTTACAGGCACCTGTCACAAAGTATGTAATTAATGACTTTATTTTTCAATAAGTAGGCTCCACTGCTGACACTGTTTTATGACGGCTCTCTCAGAAAAAGCCCAGGTTCTGTGCGGAGCTATGGAAACTAAGCTGCCTGATGCAAATAGTAAATCTTTATCGGATGAAAGACCATCTCTCTCTGGTTTTCATCATCTCGGAGGGATTTTGGCATCCTTTGCCCCGGGTTATGGACATCAATACACACCACCAGCATGGCGGTAATCATCCTGTGATGGCCTCTTGCTTTCCGTAAAGTAAAACTGCTGTTCCCAAAAAACCTATGCATCTATGAGACACATTGAAACAAAAACTGTCATGTCACACACACACACACACACACACACACACACACACACACACACACACACACACACACACACACACACACACACACACCAGTGCTCCCCAGTGGATCTGGGCTTTGACATTGGTTGAAATAAGAGAATCACAGGAGTTCATTCTCTTTTTTTCAACAGTTATGGCTTAAAACTCCTCACAGAAGTAAATCATATTGACGTCCTTCGATGAACAATTAACGTGGGATAAGAAGAGAGAAGTCCACAGAGGCCACACACACCTCAATAGGTCTTTTTTACTTGTGCTGTACGCGACTGTGCAGCTTGAGTGACAGTTTTTTGTGATGAATATGACATTGATTCATATTGTACTTCCCTCAGACTTACACAGTTGAACATGTTCTGAAAAGAAGAACCATGACTCTGGGTGAACCAGTTGTAATGTGGAAAATAACCACATTTTACTGACCATTTACGAAACGTGAATACATTTTGGATTTCCTATAAAATTACTTTTTTATTCACAAGGCCATGCTTTGCAGTATTGCCTGCAGTGATGTTATCTAGATAAAATGCCAACACCCGTGGGTGGAATATGAAGTGCAATAGCATCATGACTAATCACCGCTGTTGTTAAACTTTGGCACTGAGTGTATAATGAAGTTTTGAATCTATTAACAGAAATTATAACCTCCCCTCCAAAGAAAAGGTGTCTGAATTATATAATTTGCATCTGAAGAAGATGAGTTAACACAGTGTCTCCCATGTTTCCTGATGGCAGATCTGTGAAAACCACCAACCATGTTTTTGGAAAGGATTTGACGCCCGTACAGCGCGGCTCATACATTACTATCCGCCTGCTGTTGCCTGTATGTTGCTTAAATCCTCCAACACAGCCTGACTCACAGGCAACAGTGACTGCTGAACCTTCCGCCTATGTTTTTCAATTGGTGTAATTAAAACTAAAGCTAATGTGATGTGTCAGGCTTCTGGTGACAACCTCTAATGAAACAGATTGTGTCTGTTACTTCCTCCCGCTAATCAGAAACAAGAGCGACCTATTAAAGCTCAAGTCTTTGTTCACTAATAACGTCTTAAATGTGTGACCGTCAGTCCTCTTACAGCTTTGAGTCTGCAGTCAGGTTGGCCTTGTTCCTGCCAGCACTCATTTAAAACCCTCCAGGAACCTGTAAGCGTTGGATTCTAAGTGTGAAAAGAACAACTTGTACCGTTGACAGCGCTGGAGGAAAGACAGTGATTTATAATCAGAAATGAGGAAAAAAAGATCGCTCAAAAGAGAGGAAACCCCACTGATATTGTACATTAGGACTGTCCTCTGTCATTACCGCAGCATGTGGCATGAGAGTGGTGTAGCGACAGACCACCCAGAGACAGAGAAGAAGTCAAAGTTATGAGAGGCTGGCACATCGTAGCTAAGTACTAATTCTTAAGCCTTTAAAAAAAAAAAATCTGCTTTTCCCTCTGAGGCAAAGCGTTGTAAAGAAACTTTAACTGATGCATTTGAAGCCTCTTTGCTGTGGTGCAATGCCACCCCGCCTCTCTCCCCTCTAATATAGATCCTTCCAACAAGCAACATAAACAACTTGTCAATTTGCAGCCTGCTTGTACAAACGTTTACGGCATTTAATTCACGAGGGGTGTGGCTGACTGAGACTGTGTGGTGCACACATAGGCAGACGGGAAGTGATGGGATGACGGATAAAGAGCATGTGTTTGTGCTTCTTTGGAAGACTATAATTGAACTTTTTGCGAGCATCGTTGTGTGTTTGTGTTTTGTGTGTGTGAGTGTGAAAGAGAGCTAAAATTACTTGTAAACTGCTGATCGGCATTGTGGATTAGAAGTTCATTAACATGTCTGACGCTTTGATCCTGTGATGAAGTCGAGGACGACGGCGGGAGCTGATTAAGATAGCGCTCGCTCAACTTTTGCAGGACAGGGGGGGGCGGGGGCAAGTTTGAAAAGAAAAAAAAAAAGATCTAATGAACGACAGACACAGGCAGCAAGAAGAAAATGGCTTTTGGCGAGTCAGCCAATAACTAGCCTGCGGAGTGAGATAACAGAAGCATCCAGAGGCTGAGATAGCTGGAAAGAGACCATCTGTCTCCTCCCCTCTGCTCTCACCGTCAGTGGAGCAGCCGGTGGATCCATCGCTGGAACAGTAGCGCATCTCGATCCTCTGCCTGCCCACTTCCAGCAGGCTGGGATCTGGGATGCGAGCCTTGCAAGTGTAGCGGAAACGCTGCTCATAGTGCCCGCCGTTGTCCGAGATGTTCACGGGCGTCCAGGGGGTCCAGGGCGTGGTCTTCTTCAGGTCAGGGCATGGCAGGGTGTTGCACGACTGGTACTCCTGCGATCAGAGACGGGAAACATTCAGCTGCATTGATCAAAGATTTATCTCATGGCGAGCACGTATACAGGCAGGTGAATTTGACACGTTCCGCGCAGGAAGAGATAATCGCCAATCATTAAAGCAATAATTAAAGCAATAATTAAACATGACATGCTCAGATAGAATATGTGGTGTATTTCCCAAGCATAATAATGGACAGGACAATGGCTTTTGAAAATTCTCAGCAGTGACTAATATGAAATTAAACAGCTTTTTTTATGAGGAAATAAACAGCTTTCATCATCATTCATCCTTAAAAGCCTCTTGATTCCAGTTCTGGCTGGTTCACTGTACTGTATGCTGCCAGATCCAGTACGGCTCATCCCCCAAAATACCCCTCACAAACCAACCAAGCAATGTTTGCCCGGCCCCAACACACCTGTCATTCTGCCTGCATGCACTTACTAAGGATACATTCTCTTTAGGCCACTTGCTGAACATGGCAGAAGGCAAACAAGCCAGGCAGAAAGGGTCATTCATCAAGTTAATTCATAACCAACGGGGGTGATAGAGCAGTTGATAGAGAAGGAGCAAAATGGAGGCAATATGAGCAACTCTTTCTCCCCTCTCCATCTGGCTTTGAGAGCCGGGCAATAACAATGAAAAACGCAACACTGACGCACCAACAGTCTGGTGTGTGAGTCTCATTCAGGAGTGCCATAAGTATACATCTTCCCTTTACTTTCCTCAACCAACTTCCATTTAGACTAGTGGTTGAAAAAAATCTTCTACTTCTGTGACGCTATATTTGATGATAGGATTCAGGATGATAATAGGTGGGTAATAGGCCCCTTTTGTGCCCAGTAAAAAAAATAAATAACGGGGTGGAGGTAGTGATACATCTGGAGAAAATGACAGCACAGAAGAGGAGGTGAGATGGCGGCCATTTCCCTCACTGCTTGTTTATTTATGCTGAATAGGCCTTGAGTGACTGCCAGACCTTGACAAAATAAGATAAGAGTTCCTTTCTGCAATCCGTCAGCCTGTCACATAGGATCGGCTGACAGGTCCGCTGAGGAGAGGACCACTATACATTATACAGTATGCAGGTCTATCTTTCACCATCTCGCCTGCTCTTTAATGCTCTCTCTTGGTCTCCCTTTCCATCCATCCATCTATCTTCATATTTATTTCACCCTTTTTTTCCCCACACTGTTCTTTACTCGCTTTGTGTCAACTCTCTCTCTCTCTCTCTCTCTCTCTCTCTCTCTCTCTCTCTCTCTCTCTGTGTCTCTCCACCCTGTATTTCTGTCTCCTGCTCTCCCTCACTCCTCCTGTTTCACTTCCCCAGGGTACCAAGGTTAAAAACACAGAAAGGATTTAGATTCTGTTTGGGCCCCGTGATGAATGAGGGTGTCACCTCCACCACACTTCCTGCCTTTCTCCATCTAGCGCAGTAATCATCTCCAGACATTAATATTTAACATCATCACGCCTCACAGACCAGCTCACAATCTGTGATTATCAGCCAATAACTAAAAGGAAGCCAGAAAAAGAAAGTCAACCTCAGCGTCTTGCTGCTGCCTACGGCACAAAAAAAAAAGAAAGAAAAGCAACACGTGGCATGAATGGGGGGAAAAAGGGCAGACGATCTGTTGGTGTTTGTTGTGTGAGTTGTTGATGGTGGCCAAACACAGTAAATATTTAATGAGGCTTGTCTGGTAAGCGTTTCTTCCTGCACTCTCTGAGGATTAGTGTCGATGCAGAGGACTAAGGAGATAATTAGTGGGTTTAAAACTAAACCTCATTCAAGGTCTCAGAAGGTATCCACATCAAGAACAGCTAAACTATATGCAGTTTACAGTGTCAGTGTTTATGTCACAAAGATGTCGCGCTGATTTAACACTCTTGATATATTTTTTAAGTCAAACCCTCGTTTTCAAATGCGGAGTCCCAATTGACTATTTGCATATTTAATGCAGCGTACAACTTGTTAGGGATAATACCTTACTAACTTACTAATATACTTACTAATATATATATATATATATATATATATATATATATATATATATATATATATATATATACATACATATATATATAATATACTTACTAATATACGCGGAAGGAATAGGCGTTTGCTTACTGCTTTGTGTTTGATGAGAGAAGTGGCCCAATTGCTGATAATTTAGAAAATTCAATGTTCTTTGAACAGTGATAATAATGAGAAGAAGGATAAGTCGTAGTAATGAAATAGTGGTGGTTGCAAAAGGAGTAATAGTAAGTTGGTAACAAAGCTAATACACTACGGTGGCGAGAATATGACATAATGCCACAAAGATGATGACGGTCCCCAGAATCGTCGCGGTACGATCGGGGCGTCCATGATATAAAAAACCTTGGAGACCTCTGCTGTGGACGATGTCATCCAATAACAAATGCTGAAAGACAGCGGACAGCTTATTGTCTTTTCCTGCAATAAGATAGCTTTTTTTTTATTATAGTGAGTGTGTACGCGAATACAAAATCTGGCGTAATAACAAAAACAAAAACAGTCCCCTTGCTTTTTTAGTGGCAACTTTTATACCATGTTTTGAATAATGCATTAAAAAATGGACCCGAGGATGTGAAATAAACATCAGTATAGGCCTGTCCATAAAAACCCATAAACCCAACACACACATACACCCACAAGCAAATAAAATAACTCCATTAAAATGACATTCACTGAGCCAGAGCAGTGAATAGGTCATCTTCGGCATATATTACATGCTGGCTATGTAAATATGCTTCTGAACAAAACAAAGGAGCTACACTGTAATTCAACTTTGATTTAATTTTCGGCAAAAAAAAAAGCTGTTCCTAATGATTTAAATGTTTCATTGCAGTCTTTCCATTGGATATTGTGAGCTAATAAAACAAAGTAATAAAACTATAAGTAAACAACACAAAAGCTGGAAACATTTCCTGTACTTTACAGCCACACTCATATTCCAATTTTAGAGAAACTAACCAAAAGTGAAAACATGGCGGAAAGCAGTCAAATGGGACAAGTGGCATGTGGAACACTAAATTGGATTCAATTAGTCGACTGATTTCAACTCATATACGTGCCCCCCCCCCCTCCCTCCAGCAAGAGCAGTGATATGCATTGTGGGCAAATGGAGAGAGCGATTTTGTGCTGTGCAACACCTTTAACAGGCAGCTGCTCAGAGACGAGCAGCACTGTAATGTGTTTCTGGCTCAGGAGCCCAAGAGAGCTGGGGAGGAGGACGCCTGATAGCATTTTACTGCCTCACAAACACGCCGCCTGGTTGGTCAGTACGGAGGTGGTGGTTGGGCTGTTTGTGTGTGCATCGGCAAGGCCGTGTGTATGCATGTGTAAAGTTGACCATAGAGTGGAAGTTTGACTTCACTGGCACTTTGGCACTGATTTGTGTGTGTGTGTGTGTGTGTGTGTGTGTGTGTGTGTGTGTGTGTGTGTGTGTGTGTGTGTGTGTGTGATGCGCGTGCATGTTTATAACTTTATGCATGACTGAGTTATGGATTCAGGCAGCTCCTATCTCATTCTGTCTCCATCCGCAGACCTTTCTGCTTATTTTTTAGGTGTTATAGGCTGAGAGGATACAAGATGAGGAAGACGAAGGGCAAAAAAAGAAATGGAGCAAGCGAGTGTGTGTGTCATAATAGTGTCGAGAGTGCTGTGGAAGAATAAGCCCTCAGCCTCTCCTTATTTTTATTGGGAAATGTATGAATGTGGAGTGGAGGGTGAAATACAATGTATATATTTGTGTGTGTGTGTGTGTGTGTGTGTGTGTGTGTGTGTGTGTGTGTGTGTGTGTGTGTGTGTGTGTGTGAGAAGAAAGTATGTGTACGTGTGTTTAGTTATAAAAGGCTCTCTGTTGTGTCCAGCCAGCGGTGGGAGGTGAATAGTATGGAATTGCCTCCAGCCTCCTACCATCATTATAGTCATTATACTTATTAGACCGAGAGAGCTGTGAGTATAAGAGAGAGACAGAGAGAGAGAGAGAGACAGAGAGACAGACAGACAGACAGACAGACAGACAGGAGGGATGTGTGTTGGCGTATGTCTACATGTACACACTTGTACCCGTGTAACATTCAACTGAATTGTCCAGATGTGAGATATGAAAGAGACTAATCCTCTCCAAGGCTTACATCTTTATCTAGTGCGAGCAAGTCCACAGAAATGGAGGCCTAATGTTCCTCAAGTCTCCATGAGACATCGCTTCAATTAGCAGCGCCGACCAAAGCACACTTTGTCAGACCCTGACTTCTCTCTCTCTCTCTCTCTCTCTCTCTCTCTCTCTCTCTCTCTCTCTCTCTCTCTCCTCTCTCTCTCTCTCTCCACCAGTCTGACTCCATAATGAAGCCTGCTGTCGGCCAGGAGCAGGTCTCCAGGCCACACACCAGTGCACACATGCACGCACACACGCACACGTACACAATGACAAACACTGAACAGTACAAAAATACACCAGTGTGTTCAAACGTCAGTCTGCCAGTGCCTACACAAACACGGGGTACTTAACTTTCATTTTGCAGTCTGGCTGCACGACTGGCAGGTAAATAGAACAGCTCTTGGTGTCATTAAGCAGCTCCGTGCATCGCCAGTTCTGCATGGCCCATATTTGATATATTTAACTCTGGGAGGCAGAGTCAAGATGTGCCATTCAGCTGAGAATAATGGTCCTTTTTGATCCTTCCATGTGAGAGATATTTGATGTACTTTACTGTATAAAGTAGGAAATACCACGGTGAATGAAATATTCTTAAACACAGCTGAAGCAAGTCTTCTCTCCTCTAATACTGTTAAATTACCTATGTGAGCGATATGAATGTCACATCGTAATGTATCGATGAATCAGCAACTGATTTATGTGTTGCACTTTCTAGTGCTACCGCCAAAACTCAACTTCACTTCAACCTAATGTCTAGAGCAGGCAACGGGACACGCTTTGGGTAGATCGGAAATGTTCTGTTGTTCGTTTATGCTCTTGAACAATGATTCCTTTTCTCATCGATGATGATGATCATCAAAAGGGTTCAGGAATGAATTACATTCCTTGAACAACACTACAATTTGTCAACTAAAATGTTGTTATTAATAACCTCTCATCAAGAATACATCAATTCCCATCAATAATTACTTCCCGCTTCATTTTTTTAATCAACAAAATATGTTTTCTTCCAATTATTCCGTGTTGAGGACAAATCCTCTTTTTTAGCGGACTTTTCAGAAGTAGACGGGATGAATCACTGCACTCGTGGTGCAGTGCTTCACTGCCGGGCCACCAACGCTTTGCTTGTTTATTTCCAGCCCAGAATTCGTTTGCTCCTCTGGGAATACAAACCTGTAATGCAGATACAGTGAAACGAGAGAGACGGAGCAGCGCTCCAAAGAGCAGGGCTCAGACTGATGAAGCTGCAGACATGTGGCCTTTTGCATCAGCAAAATGAGGCACCCTCAGGACTAAATACTTCCACGATGATAAGACTGCTGGGGCTTAACTCAATGACACTCAGGTCAAACTTACGGAAGGTTTGGTGGAAATAGAGCAGCGAGAGAGTTTACTCTTTTAATCATGCATGGAGCAACATTTTGTTTTGAGGATTTCAGGGTGTACACTTTTGTTTAAATGAAAGTGTCCTTGACCTGAATACCTACTGGCTTCACTTGAGTTACTCTGTGTGTGACTGTGCACTGAGAGCTTCCTGTGGAGAGGCAATTTTGCTTCAGGGATCAATAGAGAAACTAAAAAAAGCAACAACTGAATATTTTTCTTCTTCTTCCAAGCGATTCATTTTACACCATGTGGGAGTGTCGACCAGACTGTCATCCCCAACTTCAGTCCATCTTTGATACTTTTCAAAAATAAGTTACAGAAGTTAGTGTTTCTTTTGCAAATTATCTGCATGACATCCCTGTAAAACACCAAGCAGATGTTAGCTCATTGCTGTCAATTAATGTCTGGCAAACGCCAGGCGCTGATCACAGGTGGCTGCTGCGGCAGTATTAATCCTGACAGCTAAACATTAATGCGCACACGTACCTTTGCGCTACAACGTTCAAGAAATACACAGTGTACATCTTTTCTGGTCTCAGTAGGGGGTTGGTCTAAAAACGTAGCTGTGATGACAGAAGCTGCAACCTGTATGTGTTGTGCGTGTAGGTCTGTGTGTGTGTGTGTGTGTGTGTGAGTGTGTGTGTGTGTGTGTGGTCTCCTTCTGTTTAATTAAACGTGGATCTGTCCGGGGGAAGAGAACACAGACAGATGGCGCGTAAAAAAAAAACAAACTTCATCACACTTTTCCCTTATTTGGGGGATGGTCCTTGAAGAAATCAAAAGAATGAATTCCCACCTACTTGATCTTCAAGTGCTAAACGCTAATTTGTTAAAACAACATTAATGGAAAGTGTTTCCTGTCTTGAACACTTGAGCTTTACTTCTTTAAGGGTTTATAGTGCATTGAAGCAATTGTTCAACATTGGCAGCTGGGCCATTTAAGCACCTTGTTGTAAATGAAAGGTAGCAAGTGTTTCTTTGATCTGAGCAAATGTGCAGCTATAATACAAGTTAGCCAAGTTCTCCAAATAAAGTTTTCCCAGGAAAAGAGAAAGTGTCTCTGAAATCTGTATAATTACAACTCCGGTGGTGAGACGGCCCCCAATTAAGTCCATGTTGCAATGGCTGGAGACAGGAAGTCGATGAGGTAGCAAAACAAAACACAACCGTTAAAGTCCGTGAATGCAACTCTCCTCTGCCCTGACACCACTAAAAACTACCTCAAATATCTCTTGCTGAGTGAGCATGAACTCATCTTTGCACATCGAAAACCCCACAACTCCAGACAGACAAAGACGGGGTTTCCCTTTCGGTGACAGCAGTGACGAGGGACTGAGAGTTCTCGTGCTCGTCATCAGTTCCCTTTTCTGGACTGAGTTCCTCGAGGATTGCTGCATTTCCAGGATTTCCCAGTGAAGATAATGGCCGATGCACAATGACAGAAAAAAGACAGCTGTCACCTGATGGGAAACTGTGAGACGTACATGATGTGGTGCAACTGCTAAATCGCTACTTAATGGGAAGTGAGTCTTTTCATTTGGGTTTTCTGGAGCTATTAATGTGTCATGGGTAATTATCAAACACTATCTGCTCTTGAGGGTGCAATGCTGGCACTATGCTATTTAGCTTCACAACAGGCCATTACACAACCTGTGGGTTGCCCTCTTTTTTTGGCTGAATGTGATTTGGCTGTTTATTGCTTCTTCTTTTTTTTTCTTTCTTTTTTTTCTCGCAATTTGTAGATACAAAAAAATGGGCTCCTTTTACTTTCACAGAGTGAATGAGCGTAATCCGGATTTTAATCTCAATTCTAAACCAGAATCAGCGTTTTTGGTAATGAAAGCCCACAAACAAACAAACAAACAAACCAAAACACACTTCAAGGATCACATGTATCCTCAAACTCATGACCCATATTTTTCAATCCAAAAGGGACACGAGGAGTTACAGCTAATGTTCATTCCATATATATATATATATATATATATATATATATATATATATATATATATATATATATATATATATATATATATATATATATGTATGTATAGATATAGCACCATATAAATAAATAGCACCAGCAATAACAAAAGCATAATTTACATATTTCTGTCAACAGGAGAACACTCATATTTCACCCCTTCCTTGCATCATCTGTGCTTTGGAGAAAGCTTTGTGGCAGAAAAATAAACCCATTCATATGTGGAGTGATTACTGTGTGTGTGGTATTAAATATGCCTTGTTAATAAATCTGATGGCTGCTGCCACTGTATAAATATAGCCAGGGGATTTGGTCGTGTAAGATGTTCCAATTCCATCATCGCTGACTGTTTGCATCGCACGGTTTAGGCTGAGTTCCTAAACAGTGAATAGACAGAGACAAAGACGGATTTAAAGATGGAGCATGTGAGAACGGATTCAGTGACATACCTGACCACACCCGGGACAGTCGTTGCCGTTCTCGCAGGTTCTGCGTCGTGACTGGACGCCTCCGCCACAGGGCGCGGTGCAGCGCTCCCATGACGCCCAGGCCGCCCAGTAGACGTGCGGTGGGCAGGGCAGGTGTTCATTACAGTACCTGGGAAGCGAGAGCAAAGACTCAGCATCAGCACGTACCGCCATTCATTATGATAAATCGGGACCTCTTTTGATACATTAAGTTAAAATAATGATAAGTGCATCTTTAATTCAGTTACTGGATTGTGTAGTGACAAGTTTTACAAGACAAGATATATAAGCAAGCGTTGACAATAGAGCTTAACTAATACTAGGAGCATAAAACTGCATAAAAATGTAGTGAATGTCAGTGTCTTTTGAGTGTTCTGTGGGAAATTGAAAAGCTACTTTATCTGGGCACAACAGGGCACTACAATGATGTGTGAAGGACACTGGAGACGTCGCCACACTTTTAAAACCTTGCCAATGAATTTAATCAAAATAGTGACAAAGGTTTATACAGGGCAGATTTCTGAATAGGCACTATAAAGAAGCAAACTCAAAGCAATCCAACACAAAGCTTTGATGTGGCCATGGAGCATAGAGAACACTGAGAGCCAGAACATCTGAATCATGCCACTAGAGACGGGTCTGTAGGACATTTCTGTGTAAGATGTAATGGCCAGTGTTGCATAAAAGTACATCTAAAATTCCATCTCCGATCTCAATAAACGTGCATATGCACTCTGCATAATTCAGTGATACGGCCTACTAAAAAAGCCACAAAGACGCATGCATCACATCTAATTACATTGTTTTTACAAGACAGTGTTACAGCAAAATCTAAAATACTTAATTACTCCGTCCTCATTATACAATAACGACAGTCAATTGCCAGCCTTATTAGAGCCATATAATATATTTTATAACTTTTCCGCATACTATAAAATTGCTTTTATTGCTATTTTGTTGTGTTTTGGCACATGAGGGCCTTTTGAGGAAAACTGAGTCTTTTTGTGCTAGCTTTAACTTTATATCCTTCCTCCAGAGGCTCAGGCTGGGTTTTTCTTTTATACTATTCCCAAATACTCTCCTATTGTTCTAGGCAAATCTAAAGCTACATTCTGTATACTCCTGGTTATAAAGATCCTCACAGCAGTATGTTCTTTCTCCACTTTACTAATCTGCCGACTTGTGGTGGGATGATACAGTGGGGAAAGAGGCAGGAGTGGGGATTACAATCTTGCAAAAACACACACATGCACACAAACACACATTGACATTCCCGCACACAGGCTTGTATGCAGAGGCAAAATACCCCTACTGCACCACAGGACAATGAAAAACTGCTGTGATCAAGCAGTTTTAAAGCTTTAAAATCATCACCATCATCATGCACACTTTAATCCTTTTAGACAAGTCCTAGCTTTAGTCCATCCCCCCCTTTCCTCTTAACTCTAAAACACACACTGCTCGGACTAAAACGCTCCTAATTACTCGCTATAGGCTGAGTAAGCAGTGTGGACGATGTCCGTGTGCTGAGGGAAATACCAACAGACGGTTCATAAATGGAGGCATTAACCAGCCAGATTTAAGCCCATAGCGCTGTTGTGCACGGACGGTTTCAGAGCATTTGCTTTATCTTTAAAGACTGTGTCTGCTGCAAACAATCAGGGTCAAACGTATGGGAAGCCTGTTGGCTAAAAAAGAAGAGGTGAGAAAAGAGGTTATGTACATATTTTTTTGTAAATATGAGTAATTATCAGCTCACACCATATGCATGCATGTTTGAACATAAGTATTGCACATGAATCCAAACAGGCTACTCGAGGCAACATGGGAAGAACAAAGTGAGCGGTGAGGCTCATTGCAGACGCCTAACACCTCTGAAAGGGGGCCTGTGCCCCATAAAATAAAAGTATTTCACAGCATTAAAAGAATGGTTCGGGACGCTCAAGCTGATATAGTGCCAGACCCTTTTCCTTTTTCATGCCATGTGGAATAAAGCTTGTACAGAAGAGCTTTTTCTCACATGGGCAACTATAAACAACAGATGTGGTGGAAGTTTTTGGACACCATTACACAGATTGAACATTCGATGAGAAGATTTTCTTGTTGTCTGCAAGCATTGGTGATGAACATGTCTGTTACACCCGTATGTGCTCATATTGAACACACACACACAATCAATGTATAGCGTCCCTGTCTTATTCTTTTCTTCCTCGGGCTGAAACACATTTTCTTGATTGCTCTGCATTACCGTCCATCCCTCTGTCTCCCACTGACCCACACACACACACACACACACACACACCAAAAGCACACTAAAACACACAAAGATCCCGTCCCAGCCCTCACAGCTGGCCCCTAACTGGCCGAAGGTGTTTTAAAGAGCTGAACAGAGCAAGTACTGAGCGCAGGAAGGGGAGATGAAACAAAGGAGATTAAAGCTTGGAGAAAGAAGGGGGGAGGGGGGGTGGGGGGGCTTCCCGTGGTCTTTACTGCCAACCAGCGTTTTTCTGGTCTGGCTTGTGAGTAACAGCGCTATGCCGGTTACTCCATTTACTTTCCTCTGAGCCTCTGGCGGAGCAGTCCTCTTCTTATGGACCGCTCCACCAGGAGCATCAGTGAGGGAGAGAGGAAAAGATGAAGTGCAAAGGAAGAAGCAAAAAAAAAAAGGTGTAATATAAGGTTCATCCTTGAAGGCCGTATCTAATTAATTGTCCATTACAATGCTCTTTATGTTGCTGTGGCAATGATTGGTAACACTTTATTTCTACTTTTTGCTTTCCTGAACCCTCTGAACTGTATTTATTTGCACTTTTTCTGCCTCCATCTATGGTTAACTGCAGGAGTTGGATGAAAAACATCAGCAGGAGGCCTTGCTTGGTGACGCAGAGGCTTCATAGATACAGAAGTGGAACGCCTGAGCTCATTAAGAAACACTTAGAATCAGTCTCTATGAAGATGGAATTGAAATAATGTAATATAGCCGCTGTGTCTAATTTTCGAACACCATGGAAGCTGTCACAGCTTTCCTCAGTCACTTTTTTTGATTTGGCATACACTGAAATAAAGTTTGAGATAGCCAGATCCAATTGAGAAAAGAACAAAACTTTAACTTTCAGAATACGCATCGCTTGACCTGATTTACCTGGGCTGCTTTGTATGTCTCTTTGTGTGACTTCACATTCTTTCTCCTTGAAAAACAGATTTTTTTTACAGAGCTACAAGGTTGCTTAGAAACCACAAAAACACATCTATAAAAAGGCGATTATTTCTGCTGCAAAGCCTCCAAAGCTTCAAAATGTAGACTGGGCCTGTGTGTGAAAGCCAGATAATTACCCGAGCCCAGGCCTATCCCACTCATTCCTTAATTGGCTGTCACAAAGTTGGACAGAGTTCAGAGAAAAAAGGAAGTCACCGTGGAACTCATGCTTCCTAACTGATGGCTAATCACTGTCTTTATTGTTGTTGTAGCATGCGCAGAAATAAAAACATGCATGTACAGCATTCATTTGCTTTAATTTGTACGTGTGATTGAATGTACAAACCTGTGTTTGTGTGTGTGTGTGTCTGTGTGTGTTATACCTCTCCTCACGGTTCTGGCCCACGCACACTCGTCCTCCGTGGCGAGGGGTCGGGTTGCTGCAGGAGCGTTGACGGACCTGGAAGCCGATGCCACAGCTGGTGCTGCAGGGGGACCAGGAGGTCCAGGGAGTCCACGCTCCATTTCTATGGAGACACAGAGCAGCATCAGTCTCCGCTACTTTAGCTACGAATGCAGCGGTGATAATTTGGTCACTGGTTACACTTTCTATATTTCATGCAAGGATATGTTTGGTGCACAGCAGCACCTCAGTAAATTCAACTCTGAAAGTGTTAAAATCAGTAATAAGCTGAGAGGAACACTCATATTCCTTTATTTGTCCAGCTTTGTCGTCATGGCAGTTGTGATTTCTACTTCTGTGTAAGTACATTGAGAGAGTTGCATAAAACCAGATTATAGTTCCTTGTATTTGCACACACAATTTGCAAATAAAGGTGATTCTGATTTCAGATGGAAGAGGTGTGTGGATGCAGGTAATTAATTAGCACGTTTACACCTGTCCCCTTCGCGCTACTGCATCCCCTTTATGATAGAAATAGGTACATTGATATTCATAGTGTGTTGAATAACAAGAGGAGGATTTACAGATCAACAAAGAACGTACCTGGAGCAGTTTGCGACCTCGACGCTGATGCCATAGCAGTGCTGGCCTCCACACTGAGGGGCGGGGCTATCACAGGCCCGTGTCCGACACAGACAGGACCCCGCGCTGCCGCCATCACTGTGACTACATGTGGACCAGCCGGACCAGGCGCCAAAACCTCCATCAACAGTCACATTACGGATCTGTTAGACAGGAAGAGAGACACAAATAAAACAGTTGAGAGGAATGGCTTTTCTGAGAAACTGGTCATTGCATTAGGCCGATGCCCTCAGGAATGTATTGCTGTGGGAGACGCAGCCCACGGCGAGTGTGGATCCAAACAGAAAATCAATTTTCCTCAAATAGATGCAACAATAAGTGGATGACATCAACTGCAGCACATCTAAAATTGTGCAGTTATATGGACGACATGTGCTGAAAACACGAGGAAGCTATATGAAAATTGGCTCAGGATACGATGATATTCCAAGAGGGATTCAGAAAGGCAAAATTAAGCTCTGAATGTCCACAGTCAAAGGAGAGAAATATGAGGAAAAAAAAGTGGCAGCATAAATAGATATCTGAAGCAAAACAGAATGAAACAGGAAGGCTCAGATATTACAGGAGCTATGAATTACGAGCGATGTCCCGGGCACACGAGCTAAATACAAAAACGCACCGGTGTGGAATTCAGAGCTGCAGATGATATGAGCCATGTCGCTGCCACATTTCAGGGTGATTTACAAATGCAAAGAACTATTTCATACAGCGAGAAAATAGAGCATCATCATCAGCTGCTTTGGCAGAAGATGAAATAAGGCCTGACCTCTGCTCTTTTTTGGTAATTGTACTCTGCTGTGCGCCTAAATGGAGGATGCATCGATGAGCTGCCTAAAAAAGCAAACAACTAGAAAAAGACAGACAACATCTTTTATCAAACATTTACAGCTGAGACTAACTGTTATGTTACATGAGTCTGTATCTATGTTTTGTTTGTCCCTAAAAATAAATACATATAAACATATAAATAAGTATTTCTACTGGTGTGAGAACACGTGCAGTTAATTTAATTACAACAGGAAAACAGAAAGGCAATTGTGCCCGAAACAGGATGACAGATCAACTCTGAAGGGCGATGAAAAGCACTCATGTTTTATGCACCTTATGTGAGTCAAAAAATAATGTATTTATTATCCCAGCCTGAAATTAGAACAGTTGTTTCTTTCTAATTCTAAAAGAGTGGCAGTTGGTTGAAATTATTTCCCGTGAATTGCTTATGAAAACATTTATTAAGAAGACATTTCCATTTTACTTGAGAGGGAACATACAGAAAAGCGCCTCAGACTTGTTCCTTCCCTGAAACTACAGAGAAACTAATTTGTGCTTGTTTCCATATAGTGAATCTGTGATGCCAGATGGCGTTTGTGAATAAGTTGGTAAAGCATATCTCCTGTCTCTGCCTACACAACGTGTGTGTGTGTGAGTGTGTGTGCGCGTGTGTGTGTCTGTGTGTGAAAAACCTCGACTGGCCTCCAGCTCAACACTTCCACTTTGCTTGAGAAAATAACAGAGCAGACATTCAGCCAGTGGAGCCGTTTTCAAAACTGTTAATGGACTCATAGGGAGTGAAATACTAACTGTGATGAAAGACAACTTCATGTTATGCCGTTTTCCACATCTTGGCATGGAAAGGTTGCAAGCAGATCATTTTCCTATTCTGGTCTGGCTTCTGGAGCCCTATTGTAACGCCATTCATCTCTGTCAGAATACAAAGTGATTACCGCCAAAGTTAATTCATGCTCACTCTAAATGGATTGGATCTGCTTAGACCAAGGTTTAAGTGGGTAAATACATATTCCATAACTAGTGACTAGTGGGCGGTGGTACGTGGCCACATGCAAATACATCACATCTAAAGGATTGGTGGCTAAACATGGACAGTATTTGTAATCAAAGCCTGCATTCAAAGGAATAGTTTCGAGACCGTTAGCTTAGCATACAGACTGGGAAACATCTACCAGCCCCTCAATTAACACATATGTGTACTTAACACTGTGAGTGTGAAAATGACAAGTTTTATGGAAGGCGGAGTTGCCAGGAAGCTGTTAATAAGTGAGCTTTATAAGTGCTGGTGCGAAGATTTCTCAATTTTTGGACAGAGGTGTTTCCTCCTGTTACCACTCTTTATAGCTGACATGAAAGTATGACTGTTTGATGTAGTAATGACTGCAGAAATACTTGGCTGAGGGAGCCTTAGACTCTGATGTAATCTTTTTTTTTAGCTCCGACCAGTAGTGACTTTGCAAAATTATAATATGTGTGTCTGTCTATGTGCATATGCTTGTACAATTGTGTGTGTGTCCATTTACATATCTGAATGCATATGAGAATGCAGTGTTTCTGCCAGTGCTCGGCTGACAGATGCCACTGGGTGCTGCTCAGTGGCTTGACTGCCAAATATTCTTCTGAACATGAAGCCACATAAAAGGGCACGGAGGCCCACAGCACTCTCCGCTGTGACTGGCTTGAAAACGTCTGAAAAAGAGCAGAGCTGCCCGCTCTAAAATTTGGTGCATGTTCAAATAAATGGAAAAGCTGTTTTGCTAATGAACAAGCACTCAGAGGTTAATGATTGAGGCTGTGCTCTGGATCAGTAGCGGGGTACCGCTCCCTTGAAGTCAAGTTGTTCAGTCCCCAAGATGCCTTTCTTTAGGAAAGATATGTTTCGCAGGCTGGTTTTAGGTGCTTGTAAGTGAACGTATGGAAAGAATACAAAGCAGGCTGTAGCTTTCAAAAGAGAGGAGCAACGATGAATGGGAGTATTAAATTCATGTGGAGGGTAGAGCGACCATGAAGGCCGAGTAAGGATAATTGAGTAGTCTACGAACTTTAAGGTTTCGCAGTAGAGACAGCAAAGAAAGTGAGTAACAAGCAAGTGAACTACAACAAGGTGTGGACAGATGAGACAGCAGCTCAGTGACACTCACAGGACATTTTGTGATGCTCTGCTCCCATTGGCTCATCCTGACGCTTTCCTCCAGCGTGGTGCACTTCTTTAACAACAGGTCCCAACCACAGTATGGGTCCCTGGCTCCCACGCAGGCTCTGGAAGGACAATACATTTAACTTTTAATAGGCTTTTATTAAGCAGTCAGGTTAAAAACAGATAGCTATGCATTGTGACAGCACATGATATCAGGTTGAGACAAAGCAGGGAGATTATTGAGAAAGCTGGAAGATAAAGTGGTGGAAGAAACAATGGATGGTAAAAATATGAAATGGGAGAGATAAGACTGAAAGAGAGAAAGAGAAACAGGAAAAAAGAGATATGTCTTGAGGTGCAGAAAAAGAGGTGCGCACAAAGCAAATTAACATAAAAGAGAGGGAGGAGTGAAGCTCCTCAAGTGACAGAGTAGAGGAGAGATAATAAGAAAAGCAGGAGAAAAATGTTAATAAGCGTCTTGCAATGCTCTACAATACGTACATTGGATCAGCATCCTAAAATCATGTCTTAACATAATGTGCTGACTGATTCCTCAGGTAATCTTCAGTCAAGCACCAGGATTATAGTTTTGAGCCTGCATACACACACATACATTTCTGAATCAAATGCCTTATCAGCTCCACAAAGATCCAATGTGAGGTTACTGTAGCAAAGATAGCGGGTTCTGTCTTTGCCACATCTGCTTCAGGTGGTTTACTGAGTGCAATAAAAGGCCTGATGTTACTCTTTTCCTGCAAATACGAGTCTGCGGTGACGGCACAATGACATATCTCTGCAACACAAGCTTCGACATGCCCCTAGTGATATGTAACTAAAGTTGTCTGTGGGTTTCGTAACAATGAACTGAGCACAGACACAAACACGAGTGCAAGGGCACAAGATCATATACATCCATACCTGTGAAAATGCAGAAAGGCATACGGCTTGCTTGCAACCACTCTGGCGCAAACACAAGGCAGTTTACATAGCGTCCGGGTGGCTCACGAAAAGCAGAGCATTATGGACTGTATCTGTACCGTCAAGGATATCAGGGGTGATGACAGCAGCACAAAATCAAAGGGAGAAAGAACAAGATAATACTTGTCTTTCAGCGGTGCCTTAAGGGCCTTGCAGATTGAACACCCTTTTAGTGAGCCACACAGCACACACGGCCAAACAGCAGCAGGTACACCTAAAAGACATACCAGTGATGAAGCCAGTAACTCCCCCTGATTTCTAGTATTGTGTGTTTGTATGGTTTTATTTCTTTTATCTGTTTTGTTTATTTTCTGGCTCTCTTAAACTTTCTCACACTCTCTTAAAGTGGAAAAAAAGGGAAGGTGTGAAAAAGGCAATGAAGTGCTATAAGGGTTACGGCATATATCACAGAGCCAGAGCTGAAATATGAAGCCTAACTCTTCTGTGGATTCCAATAACAGCTCTTTGTGCGAGAGATAAGGAATGCAGGTGTGATTCCTTTTCTGTGTGCAATGATGGATGGGATCCCAATCTTGTGGTGAGTCTCGACACTGCGGCCTCTGCCTCAGGTTTTTCTTCCCTAATATTTATACCTTCACGGAGCGTCTTCCAGACAGACAGGCAGAAAGTCAATATATCTGCTAAACGCACACAGCTGCAGGAGAACTGTGCACGGGAGGCAGAAAACGCACGGTTTGATGACGAGACGGATGGAGGGCAGCTATGGCCACCTCCAGTGGCTCAGACAAAAGCTGATTTACAGGGTTTTAAATATCAGCAAAGGCCCCTTACCAACACACAGGCCTGGCCCTGCCAGATAAAGAGCATCTTATGAAAAGGAAAACTTTCCTGTGTCCACATTTGCACATTTTTTTCAGTTCCCATTGAGAGTAATGGTGCTGCTCACTGCAAGTACTTACTCCCTACTCTTGTGGTAGCTGCATCTCTTAAGCGGGATCTTGATGACCTGGTCTCTCACACCCACATAAAGCTCACTGCGGCTGTGCAGGATCAGCAGGCTTCGGATCGGCTGTCTCTTCCTGGGCGGGAACAACTCGATCTCCTCCAACAGGCAGCTCCCCGTAGACTGATTGAGAGGGGAAAGCACTTTCCTGATAGTACCGTAATCTGGAAGAGAAAGAGCGGGCAGGGGGGAGAATTTGGTCAAAAGGAGGAAGGCGGTTGTTTATCTGCACGAGAAAAGGTAAAGTGGCAGAGAGAAAGGGAGAGGCAGGGTGAGAAGAGCAGAGAGTTTGGTAAAAACAACAACAGATATATCTCGGATGAGCAAAACTGCACGCAACTCAATGTGAACTCAATGTGAACCACACAGCAATCATCCTAACAGAGAGGTTCTGAACCAGGGAACTGGTACTGGATGGCACATGAATTCTTGATTTCTGGCTTTTCTTTGAAGAGATATTCCAGGGGAAGAAACCACCTTGTAGTTCTGAGAGGGAAAAGTGTGGAAACCTATGCCATTGCGAATGCGTCCTGACCCTTATTTTATGTAAGGTAGGCCTTGTGAGATGAAGTTGGGGGCAATTTCTTCTGCGAGAGCAAAAACAAACATAATCTCCGATACATGCAGTCCGCTGGGTGAAGAAAAAGTAATTACGTGCACAGTAATGCCAAAGAAAGAAGGCTGAATCCGAATACATAGTTTCAAAGTAAGGAATATAAAAGTTAAGTATTGCCCTAAGCAGTGTGCGACAGTAACACATTACTTAGTGACATGAAGTAATATGATAACCATTTCAGGTGTTACTATTTTAATGGAAATTAGACCTGTTGGCTAATTTAAAGGAGGGTGGATATCAGTATGGTCTCCAGTCCTGGATTCATGCTTCTTAGCTAGCCCGATAATGTTAGCCGCTGGTAAGCCACATTTAGGAATTCACTTGGTTTTGTTCACCGGTGGACAATGTGAGGCCTCCGAAGCTTCACTGTGAGGACTTCTGGAGAGCTGTGTGCTAACAGTGGCTGAGGATAAGCTATGTTGATGCTCACTCAATACTTCCAAAATGTGGTCTGGACGCTTGTTTAACAACATAGTTGTTGCATCACTTTATATTTCATAGAATTATACTGTATGTTCAAAGTGTATTCTCTTCAGTTTTCTCAATTAATTTTGCACCTCTGTCTTTCTGTTTTTGCAACAAAATATATGCTTTTCCTATTGTATAATTTCTTCCTTTCTAATCCTTCATGTGTTGCTGTAATTACTTTCTCAATGACTGATACTAAATGAGTTTTTATTTTTTCTTCCCAAGACATTTACTCACCAACTTAGAGCTTCAGAATTGGTTAGAAACGCGAACTTCAAGGAAATCTTTGGATTTAATTGAAATCCGTTAACTGCAAGAGAAAATGTTGCTGCAGGGCTGAAATTACTAACGAGGGCTGAATAATGAGGTAAAGTAAATTTGCTGCAAGCCACATGTTTGAATAAAATAACCCTCCACCTTGACATCTTTGGACCCACAGTTGGAGCGATTAGGTTTTCCACAATGGCCCCAATCAGCAGGGTGCTTTTACGCGTTAATAATAGCAAGTGATTAGGTACAATATGTGCGCTACCCAATGGCCTTGGCAGGATTTCAGATGTTTTCATTAGCGTCTGGTTCGTGTCTGGGGAACTTGCAGTGTGGGCAGCTCTGGTCCGACGCTACATTGATCACAGCACTACGCAAACAATGAGAGCGGCGTTTTTGAGGGATATGCCAAGCATAGAGCCAGTGAACTGGAACAGGTTGTGCATGTGTGTGTGTGTGTGTGTGTGTGTGTGTGTGTGTGTGTGTGTGTGTGTGTGTGTGCATGAGAGAGAGAGAGTGTGTGATATCCTAAACTAACACTGACTAACAACAGGACGATCATGTTGACATTTCCCACTGGGGCCATGGTACATTAGCACAATGAAGTGGGTCACTACGTTAAAATTCTGTTCAGTACATCAGAATATAATCCATATTGTGTGTTTAATCATAAAACAGCACAGACTCCAAACACGGGTGTGTATCTGGTGTCGAGCTGATACTGTTTTTAGCACGTTGCCAAGTCTAACATCACATATTGTCACACCGGCGTGATCAAACAGTCGACTGATAAGCAGGTGGTGCCACGCAGACCGGGAAAAGGAGTAAGGGTACAGTGAGAGCGGTGCGTGTGTGTTATTAATTGCCTGTCTGTTTTCTTTTGACACACGGCTGTTGGCTGTTTCATGGTATCTACAATATCTTAGCGAGGGAACGCATGGGATTGATATGTGATGTGATATGTCAGTGCATATGGAGGACATGTGGAAGGAAAGAGTGATCAAACTTGGGTCAGAAGACAATGCTTTGAAGCCTCCTCACACGTACAGATGTATTAGTTTCATTATTCTGACAGTTTTTTCTTATTTAGAATGCATGAACTTCAAACGGCTTGAAGCCAGAGATTTCTTTTTAACAACTATTCTCGCATATAAAACAATCAATATTCATGACAGTATAAGTAAGAATTCAGGCTTCAATTTACAAAGCTGTGTTAGATTACTTATTAAGAGTTAAACAAGACTAAAATGCTAATCCATGCTAATTTGCTGCTCCAAGACTGTGTAGGTCTCAATCCTGATCAGAGGATGGGAATGAACAAGCGGGTAGCACAGCCGTTGGGATTTTGGCACTAAGCTGATATAAAAAAAGTTGGAGTGTCACCTTTTCTCTGTCCCGCTCCGGTACTTTTTACTCACACCATCAGCCCGTAGCATGCCCGAGCCCGACTCAGAATGCATCCGTGTATGGCGCACCCACACTATTTTTATGACAGAAATCGTCGGTTGCAAGTTCGACAATGGAGTTCACAAAGTAATTTCAAAAGGAAGCTCAGAAGCGAGGGGTGAGCAATTTGAGTGGAGCGGGGTGAAATCTGAGTTGAGCGCCGAGCGTTATCGAGCGGAGTGGCCTGGAACGGCTTTCAACGGGGGATAGGTGGGAATGAACCGCTTCGCGAGCAAGGAGCAGAAACTCTCACTGCTCCACTCACATCCCCCGATCCTGATTGGTGCCCTGAAGTGCATGACATTAACCCCCACCCTGCACATCAAACCTGTGCAATAAAGACTCTTACTCGGAAGATAACCAAATAGGGAAATCATGTGGCAATGTAGGACACCGACATGCTTATTGAGATTATGAAGAAATCACAAAATGCACGCAGCAAATAAATATGCCAATGATCAAAGAAAGAGAGAATAATGTGTTCAGAATAAACACACAAATACCATCTCAAAGTCTTGAAATTCTAACACAATGCATACACATATTGCCAGTAGCTCACCGGTAGCCAGGTATAGGATGTGAAACAGCATGTCTTTCCCCTGCACCACGTCCACCGCTACATGAGTGAAGCGCACGTTGTCCTCCATGAAGTAGGGTACGGTAACCACGGGTTGGACCACCTCGTGCATCAGCAGAAACTTCTGAGCGTCCTGCAGGTTTCTTTCAGTCAGGTTCACGTAGGAGCCAGAGTCAATGGTGCCGCACTGTGGAGGTGGGGAAGACAGAGGAGGCAATGATGGACCGACGACATTAATACAAGCTCCAAGCTCTTTGGGATGAAAAGCCATGTTAATATGCTTCATTCTTTTTTGTCCAGAAGTACCACCAGAGATGAGAGAAGAAAGGGATTGAATGATTAAATGAACAAGGCTTTAAAGTCGATTGCAGCCTCGTTGGGATGGTTTGCTATCCTCACAACCTCAAGGCTTTGTAGTCAATACGGCACGGCTAATGGAAGACGACTGCAGGGATGTTTGACTGAGCAGGTAGTTAGCTCTTCTATTAGATATTTCCTCATATGCATATATATTGGTGGGGAGTTTTGTTGGTTCCACGAGCAATGTCTCTGATTGCCCTTTTATTTACCCCCAAAATAAGATGATGTCATACAAATGTCTTTATCTTCAAAGCTTTAATAATGTCATTTAGAATAATACAGAAACATCATTCAAACTAAATCTGACTTTCACTAAAAGACACAGTACAGTAAGGAATAAGTGGATATCATAAATAGTAAGATTTCATTGTTACAAATTAATTTAGTTTTAACAGGTACTGTTGACTGTAAGTTATTGTTTTGTGTCCCAGTAGAGTTTTTCTATTGAAGCCTGACTCCGAACTGCAGCACTCAGTTAAAATGTGAGATATCTAATGTGTAAGATAATTCCCTGAAATTCTTTATTAAACAGACTTCAATGAAGTGAACTGTCTCCAATTGGAATATAAAAGGAAATATTACAGAGTCCAACATATAGTTTCTATTTGAGTGAAACTGGAGGTTTATAAATGTGTAGATTTTGGTATTTTCTTTGTATTTTTTTCTGGTGAAAAAAATATTAAGGGATCTTTGACATTTCTTTAATATTGCTTCAACCAGCACTATACAGAATATACTGGCATTAGAGGCGGATTGTATTATCATGATCTAAGTAGCACAAATAGGATACTAAAATCTAACTGCAAGATACATGCAGTATACATTTTGAAGCAAAATGCGCGCTTTCAATGGTGGGAATGTTCTGCCTTTTTAGTTTAGTTTTCTCCAAAAAAACAGAAGGACACTAAACAGGCACACAGCCAGTCCAGCTGAGGCAGAGCTGGATCACTTAAGCTAACCAAGCATGTCCTTCTCAGGGAAAGAGGTCCCTGGCTGGGGTCAAGAGGATTGTGGCTCCCTCCACAAAGAATAGGCCTACTCCACGATACAAAGAAGAGAAAACAAAAATAAGCCACGCACGACAATTACGCTGACCCAAATGACTGGTACCGCTTTTGTTTTGAACGTAGATTAGCAGATTCACAGCACAGATTTTCTGCAGGCTACCCCGTACGCAGCTTCGTTGTACTAAGCTGAGACTGGACCTTGGGTGGCGATTAGTTCCTGCTGACTAGCGACGGTTGCAACAGCATGGACTCTTTATACAGATCAATCCTTGGCCTTCCGTGGGCTGACGGGGGAGAATCATGGCGGGCTTCCCCGGGATAGGCAACGGATCAGCGCCCTCGCCACATCAGGAGATGGGAAATTAAAGCCCTGAAGGACAGGGAAATGCAACACTATGTGTGTGTGCGTGTGTGCTGCTTGTGTGCCTCTTTCTCTGTGTAGTGTGTGTGTGTGTGTGTGTGTGTGTGTGTGTGTACTGTGTGTGGTGAGGGCTATATAATAACATATGTCTAAGGTTTCCTTCTGTGGTTTGTCCTTGCATGTGACCAGTGAGGGTCTATGCCATCTGTGAATGTACGGAGAGACGGATGTGGTGATTTCCTCGGTACAGTCAAGGTGAGGGACAGAACCATCGTTTGGCTGAGGGCCCATACAACACTCCGCTGTCGTGCTCGTCATAAGCGCACTTTGCTCTGCCAGGATGATAAGTGCCTCTGAGAAATATGGTTGTAATACAGCATGTTTTTGCCAAATGGGTTTTTGTTGAAAATACGTCCTCGGGCATCAAATATTCCATCACCCTGGATCTGACTGTAAAAGTTGATCAGTTTTGGCTCCAAATTATCATATTAGGCTGAAAGAAAGCAACAAATAAAAAAGTACATCTCATTTGCATCACTTAAAATATCTAATAGAACAAAATTTTCTAAGAACATTCGGCTCAGACTTGAACTTAAAGGGGAAATTTGGCCCCTTGTATGTGTATTTCAGAGTTGATGCTAAAAGTTAATTTAATCACTAAATTCCTTAGTGAAAGTAAGAATTACAGACTGCTATTTCAGTTTGGATTTCCCAGGGTAGCCAAGGGGTGCGCTCTCTGCCGCTAAAAAAAACAGAACAACTTTGTTTGATTCAATATGCAAGCAGAGGGTGTTATGAACGAGAATACATTCGACAGTGTTATGCCTGACTAGGATACTCATCGGTATTTTTTCATGCCAGAGTATATGGACACAGAACTGCAGCGGAGAGAGGCCGAGGCTGCAGCGAGGATTATGTGGCCGGCCGAGACCCTCCAGAACCTCAGCCCCAGAGAGCAAACACCAACTGGTTGTTGTTAGAGTAACGCAGCTCATTTGGACAAGAGCAGAGCCAGTACTGTAGTGTCGTGTGTGTGTGGGTGTGTGTGCGTAACGACTCAGGTGTGGGGTGGAGCGAGAGAGACAAGAAAGAAATGTGGTGTGAGCGGCCAAGAAAGAGCAATCAGAGCATAGAGTTTTAGTATAGCGGTGGCATTAAGTGAATGTCCGGTAGAGTTTAAAGTTTGTGAACGAATTAAGCAGCTCCTTGCGCACGCAGGCGACGTTGCACAGATCTTGCAAGCGATGCATCCTGGTGCCGCGAGCAGGAGTAATCAGCTTCATCTGTCAATACAGCACGCCCTGAAGAATGTATTGCTTTAATTGACTACATGAACCATCAACACTGATTGGACGTCCACATAAAAAGGTGCCGCATTTACCATATTTTTCTACACGTGGAGCTTAAAAATTAATGTGTTTGTACAGTAAGCAATTGCAATGTGACAGAAAACCAATACAACACAGAGACAGTATTAGCTGCTAACGCCCCACGAACATGACTCATAGGCTGACTAAACCCGGCAGGATCAATCCGCAAATAAATGGGTGGATTTTCTCCGCAGACAGATGGGGAATTAAGCTCTCAATCAATGACCAGTGTCTGTGTGTGCGCGTGTGCGCGTGTGCGTGCGTGTGTGTGTGTGTTGAGTGATAAGTTCACAGTGATAATTATCCCTATTTGGCAGCAATCAACCACCCTATATTTTTGTGGGTGTATTTGTGTACAAAAGATGTGCACTTGGTCGGCGGCTTTTATAGGTGCTGGTCTCCCTTAGGTGAATCTTGCGTGATTGTAGGTGTGTGTGTGTGTGTGTGTGTGCACAAAGGGCTGGAGGAAAAGAAATGGGCAGGCCATAAATCCTACGCTCGTAAATCTAATCCTCCAACATTGACAAATGCTTGATGAAGATGTCACTGGAACCTAGATAAAGTGTGCATCGGTCCAGCGGTGAGGAGCAGCTATTGTGCCCGAGCTTAAATGGAGAGATGCGGATGGAGCGGAAGAACTGATCCAGGTTTATCCTTGAGGAAAACAGCTTCATAAAAGCCGTTGGCATATATAAACCTCTTGGTGATGTACCTCCAGTATTTTGAGCAGAATAAATATACGACCAGATAGAAGAAATTGGTTTTCTTGACGATAAGTGAATTTCAGACATGTAGATATATGAACGCATGGCGGCAATGAGACGCGTTCCAAGTTACAGATGGGTGTGTGCTTTTTTAGTAAACTGCCACCGCTCACACTTTTTTCTGCATGAACATTTCACTCGCTTTTTTTCGGCATGAGCATGTCATTATAGATAATGTGTGAGTGTGCCTTCTCGATAGCGGCCATCGCGAATGCTCATGCAGCTGCTGGCTTGACGGAAACATGATCGAGGGTCTGTGATGGGAAACGTGTGGAAGTAAGGCGTGTGTCACACATTGGCAGCCAGACCTCAGAGGAAATTCAATCCCTCATGGAGAGCTGCATGGATTAGCTCCATCACTATCTGCTAAAGCTC
Organism: Clinocottus analis; assembly: GCF_023055335.1. Lineage (NCBI taxonomy): Eukaryota > Metazoa > Chordata > Actinopteri > Perciformes > Cottidae > Clinocottus > Clinocottus analis. The sequence goes on from NW_027175909.1 coordinate 8,853,120, forward strand.
GCTGCGACTGAGAGGCACTTCGGCTAATAAAACATCCCCTCGGCATCATCGGTATAGAGCTGCGCCTAAAATCGGGATAAGGTGTCCTGGCACTGCTTGGTTGCTCCTCCGAGTTTTAGGACAGAGTATAAACATAAAGTGCCACTTGTGCAAAACAAGGACGGTGTATTTATAGAAAGGGACCGCGGTTCACAAAACGAGGCTATGAAACACCTTAAAGGAATGATTGTGCCATTGTAAAAACCACTGGATTTCATAACGAGCGGTCGTAATGTGTTTGTCCATGAGCAGAGAGAGGGATGATTCAATGAGAGAGGAAATTAATGAGTGAGGAGCTTGCTGGGGATCTGAGGCAGGCTCATCAGGGTGTATACACATTCACACCACATGCGTACATTTCCCCAGGCATGCACCCAGCCACACATATTATTAGGCTTGTTTAGCAGTGTGTTGGGTTTAAATCCCCTCAAGCATGAACAAATGATCGTTAAGGATTAGCTCTGAACTTTAACTCATACTTCACAAACTGCCGTCGCCCTGCTCGCGGGGCGACTGTAGTGATGCCAATCTTGTGCTGTTTCTCTGTCCAGACTTCTTAAATATCTTAATACAAACATGTGGCAGTCTCTATGCAGTTATGAATAACAAACAGGCTTCTTTTGTACAGCATTGTTACCTGAAAGTCCGGTTTGGGGTTGGGGAAGGGCAGCCACGCTGACCGCGAGTTCTCCTGGTACTTGAAAGGCCCGTTGAAAACCTGTGATATGGCACTGAGATTGAAGGCACACACTGCAGATGCAGCAATGCTGTTTCTGAATGTCAGGAACAGAAAAAAAAGGGAAGAGAGACCCAACAAAAGGGGGTGAGAGGAGAGAGGGAATGATGGATGAGTGAGGGAGAAACAGAGGGAAGTATCGGATTAAAGACGTTTTCAAAAGGACACCGAAGCACAAGTGGAAAACTCAGATGTTGCTGGTGCAGTATTCGTGAGTCTGACCTCTGTGTGTTTGTGTTGCTTCTTCGCCAACGATACAAATCAAACACCGGACAGACAGACGCAGACGCCGGCGTAAGTGATCGTTATTATTGGATTATAAATCCAGCCAGAGGACACAATTAAGCTGTTCAGCCTGTCTGATTAACTGTACAGATCTCGGGCCTGAAATACAGCTTTGACTTTTTAAGCTGTCAGTTTCAACAAGTACCGGTCTCTGCTCTCCGAAGAGAGAGTAAAGAATGAGAGTATTAACTCTCAACTTAAACTGAGAGACTTGGGCGATGTGAATTATAATCCTATGCGGCTGTTCATTAGACTCTGTGCCTGCAGGGGGAAATGTTTCCAATACCCTTCAAAAGGCTTCTTTTTCAGCAATGCGAAGGCATTGACCATAAAGAATAGATTACTCAGCTTTTACAGTAATAATGGTCTGTCCGTGTGGGAGTATGGAGAAGTAAAAAAATAAAAAGACAAAAAAGATGGAGAGACAAAAAGAGAAAAGGGTGTTTGCGAAAATAGAAAATAAGACTTTTCATCCATGGATGCATCCCATCTCCTACATCCCCCATGTGCATGATACAGTGTACACTCTAATAAGTGATGATAAGCTTCTTTCATGGGATTTTATTGTCAGATGGCACTGGAATGAGCGATCCTTGGAACTGGTTTGAGTGTTTATAGGAAGATATTTCTACTGAAAATTAAATTTAAGATGCACTTGGCCATGTAAACTTTCCCGTCATATCACTCAATTTTATATGCACAGTGTGAATGCTACGAAAAAGTCACATGCCAAGCTAATCTAGTTAAAGTGTTTGTTTACAAAACTGACATTGTGATGCCAAAAACACTGAATTATACATGAAGCTATTCCGCGGGTGCATTAAAAAGAACAAAGAATAAAAGAAAAATAGGATGATATCAGTTGGCATTTTCATCTGATATGAACATGCTGAGCGCTGGATCTCACTTTGGTTCATGCTTTACAACACAAATAATACAGACTTTCAAATATAACAGTGGAACTGGGCTGACTGTAGAAAAAAAACTTTCAAGGACTTGAACTTTTAAAAGTTTAACTCCAACTGATTACTTACAAAGGCTGGATTTATTTCAAATAAATTGTATGCAAATTACAATACAGAATGGAACATAATAAAGACTCAAGGAGTATGGGACAATTTGTAAAAAATTACTCTAGGTGGAAAAGGTTTTGTAAATGCAAATTTTGAAGGGTTCATATTTCAAAACGTCAAGTGGGAAAAATCTGCTTGTGCTTATGGAGCCAACCTCAGTTTAATATGCCATCTACAGCTCATGCAATCAGGCAGTCGCTGACTAAAAAGCAAAAGCTGTCAATTGCTGTCAGAAATTAATTAATTACAATTGTCGTCACGTGTATTATTGCAAAGGTGTAGCAACAGTGACTAAGTGGGCCTAAATTTAGCTCACTCAAATGTGGATGTAAATGCTGTTTTCCTACATTTTGTCAGTACAGTCGGAAGAGAGTATGGTGTTTGTGTTAACTCTGGCCTTTGTACTTTGTCTCCTTGTACTCACACGTTGGTGGTGAAGATACCGTACAGCAGCTCCAGCTCCGGTAGGTAGAAGGTTCCCTGCAACTCGTTGTAGTTGAAGGGTATTTCGCCCGGTCGGGAGCAGTTCAGCCTGGCCTTCGTGAAGGTGGTCCACGTGTCCTCCAGGAGGAAGCGACCGCCGATGTCGTTCTTGCACACGCGCCCCGCGCGGGAAAACACCGTCCGGCCACAGTCGTGCTCCACCGCATTTTCCCGGAAGAAGAAGTAGGTGAAGTTGCCGATATCGTAGGAGGAGACGAAGTTCGGTTCTGTTAAAGGAAAAGTGGCAAGAGACGAGTTAAATGAGTGGGAGAAAGAAGACAGGGGAAGAAAAAAGAATGATGAGAGTTTTGAAAGAAAGATGCAGGGCAGAAAGAGGAAGGAGAAATAGCGAAAGAACAATATTTAAGGTGGTGGGAGGAAGAGTGAGTGGGAGAGCGAATGGGTATGTGTTATGACTGATTGACTTGCGGGGTTGGTGAGGCCCACACAACAGCAGGTGATCAGGATTAATAACTACAGGCCAAGTTATTAATGGCATTGTGCTGTAATAAGAAAACTCATTTTTCACTCCCTAAACCTAAAGGTTAGGATGAGAAATGACCAAAACAGGTGGAGCATAATAGCTTTCACCCTATCTGAAACACGCGACCTCCACGACACTGTCACAGCTACGGCGTTCATTTTTATGTATGACATTATTGGATCTAAACCGCATACTTTATTCTCGCTGACAGTGATTTAATTCACTCTTAAATGAAAGTGTCCCCCCGTCTCTCCCCACACTCTACCCTTCCTCCTCATTTCCACCCTCCTCTTCTCTGCACCTTTGGAAGGCAGTGCAGGGGGGGACGGAGGGGAAAAGAAAATCAATTCGCCATAAAATTAGTTATTAAACCTTTTCCCAGAAGGTTGCTGCAAAGCAATGTATGTGGTGGCTTTTAATTTATTTTTTCAATTTAGCTTAAATGTGAATCAGATAAAAGTCACTTGCTGACAAGATACTGATTGACCTGCTCCTGTGCAGGCCGGACACCCGCAGCGGTCTGACGCTCTCCAATCTGCACCGAGGAGGCTCGTGCTTGAAGTGTGTCTGAACTTTCAGGGAAAAATACATCGATTTCTGACAATTTCACAATTTCATGCTCCTTGAAGAAAGGGTGAGATAAATATTTAAAGATTTTCCAGTTGCTTAGTAACTTTAGAAATAATTGTTTTTACTGATAAAATGCAAGATAACAATTATCTTCTTTTCCAGCATTTGCTACACTACTTTGCGCACACAGTGGTGGTTTGAGGGGGAATACAATCCTTCAACTAAGAGAGACAGATTCCTCCTCTGTGTTAGATAAGCATCAATCAAGTATCTTTGAGCAAAACACCAAATACCCACAAGCTGCAGGGCGGATATTCAATAGCTGACGGGGGAAAAGCTAAAAAGCAATTTTCTCGTTGTTTCTTTCGATATAAAATGCACATCTTATTTATCGATGTTGACAAACATTTACATAAACAGTAACATCTCCATCTCTATCTGGACCCAACACGTTGGCGGTCCCCATACCGTTCAGCCACTTGGAGTTGTATTGGGCCGTGCGGAGCGGTGGCATGCCGCCCAGGCTGCGGTAGATGGCGGGGTCGCGCCCAGAGAAGTCCATGGCCGTGGCGGCGTAAAGCTCCCCGTTGGAGGTGATGAGGGCAGTGGAATTGTGGAGAGGGTTGTAAGGACACCGAGCCATCCCGCTGATCTGATCGTGGATCTCTGTCAAATTTGTCAGCTGCAACACAGAAAAAGAAAAAAAGCTGAGCTGGGGAGCGAAAGGGTCTCCACAGGAAAGAGTCATTGACACAGGCGATGCCGAGAAACTACTTACAGAAAATCCTTCTGATTGTAAAAGGAGTAACATTTGAGTTAATAAACAGAGACAATACAGTGTATTTTTTTCCCCTATTTTTTCAATGATGTAAAAACACTTCATCAACATATAGGACAGAGTATGAAATTGCAAAATGAAAATACGAGCTGGAGAGGTCTGGGAATGTTGTTTGTTCCTGCCAATATGCAAATGTGCAGACAGACGGAAAGAAATACTCATTATGTTTCGTTTAGTTTACATCTACTGTGAAACACACACCACACTATGTATATGTGAGCTGAAGCTCCAGGAGCGGCATAATCAGAGAACACATTTAGAATCATTAGCAGCAGAAAACACACAAACGGAGCAGCTGCCGTAAGTCCATTGTTAAGAAGCAGGCTGTCAAGAAAGCAATACAATTATTAAAACAAGCTTCTTCACTCGAGTCCCTCTTGGCTGGCTGCAGTGTTTCTTGGTGTGGTTGTAATCTCTACAGGGCAACCAGCTGTTTGTCTGTTTATAACATTATTGAACCACATCTTGGAGAAGCCTCTCGGAGTCCAAAAGTGGCTTGATGTGAGATGCCTTGCCGGGCATTCTGCCTTTGAATATAAGGCCAAATCCAACTCCCCGCTTTTTAAAAATACTTTACTGCATGACCTCAGCTTAGCCCTGACACACTGCACTGGTTCCTATAGTTAAAAAAAAAACAGGCCATAGCTCAGTGACTCAGCCTTGAATACCAAAAAGAAGTAATACATTTTTTAAATCCAAGCTATAATTATATTTTATGGTGCAAAAGTAAACACCGTATACGAGGATTAGCTCATGGTTTGCGCTTCCATCCAAGTTCATATAAGTTCTGAGGGCAAATACATGAGTGAAAAGATTGCACTAATCTCAGGTTTTAAAATCTGCAAATGGTGATTAAAGTTATTCCATCTGCAATTACTTTTCTATCAATCAAAGCTCCACATTTCTGACTTCTCCGTGGTTGCGGAGGACCTCGAGCGAGATTCGCAGCTCAATCTCTCGTCACGCATTTTGATTGATTCATTGGGAGACAACCCGTCTACACAGGGGGCCAGATGCCATTTGATGCGTTGGTGTTGGGCGGAGACTTCTTGAGCCAATTTCCTGGAGCCGGTCGATTTGGGATCAAGGGTTCCGTTAACTTCTGCCACCTCTGCTCCAACACAACCGCAGCAAAACAGAGCAGCCCTGTCTGAGCTCTGCCAGCCTGAGATGAAAGCCCGGTATTGACGGGCTCATTCTCCGGGTCGGAATAGCTACTTTTAGGTCAATTGGATCATTTAGAAAAACAAGAGGAGGAGCTATAAATAGAAAGACTGCACTTCTTCCGTTGCATTTTGAGGAAGTGGAGTGAAAGTCGTCTCTATACTGCAGCCAGCAGCTGTGTGAGGAACACTGGAGAGACTTTGAGTCCCACTAATAGAGACGTTTCAGAGGGAGACAACCCGCAGCCGGTTGGGTGCTATGTGCTACTGAGAGGCTATTGTGGTTGTTGAGAGCATTTTTAACTACCCACTATGACAGGGAACAAGCTTTTTTTGATCGGAGCTGCTGCAACAGGATAATCGTTGATATTCCACCGTCGATGCAACTGACACATCGTAGAAGCTATCTGTTCAGTGAATGTTAAATAAAAAAAAAAACTCTGACCTTCAAATAAACAATACCTTCTGTTGCTGTATGTAACTATTTTGTCATACTGACACTCATCACTAAGCATGAGTTAAAATATTATCACTGTCAGACACTTTATTTCTTGCATTTTTTGTGCACCAATTTATGATGGAACAGTTTTTATTCATAAAAAGGAAAAAACTAAATCCAGGCGGCTGTTGACAAGTACCTGCAGTAAGGTATTAAGACATCTGTAATGCTTTCAAATATTTATTCTCCTGTAGATCAACTTCTCTCAATTTCAATCTCTGCTGAGTCAACAAATATGTCGACATGATTGACTCTTCCCTTTTATTTTGTGTCCTTTGTTTGGGGAAGTAATCTCTTTTAATTATATTCACGTCAGCGATCCATGAATTCATTTAAATTTATAATTTATAAACATCCGGAGTTTAGAGATTAAGATTTCTGCTCATTCAAAACATTTCCCACGCATCTGTGTCCTCTGAAAAGAATAAAGTTGTATTTGGAGGTGTAAGCAAAAATAAATGTATTGAATTAATTTGATAAAAATAACTCTACCTGCAAGTCATATGCGTTTATATATGAAACCAAAGAGTCCATTGACCCAAACTGCTCATTAAATAATAAGAAGCTAAAATGCTGGAAATGTGCTATTTTTAATATTTTTATTAAAAGACATCCTCCAGGCGGCTATTCTCATAATCACCATCATCAGTGGCAGCGTGGCTAAAAGTCAGAGAAATGAACAGCTGTTCAATCTTTAACCACCCAGTACTTATTAAACTAATAGAATATTCTGCTCCTCATCCTTCCATCCATCACCGCTGATAGTAAATCTGTCTGCGCGTGATTCCATTGCTATCGCCATGCTCGCCCTGTGTTTCACATTAACAATGTTCAGTGGGTAAATATGACAGCCCCTGATGAAATACTACGATAATAATGTCATGACATTTCAACTATATGTATTTTCACAGCGGTAAACAGTCATTATGAGCCCATGACCTTTGGGTGCAGTGCTTTAGGACCAAAACAAATGTCATCATAATGGTAAACTCCTGCAACCTCCCACTCTGAAATCCCACAGAAGACAAAGGTATTTGATATGTTCTCAGGAAAGCAATAGTCTGACATTTCAAGTGTTGATCTCCACTTAACTTCAGTGGGCACTTGTCATCAACGATAGTAGATGGGAAAAAACCCACTTCAGTTACTTCTATTAATACTTAAATTTATAGAAGCATGAGAGAGAGAGAGAGAGAGAGAGAGAGAGAAAGAGAGAGAGAGAGAGAGAGAGAGAGAGAGAGAGAGAGAGAGAGAGAGAGAGAGAGAGAGAGAACATTACACCTTCCAAGAATTTGATATAAAAGAAGGAAAGACAAAATGAAAAAAATAAGCTAATTAACGCCAATGACTCATGAAAAAGGGCAAAGCAGCAGACAAGACCAGAATGTATTATCAGGAGTAATGAGCTTAAGGAAATATTTTGATTATGATGTTTAATAATTTTGAGGAAACGGGACTTCTTAAATAACCGAGCTAAATAGGATTCATCTTATAATTAGTCTACATACCTGACAGCACAACAGAGGGAGCGAGAACAGCCACACTACATTAAATCCTCTGATATCAAGATCACAATACCATCACATCTTGATTAAATGTGTTGATCAACCTTGGCCTTTTCTGTCTGACATTGTCAGTTTGATCAAGAACACTTCAATTTATATTAGCAAAGTTATCACGCTTACCCGGGTTGAAACATCACTGCTATTGAAGGATAATGACTTATCACGATGTGTTCCTGGGGTATTAGGTGTGACTGACGAACAAATGCAGCATATAATAGAAAAAAAGAAAGAAAACTCAACAACTATGGCTGCTGGTAACTTCCATTCTGCACTGCAATAATGGTGGGAGACTCTTGAGGGTCGGTTAAGTGCATAAAGCATCATGTGACTCAGAAAGGCTGTGGTTTTCAGAGAAAGAGAAACACTTCCTTTTATTGCTCAACAATTTTCCTTTTCATTAGTAAGTAGAATAATGTGTGGTCTTCTTTATAAAAAAAAAAATACCACTAGCACTGTCTGATGATTCACCAGATTAAGTGGTGGGTTTGAAAAGCTAAAATAATGCAGAGGAAATAGCACAAAGAAGAAGAAAGACAAGATGCCAAAAATTCCAACTGAACTATAATCATTGACATCAAAAATACAACAACAAAAAAGTAAAACAAACACAATAAGAAGCTTATATTTGATTACGAAGAATCAGCATGAGCATGAACCCTTTTAACAAAATGTTAGAAGCAGCAAAAAGTTTAGCAAAAACAGCACACAAAAAAGCGCAAAAGAGAAACACTGCTGTTGTTCGTACCGTTCGGTTGGTGCAGATGGGGGTGAAGGCGTTTGTTCCACAGGTGAACAGCCTGTTCCCGCTCACCAGCAGTACCCTGATGTAGTTCTGGCACTCCTCCTGTGGAAGCACACCAGCAAAGCGCAGCAGCATCATTATCTCTCCATTGACAAGCAGCGGCATTAGGCAGAGAAACAAAATTACACTTTACGCCAGTAAATGAGAAAAACACCTGAAGCTGCGGGAGGGCTGCTCTAAAACGTGGCCAAGCTCGACAGATTCAAATCAAAGCTAATGCCCACATGGCTGAGCCACGTCACATCTTAATTCTACAGACACTAGATGTGGAGAGCGGTCTGATTGAGGTAGAGAACAGATAAATGCAGCAGGCGTAAGAGAGGACCACTCAGGATTAGTTTAGAAAATTGCCTTGGCTTTGTTGACTGGACAAAAAGTGAAAAGACTCTCATACTCTTAATTAAAGCATTTTGAGCACGATCTCCCCATTAATCATTTCAAACTAGTTTTCTCTACATTATGGTGAAGTATAGGCTCTTTCCTTGCCCCTCCTCTGAGGTTTCCAGCGAACTACTTAGCACTTGGTTCAAAGCGCGCGACAAATAAAGCGCCGCAGAATGATTGACTGAGTGATTGATCGCTGCCGAACGTCATGAACTTGCAACATCGCCGTCGGGCTTTAACGCAGGTTTAGTGGGGGATTTCCATCAACAAAACAACAGCAGGCAGTATTTGTGTCAGAGAGCGGCGTTTGTTTTTTTGTCCTGGGACAAGGTAATAAACTCATTGGGTCCGCTCCAACTGAAAGAGGCCACGGCTGGGTTGGGACCCTCGTAGAAATTTAAAACCCTGTAAATCTGCTGGTGTCTGAGCCACTCGAAGGTGCCCAGGGCAACGCCACTTCTCCCTCCTCCCCCTCTCTCTCAAGGGGCTGCTTTAAAAGTAGAGGGCACCCATTTGAGAGATGAGAGATGAGAGAAATGAGGGGAAGGCCTTTTATTCCCCCTATCAAGACGAAGGTTGACTCATAAAACCACTCTTTCCTGGTGTTGAGTACATCCTAAGTACGTGTGTATGTGTTCATGTGTGTACCTTTTCAAAACAGTGTGTGTGTAGTAAAACTTGTGAGGTATGCCTATATATCTGTGCTGATTGTGCAGTTCATTGTGCACTGTATGCTTGTGTAAATGTGTGCAGGAGTGAGGGTGAGTTGTGAGGGGTCTGCCTAATTAAATTCTTCCCTTGCAGTTTGTTTCTGCGGTAAACAACAGCATATTTAATACTTGCCCAGCCTAACAGTCTTGACTTGTTTGCAGAAACTTTGTGACAAATGTTCCACGTCTGTACTGTAATACGGAGGCTGTTATGCTTGGCTCCCACATTATAAAACAAAACAGAGGCTGCAATCAAGTCCTGTCAAGTCAATTTAGCTCTCCTTTCTTCTCCCGGTTGAAATAAATCAAATACACAAGAGAAGAGCGGACGCGTGCATTAGGGGAGAAAAAAAAATACAATCACTTGTAAATTCACTCAATGCAAGAGCACGGTATCTGTGTAATAGCTTAAGCGATGGTATATTGCTGCCCGCTGAGCTAGGTAATAAACCATCGGCGGCCCTGTCAACTGCTGGAGAATGAAGACTTTTAATGCTATTCTTAGTGTACATCACAAGACCTGATCCTCCGAGGGGAACAGAGAGCAAAACAATTTGACTCTGGGCAACAGCAGTGACTCTCAAGGACTGAGGTAACTTTGGCCTGTAATTCACAACAGCTATCTTACGCTGGCCAGCTCGTGCACGCCTATTATGGCTCCCTAACCAGCATTCATAGGAGGATAAATACACAGCGGTGCACAAACATACAAGGATCAGGGCTGGGCAGTTCACCTCCGAGTCAAGTTCAGCTCTGAACCAGCTGTTTGGTAGACAGTTTGCCAGCTAACCACATACAAAAACACACACTTCTGCACAAAAGAAACTACAAAAACCTTAGGAACTCCCTTCAAAAGGCCCATAAATCAGTGGTTTGGGATCCTTTTTCGGGATGACCTCTCATACAAAGCAGGGATTCCCAGCGAATCTATATTTTAAAGCTGAACGAAGAGCTGCGCATTGCTTTCAATCTTCAATACGTTTCATCATAACTTGACATTTTTTACATTTTAGTGAGCTATTTGATGTGCTCTCTTGAGCTGATTTGATCAACACTGCCTGAATGAAGAGGGATCTGTGATTCTTATCCTTAAGATCTATTTTGTGTAGCTGTTAGCATTGGTTCGCTGGTGGGAAAGTTGGACATCAGGGGCATCATTCAGTTCTGGTGGCAGACAGCATTCATTCATTATTTTTGTTCATAATAACATGCTGATGTTAGCTTTTAGCTCAAGTGCAGCCTTGCAGAGCCGCTAACGTCTTTGTAGACTCTTGCACAACTAGTATGGAGGTGGAAGTTTGTTCGCCACATTGTTAGACATAGCGGGGGCAACAAAACAAAGCAATGTTATTGAGTTGCATTACTGGAAGGGTGGGATCTCGGCATTTTGTCCTTCACACGCCAACGAACTTAATGGAATACTAAATCGCTTGAATACCCCTTTAATTGTCTTCATTTACACCAATCGGTTCAGTTAGCTGCAAAGATACAAACCTGAACCAAATTCATGAAGTGTATTTTTACACATTCTTTTTTTTTTGTACTTGTTTTTCTCAACATGGTGACAAGTGTCCGACAAGGCAATATAACAGTGTGATGTTTGAAAAGCGTAGACACCACTTAAACTCACCTCAGACTTTCCACGGCTGAAGCAGGCTCCTTTGGTGAACTCATCGCAGTGCCACTCAGCCTCCTGCGGAGAGAAAGAAAAGCAGCATAAGGTTCCCAACAAACCATTGAGAAGAAGCAAACATCAGAAACATTTCTCAGACAACTCAGGGAACCAAATAAAACAATGTCTGGCTCTCAAGTCGCAGAAATCTGGCGATTTTTCAGAGGGGCAACACGAAAAACTGATTCTGTGTCTTAAATACAGACACAGAATCCAATTAAGGCGCATACGATGCAGAGACCTCAAGAAACAAGTGACAAGTTTGTGCGGAGCCGGCTGTTATAGATTTGATTTATGTAAGGGAAAAAGAGGCATCTTTAAGGCGTAACACGTGAGCTCCCTGGAGAAGGACGTCAACTTGATTTACATGTGAGGAAGAAACAGCGGGCTGCCTTTTACATTTTGCTACGGGAGGAAGAGGAATAAGAAGATAAAACCTGGACTGGTCTCCCCCGGGGTGGAGACACCAGCGTGCTTCAATTTCTACCGTTTAATTTCAGCGTGACCTCTAGAGGGGGCTTTCTCATTGACAAAAGTTCTCTATTCATGAAATGAGTGTTGGCCTCGGGACAGCACCGGGCCACTAAGACACTCGCGCTCGTGACAGAGGGAATTAGCCCTCACTGTCAGCACCTGCGACTGGCAGACAGAGGAATACTTAACCGGAAAAATTGGCCGCGGCAATAATACACTTAACGCCAAGTCACGAAAAGTCTCCGGAAGCAAAACTGTTGAAGTTTTTTCTTGGCCACACAGACAAGAGTTTCCTGCAGTAATAACCTGGCTAGTAGCCCAGAGGCTCAGGAACTCACTCCCTGTGGGAATATAGTAAATATCGCTAACTGAAAGAGAATATTAGATTTCACTTTGCTATCAGGACTGTTTTACGCCAGGAAAAGAGGAAAAACAAAAGATGAGCCCCCCTCAGCACTGAGGAAAAACTTCTTTAATTTCCTCTTTGATAAGGCTCGGAGTTTCCTGTGTGTGTGGGTTTTTTTTTACAAGGCATTTGCTTTTCGCCTCACTGGCCGTTGGGAGGAGTAGAGCCACCCGACCCGTATGTACACACTGACACATAAATGCACACATAGGCAGTAACAGGAGGGAGCTTAGAGAGAGAAGAGAGCTCAGGGTGAGGGGTACTATTCAGGGAGGATAAGATATGGAGTATTAATGTGAGCTGGCTTCTCTCTCGCTCTTCTCCGTGGGTGTATGCGTGTGTCGGTTCGCATTCCAGGCCAAAGCTGGCTATTCTGGGGCCATGCAGCCGAACACACACACACACAAACCACACACATCAGCACAAGCAGCACAGCCTGCACACACAGCAGCACAGCGTGTCCCAGCTGAATTGAATGTAGGGGCTGAAAAGTGCTTTCGCTAATCGCAAGGGGGGGGCGATGGGAGGGGGGACCTGTTAATGGTCCGGAATTTTACTCACTCACGTTCAGGGTAGAAATCCATCATAATACGATGCAAAATTACACCTTGAGATTACATTATTGGGTGAAAAGTGGTTGCTTTTATCATTATGGGGCGATTACGTAATTTATCATGACCTGAAATAGTTTAAAGCAGGTAGTATACAGTATTACATCTTCTCATCTCAGGAGGAAGTAGAGTTTCTTCTGTTACTGTACTGAGAAACATGAGAAACCTGAGAAACTGAATATTTGAGCAGTGTACAGATTCAAATCAATCGCATTTGTTTGGACTGCTAAAAAGTGTGCGGGCGGCGTTATCATTTAGATGGTAAATGGACTTTCATTTAATACTGCCTTTCTGCTCTTTTCTCCACTTAAAAGAGCTTCACACTACATGTCAACATTCACTCGATCACACACACATTCACACACTTGACGGCAGAGGCTATACAAGCTGACACACCACTCATCTCATCCATCGTTCAATCACACACCAGTGGCACAGCCGTCAGGAGCAATTTGGGGTTCAGTATCTTGTCCAAGGACACATGTGGACTGGAGGAGCCAGGGATGGAACTGTAGATCTTCTGATTAGCGCTCTACATTTGGCCCTGTAGCGCAACACGGAGCTACAGAGGAATGTGATTCCACGCACACACTTCCCTTGTCGCTTAAAGTTGCAGATTGATTGATGGATGGATTTCATGATATCATTTGTTGGAATTGGTTGGTACTAGCTTACGTAAGAGACCGTTTTTATTGTACATAGTTGTTAAAAAGGTGCACAATGTGACAGGAAATCTTTTACGCCATCGCAACTAAATCATCTTTATGACTGCTGAAAGGGTTGATGTCCGTAGGTCTGTAAGTTTGGGATATGCCGACATCATTGACTACTAAAGCCACTCTATCTCACTGCCTCAAATGGTCCAGAATAAATAACAAAATCCCAAGTGCCGTTGCCATTAAGACACATTAAAATCTCATTAACATGCCTTTGTTCAGCCACTGTGCTCCTAAGATGAATATGTCTTGAACAGAAATATGTCTCGAATCCACTCTCGTTAAATAATAATTATTGGCTTTATCAAAGGAAGCTGCATTACAAAGACTGTTTTCTGGGCCTTTGTCACCTATAAGAAACTGAAATGAAGACTTAGAGGGGAAACAAAGGAGATGAGAGAATGAGAAAGGACCAGGATTAAATTTAGTGAGTTGAGCATGGTGGCGAATTGGTCCAAAAGAAAATGAAATATCCATCATGGCACTGTAATCATCTCTTGAGAGAAGCAACCATCGGATATTGAGGAAAATGAAGAGCTCCACAGCTGTTAGAGGATAATTACGCTTTATTAAAACTATATATTTTCATTAATTTTATCGGGTATGATAACATTATACTCGCGCACTCAGTTTGTTAAAGGGAAAGATTTGGGCACAATTGATATCATCATAACGGTTTCGACCACAGCGTTGGTATTCGAGAAGTCAGGAGTGAAAAAGGTTTACAGTCAAACTGAAGTAAAGCTAAAGAACTTGATTAAGAGGCATAAATTCAGAGAGATCATTTGACGCAGTTGGCAGCAGAAATAGTTTCAGGGAAGATTAAAGAACGTTGCGTGTGTCCGCCCTCTCTTCAGTCCCCTATAATCCTCAGAGATGAACCATTGTGCGCTTGTCAGAGCTCACACTGAGAGGCTATTGTGGTCGAGGTGCGTTCAGGACAGATACCAAAGGAGAGAGTGGGCAGGAAGGGAGAAACACAGAGACAGAGGAGAGGACAGGAAAAACGGAAAATAACAGAAAACAGACAACAAAAAATAACAAAGACAAAACAGAGTCCAACTTAAAAGTCAGACAGAACAAGGGAGACAGTGTGGGCAGAGTGAAGTAGTCAGTGAGACAGAGGAGGGAGTGAGGAGCTGAATTTCAAAATGCCACTGTTTCCAGACATGATACTGAATATATTTTGCATAAAGAGGGTCCGGAGAACACACTCTCTGCTGACAGCTGTCTAGCTCTATGAAACGACTGGCTGTGTGCCTCATTACAAGGGGACAGCGAGTTGAGAGTGAGAGCTGGACAAATCCTGCCGGGGAAATCTAATCTGTCTTATGAATAGCTTATATTGCCTTTTGATGTGCTGGCACAATATTATCCACTATACGATTCACACTGATGTCTGCTGATGTAAGCTGCTGAAAGATTTACACATGAAATTGGTCTTGATGTCATGTCTCAGCAAGTGTGTAGGTCTTCGTCACTACACGTATCAGCATAACCCCACCAAGAGATAAGTCAGAGTTGTAATGACCCCCTGCTCGGCCTCGTATTACTTGTTTAAACATCTGCATGATATCATTGAAAGTGCTGGAATGTGTATCTCCAATCCCACTGATGCGTTCCACTCTATGCATGTAAATAGCTGAGTTCCTGGCTCTAGAAATTGAATAAGCAATGCTTACAGAGCGATGGAGGCCAGACAGACAATTAGTCCTGCCCATCAAAGTAAAAATTGCAAAAGGCAGACCCATGAAATACAACATGTGTGACTGTTGGGAGCCTTAAGTGTGCTTTGGAGTCCCTTTTTAAGCCATAATGACACTGAGAGGAAGTGAAGAAAGGCACAATACACATCACAACACCATCCAGTGACTGTTGCCAGGCAGAGCGGTTATGGAAAGAGTTTTCGTGAGAACAAAGAGAGTCTGGAGTGAATATGTACTACCTTCCTCCTCTGGTGCTGTATCGAATGGTGAACAATGCCCCTGATCCTCCTCGTCCGAGTGCTTATTGACTAACGCTGTGCCACAGTGTTTCTGTTGAAACTCGGCCTTAGTGTCTGCATCCTGTTTCGATTTGGCATGGAAACAGCACGCTACTATTGGATTCGTACATCTTCTTCATTTAATGTCTTCTTACATTAGCACCTTTGCTGCAGATAGTATGAATTCAACAAGCTCTTACTGTGCCTGCACAGTAGATACTTTGGCTTCCAGCAGCAGCATGAATGTGTGTAGGCTGTTGTAATACCAGGTGTTAAAGGGTAAAGATGGTGCTAAAAGCAAGGTAAGGGGTAATTAAAGCATTAGGGTATTCAACAAAGTCAAAGGGCATTATTTGGGGAGAAACACAACGCTGAGTGGTACATTGAGCCGGCGTGGCCATTCATCAGCCCTGGCAGCACAATGGCAAAATTGAACACAATGCAAATGCAGAAGGGCCAATTCATTAGTGTTTGCCCCTTCTCTACAGGCTGTAATGGGAGGTGGATAATGGCAATGACAGTGAGGATTCTCCTGCCCATAGTAGGCAGCAGACGAGGTCAGGGAGCTGAATGACGGACAGAAGGGAAAGAAGGACAATACCTTTTTGAAGTGGGGTTCACCTGTAGATGGAGGAAAACTTTTGCGCTTTGTGGCTGTTGTTTTTATTGCTTATCATCTAGCTGAGTATGGACTGTGCATGCTGCTGAGTGAAGGCCTTGTACTCTTTTTTTGAAAGGGGAGCGAGGAGAAAATTATCCACCTATTGTTCTTGACAGTGTTTTCCGGATCAGTGAGGATGAAGGTAGAGGTTGACAAGGAGAGGAAGGCCCCTTCAAGGCTGTTGAGACACTGCAGAAAATAAACCTCAAGTGCCAGATATTAACTCCAATCAAGGCCAAAGGGCTTGCTTATGTTTCAAGGTCTGACTCATCCCACTTCAAACTGATTGCCATCAGTTTGAGTACATGCCAGCAAGTTCATGCAATGGGGACGATTTGCTCTTTGTGATTCTCAAAGTGTATTCCTGAAGTGTAAACTGACCTCTTTTATAGGGGACTAACCCTTTCATCTTTCTGGATTCACTGGAGAAAGACATTTGAGGGGTAGCTTTAAAATTAGGCAATGAAAGCGTAAAAGTTCTCAGATGGCTTCACATCAACTCTTTTAACAAAGTTCCCCACTCTCTCCTACGTCTGATGTTCTTGTTCAATTTTTTATTACCTCCAAGCTGGAAGGGTATTTACTGAGGAGATTATGGTCGCTGGGCTCAGGCTCTATCGATCTCTGAGTCTCAATTCGATATGTGCAATAGAGCGGGTTCGACCAGCAGTGTTTAGCAACCACCCTAAATGTCACTACACTCTAAACCCTCCATAACACTATGGTAAGCCAACCAAGTATTCAGTGTTTATTGCCCGCTTAGCACAACGCTTGAAAACAACGCATCATACTGCAACCAAGGTCAAGAAAAGTGGGCGGGATTCATTTTGCCATCATGTAGCAGAGGGCCTTGGCTGTTGTTTTCATTAATGTTTCATGCATGCACATACGAGATGAGTTCAGCCCGTCATCGATCATATGGTAATTATACCTCCTACTTTAACGTATTAAAGGCTGTTTGTATTACACCGGCTCTAAGCCTTGTGCTCTGTCAAACAATACACAGCCTCCCTCTTTACCCTGCCAGCCATGCAGGAACAAATCACCGCCACCGGGCATTATCTGACATGGCTGATGCATGGAGATGGGGGGAAATCACAAAGAAAAGCGTAGGTGTAGCTTTTAGCTTGTTTTCCTTCTGCAGGAATGGAAGAAAAAAAGAACCTCATGCAACTCTTTTGAACAGCGGTGCAACCAAAAGAAAATGTGCGGGGCTTCTAACGTGCTCAAACTTTCTTTGTTCGCTCTGACACTCAGCGCCATAGTCCCTTGCAAATATATTTGATCAATCAGCAATGCATATAATGTGAGTGGAGCAACGGGCGCCAAAGGGGAAATTCATTCAAGTCTTTCATATCCAACAACACAGCCACAGAGGCAACCAAATCTCGGTGCAATTAATCTCCTGCTTTATGCCGAGCTGAAAAAGAAGGAAGGAGAGAATAGGATTTGAGAGGGAGGTGAATAGAAGAATAGCACTTCAGCAGTTGAACTTAGCCATCCCCTTGACTCTGCAGCCCTTGTCCAATCAAATGCAAAGCAGGCGCGAGGGCACAGGTCATCTTAAATTGGCGCCAGGGCTTGGCAGGGATTACTGGGTCCTATTCTCTTAAGAGAAGGTGTCTTGGAGATGAGGGGTTGATTGGGTCGGTGGAATCTCCGCTCTGATTCTGCAGCGCTAGCCGAGCACAGGATGAAATAAGGAAGGAGGGGTGATTGGGTGCGCGGACGACACAGAGCATGTTTAAAAAGCATTTGTGTCTCAGCGAGTGGCCACAAAAGGCCGCATGAATTATCAGGGGTTGCTTCCCTCTGTCTGTGCGCTGTCTCACTGCTGCCTGATTCCTTTGTGTGCTGAACTTGCACTCCTTCCTCGCCAGCAAATTCAGTTTCTTGTTTCGTCCAGCCATTTTTCTCATTTTTTCTTTTCCAGGCGGATTTGTATCGCCAGCCTCCCTCCAGTCTCCCTTTTGTTCCATCCAGCTATACTCTTTTTCTCCTCTCCTCATCCTCTCCCCTGGTTTTCCAGGGTGTAAATGGCAAACATCATGAGCTGTCAAAGCATTAAAGAAGGCTGGTTGCTGCCATTGAGCAATAAACCCTCAATCTGTCAATGTTTGTATGGTAACTCAGTGGGCCACAAAATGCTTGGCGCCACAGGGGGGATGTGGGCTCATACAAGTAAAAGGAAAAGAAATGAGAAGATGCAGAAAATAATTTGAATGACAACATGTGAGAGAAGGGGAGAAAAAGAATAATTGCTACCTTGAGCATACTTCTATTTAAGCATTTTTTTTTCGGCACATTTTACAACACGTCACCATAGGCAGTGAAGTTGGCATTCTTTAATTTCTGTTTAATATTTAAGACGCTTTAATTCACCAGCAGGATAATTTAACCAAAATGGTGGAATTGTATTAAAGACGTCGCACAAGATGTTAATGCCCTAGAAAATGAGGAAAAGTACAGCTGCAGAGTATGTGTCATTTTCGGTTGTAAACTGGATTTAAACACACAAGGTATTTATGCTGTCTAAACTTGATATCATCACTCTTTCCTTCGGTCTGTATACTAACCCAATGCGCTGTCGCCCAAACCCGCTGTCACTCCACTGGAAGGGAAGTTGTTGTGACATGTTGAATGCTAAACCATTTTACTGTAACAGCTTTAAAGTTGTGGGAGCTGGCAGCACGCTACGACTATAGCGCGGCAGATATAAGAGCAGAGTGAGCACATACATATAGAAGATTTGGTGAGTCAGACTGAGGAACAGAGATACAGAGGGAGAGCGAATTAGCACTCACCTGGATCAGTGTAAGGTCTTCCAGATTGAGCCTGAAGAGGTGATTTCTGTAAAAAAACAAACAAGAAGAAAATAAATATGTATGTATATATATATATATATATATATATATATATATATATATATATATATATATATATATATATATATATATATATATATATATATATGTATGTGAGTTAATGAATCAATTTTCTTCAAATAAACCATAATGTGTCTCTGCTATAACACCAAAGCTCTGTGCACTTTGTATCTGTTATCTCTCAAGTTCCTTCAGTATCACCCTCCTACCCATGGGGCCACAGTACTAAGGGATTTCCACCTCCCAAAAGAGTGCATACAGACTTAAACTGCTTAAACAGCAAGTTGGGGGTGAAAACGGTTCAGAGGATGTCGATACACTGAAAAGAGGTTTTTCCACCGATTTAGCATTGCACTCCTGTGACCTTGTCAAAGTCACCGGGGACAGTTTGAAAAATGATCAAAATTGGTGCAGCAGAACTGGATATATTGTCTTTTTTATTCCACACATTCTCCTTTTTAGTCAAAACCTGGTGCCGTCATTACCCACAATACAACTTTCACATGTGCAGAAATGCAAACCAAGGCCTGTAAACACACTTTATGTATAACATTGGTGTAGTTCCTGTCTAAACCTATACAGCTTATCATGCCACCAGTGAAAAAGTACATTTTCCCTTATAAGTGAGGAAACCTTTAGAAGCAGTTTTAATCAGGGTTCGCATAGGGACCAAATGCAGTGGATGGCTGAGTTCAACCACTGCAGCAAACAATGGACTTCTAGATGTGTTTAACACATAATTAAGAAAAAAAAAGACTGGATAAAGGAGTGCCAAAAAGTTTTACAGAATGCTCGACTGGAGTTCTGTATGTATGAGAAACAGAGATATAGAAAGAGAAAGAAAGAGAGAAGAAAGAAAGAGATTGAAAAAAAAACAACATGAAAGCCTGGCGGGGTAACCTCACTAATAAATGCCTATCCTGCTTTGCCTGAAGCCTTTCACATTTGCACTGCACATACAAAACTGTTTCATTGGCATTTACAACTTTTCAGGAAACATTAGGTTCTAATGAAGCCCTCTCAAGAGGAATATTCTGTATACCGACTAACGATGTCTCGGGCTGTCTACTAAAACCATTATACAACATTACCAGAAAGAGATCACATAGAACCTGACAATTTGGACTAAAAGCATTATTTATTATGATTTCTTTCCCCCTTTGAGACTTCTGACTTGTCGGTCCATGCCGGCAATAGAAAATTGTCTTTAACATTCGGTAAGTTTAGTGCAATTCACAGCAAAAAGCATTTTTAGAGCTCGACCTGAAATATGTGTTCTTTGCATTGCTTTGAAAACTATTTTGCAGCTCGGGATATTGAAAGAACTTTACCAACAACCCATAACGTGTCTTTATTTCAGCAATCGTTTTTAAAGAGCAAGATTAGTTTTTTCATAAAATAGATAACTAATTCCATGTCTTAAAGCAGGTTCATGCACACGCTTGCACACACAAGCACCACTTTCACCGAGCTCTATCATTCTCCTGCCGAGTGGCTATCAGCCAGGTCTCCGTGTGGCAGCGGCCTCCTGTTTTACTCTATTGACATTTGCATCGATCCCTCTTTCCTTCCATTATCACTCATGCTACGAACCCAGCCTGCAGCCATCCATCCAGCCACAACGCCTTTCGCAGTCGGTTGTCGAGTTGGCACAGAGAATATAAAACTAAATCGCCTTTTACATTTTAGTTTTTAGTTGTAAATACTGTGTGTTGGTAGAATTAGTGAATTGGAGCAAAGAAGAAAAGATTGGCAGCACACAAAAAAAATGGATTCATATTATATTATCACAAACGTGTCAGCAGTTTCAGCGAGGATCCACTCACCTCCTCAACCTTTGCTCATTCATCTGTCCACACATACACACTCTCCCTGATTAGCATTTTCCATCTAAGTTGCTAGGGTGCATTAGCAAATTCCCTGGACTCGCTTTGATTCTGTTTGTTTTGCTGCTCACCTTCCTGCTGGCTCCCTTGTTGTCTCTTGTTCACGTTGTGGTGAGTGTTTCTTGCTATTGACAACTAAGCCATTAAGAAAAGTGCAGAGCGCACTTCATCTAGTATCAGTCAGAGACTCACACATTGTGAACGTGTACAACACACACACACAAACACACACGCTTGACTCGGCATGACAAAGAAAATGGACTTGGAAACAATTCCAAAACCAATTTTCTCTGTTTTTTGAAGACATCAAGAGAAACTGATTATTGATTGATCATCACTGATCAAGAAAAGACAATAAAACAACAGAGAACAAAAGAAAGAGACGGGAGGCAAGACAGAGAGACGACAACAAAAAAAACAAGAGAAAAAGCACACAAAAAACTTTTAAATATGGGTTACCTGGCACCGACGATCAGTTCGTTCTGGCCAGGATCGAAGGTCAGCTGTGAGTAATCCACCGTGCCCTCTGCCTTGAACCTGAAGATCCACGGCTCCATCTCTGCCAAGCACACAACAGGACACACAAAGTGTGAGCGGAGACTTTAAGACTGCTGATGACAGCTGTAACGATGAATGATCTGCGTGCAAAGAGCTGTAACTTTTCTCTCAAAGAGTTGGATCCTTGAAGGCCGAGTTCATAATAGCAGTAAGTCTTTCCACGACTGGCTTTGCTCTGATTTTCTACCTTTCCTCCCACCATGTGATGTCGTGTAGCGTTTGAGATGTAAACACTTAAGCAAACCACTTGTATCTTGCATTACAATCAGTTTCCATGGACAATAAAAAAGGAAGGAGACGTTATCTGGTAGTTATAGGGCAGTAATGCTGCATCATTGGCAGGCGAGAGCAGTTTTCACTACACTTCTGTAAAGCCGGCAGTTAAGGTCTGAAGAGGTGGGGTGATTTAAATAATGGACATTGTGGTGTGTCTGTTTACCTGCTACATACAGTACGCCAACGATGTCAAAACCTTTATCACAGTTAAACATAGTATTACTTTCTGTAATACTTCCACTCCACTGCATTCATTCAATCATTTGAATTATCAGTTACTTTTCAGATTTGACATACAAAACATAAAATCAGTTGCTGAAATACAAACATTATTATAGTTTAAAATACCTAAAAGTATAAGTATGTATGAGCGCCACGTCAATCAACTACAATTCTAAAATACTGTTTTTACATTATCGCATCAGTGACAATCTAAAATATAATAGTAGTACATTCAAAGGGCAAAGTATAACAAGTACATCTACAATGCATTCTGTTCATAGTCATGTTCAGTTTATTCAAGTACAATTTTGAATGCAAGACTTTTTACTTGATGGAGTAATTTCTATTCTGGTGGTTTACTAACATAAACTATCTGAATATGTCTTCCAACCAATGGGTACCAACATAATCTTTAATGCATGTCTCCATCCATTGATAGAGTTTCATTGCAAAGTCTTCTCGACTGATTTTGAGTTTCCTTTTGCACAATTAAGACACAGTAATAGATCATTATATTTGTGTTATGAACACGGCTGGAGGAGCATGTTGTTTAGCATAGCGTGATTACTATTCGGCCATGATGCAAATAAGGGCTCTACTACTAAAGAAAATGTGGAGGAGTTTGAATATATAACACACATTAGTCTAGCTATCATTGGAAGAAAAAAGCCATGCATTCAAAAAATGATTTCCCACGGATCAAAGCACTCCCACATTAGTGCTTCTCAGGCTCACAAAAACAAACCTGACACCTGAAACCTCCATCCATAAGTGCATATGTTCAACATACTGAAATCTAGCTTCTTGTGACTCAGTGGTTATTCCTTTGATTTTTGTAAACCATCACTACTGTTGACTGACCACTGCCATGTAAATGTATACTGTAGATGAGCGATGAAGACCGATGAGAGTCAGACTTTTTATGGAAATTGACCTTGGTATGGTGAATACATATACACATAAAGAGAAAGAGAGAGATATCCCAGACAGACACTGACATCTTATCCACAACACGCCTGTTCTCATGGCGCCCGGCCCATTAACCCCTGACCAATCGCATCACAGGCCCGAACGATGAAGCCGGCCTGTCTACCGGCTGGTTACCCGATAGGTTTAGTCAGGGGGGGGTCAATCAATCACTTTAGTGACGTGTTATCCCCATTACTCGTCACATGCTTAATCTGCAGTCATAATAACTTATTTTGTGCTTCTATATGAGATATTTACCCCAGATAGCTAGAAACGAGTGGTTTTAAGTCAGGTGCCAGAACTGGTTGCAACAGCGATTCACTGAAAAATCATTCATTCATCACTACATTTATTTCCAGACAAAACATCTCAAAGGGACTTTTTTAATTTACCAGGGAGCTCTCTGTCAGGGCCAGTAGAGAGGGAGAGGACAGCTTGAATATCCTCCGTGCAACACATTATCTGCTTCTTCAGGCACACCTGTCAGCCAGCGTTTCAAATGAAAGCACGCTGTCCCTTGACTGCATCAAAAGCAAGTACTTTCAGGTTCTACGTGACAAACGTGGGATTTCTTGGTGATTCAGAACGAAGACAAACAGAACAAAAACACTGGGAGCTTCCAAACAAACATCTGCCTCCTGCAGCTCACGTACAGGGACCAAACTCCAAGTCTCCGAACAAAACAACATCATCTGCTGCGACAGCACCGCTGTCTGCGAAGACACGTTCCCTTGTTCTCTTTCAAGTCTCCAGCGACGAGTGCAAGGGAACTGCGAGAGGAAAAGGCATCCCGCGTCTGACTCCATGGTTTAATAGCACTAATACATTTTCATTAGCAGGTGAAATAAATATCTGTGGAGATCACAAACAACTTCACACCGGAGATTATATTTTGGTTAATGGCTGCTGTTCTGCTTAGTCTGGAGGGAGACACAAAGTTTTGGATGTGCCAATCCTTTGGCTCCACTGGGCTTATTTTTCACGCCACGGAGAGAATCCCTGGCATACAAATGTAGCAGTGACACCACCCAGGGGAAGACGCCGCTTGACGAACCCAGCTTCTCCCCATAAATCTCCCTGACTCACCATGGGAGGCTCGCTAACGGGGTGATGGAGTGTGTGAGAGTGTGTGCCTGGATGTGTGTGTGTGTGTGGGTGCGTGAGACAGAAGCAGAAGGGAAGCGAGGATATTTTTGGAGTGTGGAAAAGGGGCAAAAGGTTTTAATTGAACATAACAGCACTCAAAGGATGTATGGCCTTTTGTGACGGAGCCAAGGACCATTCATAAACATTCATCACCAGCATGGATGGGCCCTCTCAAAGCTGTGGAACTAAATATACAGAGTTACACAAAGTCAAGCTCGTGGGGGTTGAGCAGCTTATTGTTTGCATTTACTACATGTGGATATAATACGGTGGCACACTTGGAAAGATTTTCATAAAACTACACTGCAGGACATTTGGTTAACTCCACCTCTGATCTAACTTGTGATATTTATTTGTTTTTGAACGGGCTGTAATAGCTAATTTTAGGTGCACCCGAGGAGGTTTTTATAATCCGTAAAATAAACCTCGTTGTTAATCCAATAGAAAAACAAAACAATAGGACGACCCCCAGCTATTAATTATCACCCCAAAAAAACCAAATCCTACTTCCAATCTCACTTCCTAGATTTCAGGCCTGCTTTGCATGTTACATGGGTCCATATCCGCTCCACTCTAAATGCATGTGATAATGTAATCACATCACAGCCATGCTTGTTGTTGAATCAGGGGATTGGATGCTGATGAGACAAATGCGTAATCGCACTCACGCGTGCAGACTTACACACACACACACACACACACACAGACTGGGATGAGAATTCAGACAGCAGCCAGGGATCTGAGCCAACATAAGACCCACATACACACACACACACGCACACACACACACACACACACACACACACACACACACACACACACACACACACACACACACACACAGTACTTACACACCCCATCCCCCTTTCCCAGTCCCATCTTATGCTTAACCCCTGTCTCCTTCCTCCTCAAAATAGAACTGCCCATCACTCACATCCCGTTTGCTATCCCCCAGCTTTGACACGGAGCAGTTGACACAAAGACAAAATGACAGGATATATAAATATTTACACCCAGCATCAGTGGGCACGCCGGCCGGTCTTCAATCTAACCGGCGCTCAAAGGCCAGCAACAACGGCAACATGTGGAAGCAATTCTGAAACATGAATGGCTTGTCTGTGAGTGGTGTAAATGGAGAGTGGCAGCAAGCGCTCACATACATGAAGAGCCAATTCCCTCTAAATGCAGCACTGTGGTGATGGGCGGCAGAAGAATGACAACTATTTTTCAACTTGATTTGAGGAAACAATTTGGTTGAGCGGTTGAAAAAACAAACACCTGCCCAGTTTGACAAAATCTAAAGCGAAAGGCAAGTTAAGACCTTCGCATACTGCTCTGTCCTTGAAGCTTGTTTTATTTTTATGTTATTTCCAGCAAGAAAAACAAGCACATTTTACAGCTAAGAGTTCTAAAAACTCATATTACTACTGTGGCTGTGCTGTGGCCCCGGGACAGCGAGTGAATCATGCAAAACAAACCACCGTGAAGCCACAAATAAGTGCGCAATAAAATATTTTAATCTTAATGTGTATTTAGAAGTTGTTTGGTTCTAGGGGCGGCGGAGGAAGAGACAACCTTTTAACAAGATGACCAAATCTCTTCAGGGCCACTTAAAAAAAAAAGAAAAAAGGGATGAAAATATATATTTAGGGAAATGACATGCGGGACTTTTATTGCAGCGGGTAAATGAAAGACATACAAATCCAAAAATATGGACAGGCCCTTCATGCCATGGACAGCCTGTCATCCATTGAAATACAACATGGCTAGAACATAGCTGACCTCAGACAAAAATAAAGCGGTCTTAATGTTTTGGAATTTAAGCTCCTAAAATCTGGAGGGGCTTTTAATTTAAAATGATCTTCCCCGAATGACCAATTAAAAGATCGCTGAATCTAGTTGTAGCCTGTTGCGTTTATGAATGCTATGAGGCCATTTGTTTATTTTGCTGCTTTCACTCTCCTCTCTATAACGATGTGTTAGCTGTTCAGGGATGATAAAAGCTGAGCTCAGTGTGTGGCTGTAAAACAAGTCTGCTGGTTCCCATCCTCAGAGACGTGGCCCTCAGCTTGGCCTGTGAAGCTATTGTTTACATCACAGTTTATAACCTTTAAAAGCCTTCAAGCCTTCACCCAGGAGCACTTGTTAAATACAACACTTTATTAATACAGCATACGTATCTCAGGGGCCTTGAGCTACAACAACACGAGAACATTTTTGGTCAAAGAGCCTTCGCGAAAATGAATTCTTGACCAAGAATACAGGGATAGTCTTTCAACAGCCCTCTTAAAATAATTCTACAAATGACACATTTACATTGGACCTGTGTGGAAGCTATATTCAGACCCGTTTTCACGAAGGCGTGGCGAGTGTACATTTTGTATAAACGTTCTCAACGGAGCTGCCGAGCTTTCTTTCTGAAACCCTCCATTTCTAAAACCGCCACACAAAGCAGAACATGTTTTTTAGACTATAGCATTCACTCTACAGGAGCAGGTCTGACAGCCAAGTGTTGTGCCAAGTCAGAAAACCACCAGTCCCAGTGGGGTCAAACCCATTTGAGGCACGCCCTTCCACAGTCAGCCCATAATCACAGAAAGAAAAAGAAACGCTCTCAGACGATCCTTGACCTTGGCTTCTCTGGTCACAACCACAAAAAGTATATTGGACATACATTTAGAGATATTGTTCAATTCTTTTTCGGTTTACCCGCCAGGTGAACAAACGACAAGGAATTACCTGCAGACCCAGTCCAAGAGCTACAGAATGAAAGCAGAATATCACTCTTATGTCCCTCACCTACTGTACTGTCCGTCCAACCTTGAAAATTAAACGACTGGTTTTCTAACAAAGGCCAGAACAGGTTAATATTAATGCAGTTGATTATCCATCTATTGCAAGTAATAATTTGACCTCTAAAATGTGGGTTCAATGTGGTTTCAACGTGATGTTGACAAATTGCTTTTTTTTTGTCCCACCAACTCAACATTTTTCTTTTCGAAGAAATGTGCTTTCCTGGCGAGAACATGATGAGATGATAAATACCACTCGCACCAGCAAGTCAGTTCACTTCAGCCAAGGAAGCGTATGCACTAAAAAGTGAAACTCTCTTTAACCAATTGTACATCCTCGCTGTAAGACTCAAGCCAGATCTCTAAATGTAAGTCCAAAAGAAAAGGTTTGTCTGAACTGTGCTGTTGTGAGCCACAGGGGCATATATAATGTGTTTGTACTCCTCCCAACTTGGCTGAAGTGGAGCCGTGGCAGCCTCGCTCTACAACCTGGGATTACACTACATTACATGGAGCACAATGACACACAAAGGAGAAGGATAATAGGTTTAACGAGAGGTTTCTCTGCCCTCACACACAGCTTGTGTTTGTGTGTACGTATGCGTGCATATGTGTTTGCATATTTTGGAATGACTCAGAGCTTTTTTTTTTTGCGTTCATTGCAAAAAAGAGCAAGGGCTGTAATTTGGCTGTGTGTGTACTGTACGATTCAGAACAATGAGGTGCGTTTGAACCGCACAAAGACTATCATCAGGCCATGAAATGAAAGTCATTAAAAGAACTGAGCATAAAAATAACTGAGAAGGCAAAGATGAATGGATATCTTCATGACACCATGGGAGTAAGCAGCTGCTCTGCAAAAGGTGCTGATTCCTAACACAAGGTGAGAATAAATAAGATTGGATTGTGCGTAAACAAAGTATGAAGATATAACCAGCATTAAAGGGAAACGTTGCGTTCTTTGTCCCCTCAAAAAACGGAAAAACACCTAAACATGTAAAGTCTGCGGAGCTTTAGAGCTTTGAAACCAGGGCAACAGCTTGTGTGTCGACAAAAAGTCAACAAAGGTCGTGAGCTCAGAAACTTTGGCTGAACTTTTATGGTTCAACAACATTAACAAGCCCATGAAATTCACATGCACACTGCGCATGCATGCAATTTCATTCTTTGAACACAAATGCTACCTTTTACCAATAGGAATGTAGGCGTGTGGGACTGAGTTGACTGCCTCTGGTTTCCCATGTAGCCTTATCGATTTTTAGCTTTTACAGTACTATAGTTACCATTATAGGATGTTGTATGTCTCCAATAAAGCTTCAGAGCATTCCTGCAGTAGGAAACCACGGTATCACCACATTGGATCATTCAGACAGTAAATCCCCTGAGGTGCTCTCACCTTCTAGTCCCTTCTGTACAGCCGGCTTTGTCTTAGTGAACCATGTCTGATTACTAACTGAAATGCCAACCCTTTTCATTAATGCTACTATATTTCAACCAAAGCATTAAGCCACCGGAGCTTAATGGGCCATTCTTGTACATTACTGAACACAAACGCGTTGACCACAGCTGACCCACTGGCTGCTGCGTGATCCCCCTCTTGAAGAAAGCACAAGGCAGGAACGTGTTATGTTAGCTGGGCAGTTACTCATCATCATTGCACTCAATTGGCGCAGAGGGAAGAGGGCCACCCCAGCTAACAACCGAGAGCAGCTAACAACTGAACTGACAAAGACGGAGAAGAAAGACGGAGCGAGAAAGGGTTGTGGAGGAAGGGTCCCTGTGTCTTTATTGAATATGAAGCATGCATGTGGGCCTCTGGACACGGTGACTTTGGTCTCCGAGTCCATTTCAATTTAGACAGAATCCTATGTGATTATCTGACTGGGACCGCTGGACTGAAAACAGCTCAATGACAGTCTGCTGCTTCGCACAGGGCGGACAGAACGGCATTGATCGCTTTTGATGCTTCTTTTGACTAAGGTTCACATCATTTCATTACAGTTTAGTTGTTCAGTAGCAATGTACGATAAAGGGGAAGGACAATGAAATCTGATGCGGAATATGCTGTACCTAAAAACTGCAGAGCCATAGTAAAGGCATTCGAGGAAGGTTGTGTCTGCTTTGTGTCTCATGGGAAGGAGCAAAGGGGAAAGGGAGGCATCCGATGGAGTCAGTTGGCTTGCTAAGCGGACCTAAAGTGGTTTGAAACACAGTCTCCGGTTTGTACCGATATATATATATATACATCTTACTTTTCTATTTTTTGGGCCAGCCTAATCTGTAATCCAGGGCAAGGGAAGGGAGCAGGGGAATTTTAGAGATTGCAATCTACGCCAACCATTTCTAGAAGTTACTTTGAGCGACACATTTGGCTGAGAGTCATCGGTAGCGTGCAACCCCAACATGTCAGTAAATATATTGTTTGAAGCCATTGCCAAAGAAAAATGACGTAAACTCTCAAAGAGCTAAATGCCAACTACAGTGGATTCCCATGAAAAGAGTTATGGTGCTCTACTTTTTCTTTATTTGGTTATGACTTTGCTGACAGTAAAATATTCTGATGAACTGTCCAGAAATTGTCCTTGTATGGTCTACAAATCCGAACCTTGTGAAGGTAAAAGAACGAGATTTCAATGAACCAAGGAACCAATTTGATGAAGCTTGGAATGAAGGAATAGAGGCTGAGAGAAATGATGGGAGGGAGAAAGCATAATTAAAACATTATAACAGTTTGATTACATACAGTTCACGTAATTATGGCGTCACCCTGGAGTGTGGGCATGTTTACCTGAGTGTGGGATGAGCGGGTGCTCTGTCTTGTGACAGGGAGATTCAGGCAGCAGAACCGGCCCTCTCCTACTCGCCACGCCTGCGGGCCACAGGACCAGCATGCACTGCAACAGCAGCAGTGCATGCTGGGTAACAGGGCGCCCCATGGGGACCTGGGCTTGGCTCACTTCTCCTCTGGCCTCAGGGGCCAAGAGCATTGGAGAGACACACCTGAAAGGACAGAAAGAGACAGATTTGGCTTTAAACAAAGACTTTACTTCACATTCGTTTTAATCAAAGCGCTTCGCTACAAGCACAGTGGATCTGGGAGATGAAAAGCATCAACAATAAATCCTGACAAAAGGTAGAACGGGGGAGGGAGGTGCCGAGAGGAGAAAGTGTGACTGATTGGGGGAGATGTGTTGGGAGTTCGGCTGAGTAAAACCAGGCTGTGTGCTTCACACCTCTGACACACAGTGCATGAATCAGGCGTAGCTCTGCGTTACCTCAAGCACCTAATGTGTGTGTGTGTGTGTCTGTGTGCGTCTGTGTGCTCTAATATCTGAAATAATGTGCCCTTTGTACATGTCTTTGTTTCTACTGCAGAGAAGCTTTGTTTACCTGTAACAGTGAAGGGCAGCAATAGTTCAATGTGTGTGTGTGTGTGTGTGTGTGTGTGTGTGTGTGTGTGTGTGTGTGTGTGTGTGTGTGTGTGTGTGTGTGTGTGTGTGTGTGTGCTGGTGTGTGTGCTGGTGGGTGTGTGTGTGTGTGCATCAGTTTCTCATTAGGAGTCTGTTTGTGTGCATATGTGAAGGATGTATGTTTGGAGCTGTAGTGCACAGCACTCCTTGTGGGTCAATTGACTCCTATAGCTGCTGTAAATCTGATATGTTTATATTCACAACCAAGCACTCAAATTGCTGGATGTGATTATTATATAATGCTTACTGCAGATTTGTGTTTCCCAGAAAAGTCGTTGCCTGCAAGAACAACAAAGCAGTTTCCACAACTCAATTGTTCCTGATTTCTTTTCGATGTGGGGGTGAATTGATGAGCGGTCTAGACCTTCTACATCATTACTTGTTAATCATTTATGTGATGCTATTACCAGAAATGATTCATGCCGTGCACAAGAAACCCGCCTGAC
Source organism: Clinocottus analis (assembly GCF_023055335.1). Classification (NCBI taxonomy): domain Eukaryota; kingdom Metazoa; phylum Chordata; class Actinopteri; order Perciformes; family Cottidae; genus Clinocottus; species Clinocottus analis. The sequence goes on from NW_027175909.1 coordinate 8,883,925, forward strand.
TGTATAGCAGGGTTTGAGCAGCGTGTGTGGCAGAGAAACTGAGGCGCTCAGCTGTGAAGTGCAATGGCAAGCCTCTGATTTGCTTTGCTTTAGTTTTCATAACAGAAAATAGTATTCTGCAGTCGAACCTGTGGAGCATTTACTATCTTATTGCATGTGAAATAGGATTTTCATCTGTCGTCCAGGCAGTGGGGGAAAGAAATGGTGCTTTGTAGAGCAAGAACAAAACAATCCTCCCTCTATGACAGAGTGGATTTGGTGTGAACGGTGGGTTGGAAATAAGCACAAAAAAAAATATGAATACCCTGTTTGTTTTGAGATGGCCACATGTAATAAGAAGATAAAAGAAAAAATACAAAATTTAACCGAGCCAAGGTGGTGAACATTTGCTTTCCTCAGACAAAACCATCTCCACCTCTCTCTCTTTGAAGTATGAAGCGCCCTTAGTGCTGGAAAGCTTTGAGTGTCTATTGGTTAAAACATACAGCGAGGCAGCTTTCTACTGCTTGCACAACCCTCATGCAGTGAGTGTAGTGGTTTTATTTCATTTGTCCCTTGAATGGAAAGTTACCTCTGCATTCGGTGTGCATGAAAAGGATCCATGACCTTGGGGCCAATATGGAATTCATTCAAAGTCCAGTGTGTAAATGCACAGGCAGCCGGGACATGTGGTTTGCCTTCGCCCACAGAGTAATGTAAGACACCTGTCATCTATGGCAGGGGAAGTCAGTGACAGCCAGTGCCAGTTGCCTCTCTCAGTTCTTTTTCCCTTTCGTCTTCACGGTTCACATGTCAGTTTCTGTGCTCTTTTGCAGCTTTGCTTTAGTCAACCTGTCATTTTGAATGTCACTTTTCTTTGTGTGCTAGTTTCCTTGACAGTCTGACTCATTTCTTTCCTTCACCAAAAAAAAAAAACGTTTTACCTGTTGCAACTGAAGGCGAGCAAGTCATTTCCCCCAGGTGGCTGAGACATTACTCTTGTCATTTTTAATTCAGCCTTTTAAACCTTTATGTCTGCATTCACTATGGGGATGTACATACCTGATCTACTACGTACAGAGGGACACTTGACGCAAGAAATGAGATTATTGATGTTTGCTTGCATGTTTATGAAGGGCTTTGGTAAAAGTATTGTACATGTGTACTTGTCACCAACACACAAACACATGCAGACCTCCGGCAGAGGGCTGGCTAACAGAAGCAGGAGCTGAGGCCACTGAGCTGTGTGCTCTTTGTTGTCCTTGCTACCTCTGCAGCAGCAGCCGTGCATACAGAACCTGCCATCTTGTTGGCACCACAAGGACACACACACACAACACATGTGCGTGTTGAAAAAACAAAGTTACACCATCTCATATCTGCACATTTTTTAACGTCAAGGAATATAGTCAAGAAAAATCATTTAGCTGACCATTTTGTATTAATATCAGTCTTTTTATCACTCATGCTTTCTCCTGGTGTTACTCATTCATGAGGTGTATTCAAACCTTTCAGTTGTAAAGTTTAATTTAATATTAAAAGGTGCTCTGAGATTTTAAGTTAAAAAAAAAGCTCCACCGGAGCACCTTGAGGTCAAACAAATGCAAATTAATACATTTACCTTTATACAAAACACTTGCCACGCAAGTTTTTGAATATTTTAAATCACACAGTGTTTCCATCGATGTAGCTTGAAAACAGCAACAGGAATGTGTGTGGCCACCCAAACATAACACAATTGCTCAAGAGCACTACCAACTAAAACCGTAAATATTCATGATTCATAGATTAGAAGATATGCACATGCCACTTTAAAGACCTGATTTATGCGCATACAAGCATTTGCATCGTACCGTAACTTGATTTAATACCAAACCTTTTGATTGTTTCCTTTCCCCTGAAGGGATCTCAGGTGGATCCTATTTTGTCTTTAACTCACCACCAGCCACCGACTGGTCCTGTGGGAGAAAACTAGAAGGGCTTTCCGTGCTGTTCGGTGGTCTAAACTCTGAATCATCTCCAGGGCATTAAAACAAGCCCTCACCACCGCCTCCTCTTCCTCCTCGTCCTCTTCCTCCTCCTACTCCTCCTCCTCCTCCTTCTTCTTTCTCTGTCTCTCTTTCACACCTCTACAAATACGGACACACAAAAACACATGTACAATGCCAGTGCATTCACACACACACACACACACACACACACACACACACACACACACACACACACACACACACGCACACACACACACAATTTGAAATCACCCTGGGACCCCGTGATGGATAACACACCGGTGCATTCAGGGCACTTAGGAGAGGAATCCCCAGCCAGGCAAAACAATAAAAGAAACATGCTGAAAAGGATGTTGTCATTTGAAATGTATGTGGGGAACAGATAGTATAATACACTATTCCTGCTAGAATAGTGTAAGCAGAAGAAGAGAAGACACAGACCAGTGTGAGCTCCATCGTCTGAAGGGCAGGCTTTAATACTCTGGTTTTTTTGGCTTCGTCAGGGTGACATCGCAGGCTGTCTCCCTTTAAACAGTCTATCAGTTATTCATTTCACTCATAGAAACATACATTGCCTTACATACAAGACAAAACATCACAAGTCACAATTAGAAAATTTAAATAGTTGAATCTAAATTTTTCAGTACAAAATTCCCCCTTACAATCTGTATGATAACCCAAACCTGTGGATAAGAAAATCTACAACCTCAGCAGATTTCTCTCTCTCATTTGCCTCCTCAAAAGATCCAGGAACAGAGTAACAGAGTTAGTCTTGAAGGTCAAAATAGATTACGCTGCATGTTTGTCTAATTACAACCTAGACAGCAGAATGTATTTCTTTTTTGCATTTTAGGATACTGCAAATGCTTCATATCAGCCTGGTATCACAATTGCAGAAATGTGATTAGCGTTTTGAACGTTGGTTAGCTTTCTGCAATAAAACGTCTCTGTTAAGGCTGGAAAGAAGATCATAGTTTGCGATAAAAAATAATACCGTGACACCGTAACGTAAAGAACAAGCATCCTTGCCTGTCGTGCCTGTCACTTAACAAGTGTTATGTCGACAATTACTTGTGGTTTCACACGGGACACAAACAGCGGCCTCTTGTGAGAAAGCCCTGTGTTAGTCTGACGCTCCCGTCCTACATGTCCGTGTGGCTGCGCTGCTAATGGTCTGTACTCTCTCAAACCCGCTCATCAACATGCTCATTGTGTAAATCCTCACGTGCAAAATGCTTGAGACAAACCCGTCAAGCAGAATTGTTTTGAATAAATGATGATGAAATGATGACTGAACGACAGATACATCTTGCATCATATTAACATCCACAAATGTGATCACAAATGATCATACCGTTACTATTGTTATTATTCATGCATTTACGACAAATCTAATCCACTGAATCATTATCCGGCTTGTAATGTCCCCTCAAAATTCACAATAAAGACAGCCTAATATATGGCCAACACACACAAAAGCAGACAAAGAATATTGCAATGGCTTGCTCAGACAATCAATACATGCTGCAGAGTTTTGGAAAGTTAAGTAAAAGCACATTCGTCTGCGTAAGGACGGTATTACACGCGCCCCTCACACACACACACACACATACACACACACACACACACACACACACACACGCACACACACACACACACACACTCTGGATCTTTGCATTGTGGAAGTTGAAGTGTCAGCTAACTAATCAATTGAAGTCTTCCTGCAGTAACGAGTGGAGAGAGGATCATATTAACACCACTATTGATTTTGTCTGAAGGGGAGTTCATGATGGTCGAATTACACTATACATAATGAATACACCCCCTAATAAACGCTGGCTTTGGATCTGTCACGCTGACACACACACACACACACACAAACACACATACAAGCATGTTTGTCAAATGTGAGCAGTACAGTGATGATCCATCTGTCTAAACATAGTCAGGGGAGGTTGAGTTTGGGGTCACAACACAGTGCTGATAGACGTTTCTCTCTCTCTCTCTCTCTCTCTCTCTCTCTCTCTCTCTCTCTCTCTCTCTCTCTCTCTCTCTCTCTCTCTCTCTCTGTAGAAATCAACTCAGACTTTGCTTTGGACCAGAGCACACAAAGACGCCACAGAGCTTCTTCATAAAGCTCTATGTTTGTCAGACAGAGCGCTTATGTGTGTGTGTGTGTGTGCGTGTGTGTGTGTGTGTGTGTGTGTGTGTGTGTGTGTGTGTGTGTGTGTGTGTGTGTTTGGATGTGATTGACTGGGTGTTTGCCTGTTCATCACTCTGTCTATCAAACTGGTTATTGCCAGTTTTTGTTTGTTGTTCTGAGTCTTTGTCTGCCAATTGGTATCTGGTCTAAAACACAAGACGCCAGAATCACAAAGCACACACAGAAATGACGGAGATGTTTGCTCTTTACTTAGCTGTCTGTCTGGCTAAAAAGACCAGCGGATTAGTTTGTGATTAAACTAAGTCGTGGGTTGGGAATAAAACTATGAAGTCCAACCAAAACTTACCAACTGGCTGACTGAGTAACCAGCGAAGTAGATGACCGGCTGACTGACTGTCAGGCTCGGGGACTGAATGACAAACGATCTGACAAAGTGACGGATGAGGCGCATGAAAGAGTGACTGATGCTCAAAACACAACATGATTGACAGATCAAGTGGTCGATTGACGTTTCCTTTTTCCTGGGTGACATGACAATTTTCTCTTACAGCCATCTCTCAGATTTCTTCTATCCTCATCAATCCCATGCCCCCTTCAGTCTCTACCTGTCGTTGACCTTTTCCCTCACTATTTATGCTCTCAGTCCACCGGGTCTCTCACGGGCTCGGGAGACGATGACAGAGAGAATGACGGAGTGATGATATCGCCATCAGAGGCTCATTGCCGCACAGCAGGGTCCTTTCCGCTTCGTGACCCCCGGATCAGGGGGCAGGTTAATTCCGCGCGAAGAAATGCTCGTGTCTCTCCAAGAGTGAGATTGAAAAGCGCATTTGGATCAGATGGCTTGTTTGTTTCAAAAGCTTATCTGTGGTGCACAGTATTGCTTTTGATGTGCAAAATCAAATGTGCACATGTGCATTTTATCTTTTCAGTCTGTCACAATAATTCTCTTGCTCTGGAGAACACACACACACACACACACACACACATAGACAACCACACCTGAGTAGAAAGCTCTCCCAGTTTTCTCTCCAGCCCAGAATGCATTTCACACTTCAGCTTCCTAACTTTTAACCAATACTTCTCCAAAATTTTGATCAAATAAGTCATTCTGCTTGCGCGTGTGTGTGTGTGGGCACGCTATTGCCAGCCGCGACAGTATGTTGCTGGTATTGTTTTCAATTGTGAGTCTGTCTGTGTGTGTGTGTGTGTGTGTGTGTGTGTGTATGTTTCTGGACAGATTTAGTTAATGCCAGCAAAGGCGGGTCTTCACACGCCTGGGCCGATTTGGCATCGTGCCTGCGGTGCGCTCCCACTGCGAGATGGTCTGGAGGTGTTATGAATCCTTTTTGCGCTGAATAGAATATAAAGTACATATTTGTCACATAATGTCAGCAGCAGTGCACCAGGAAGCAGAAGTTGATAGAACGTCCGTTTGTGGCCGCTGCTTTGGAAACGCCCACAAAGAGCTTTGAAGCTGAGTTTTGTTTTTTTGTAAAAATTTAAATAAAAATGCAGTTATTGAATTTTTTCTTTTCTTGCACAAAAACTGAGAATTAAAACGTAACTTTGTGACCAAGAAAGGTTTCCTTTGTCTTTGTAAAATCACTCTTCGGCACATATTTTTGCCGATGCATTATTCTGTACCGTACTGCTATATTTTTTTTCTGCACATAATCTGTCTCTGAGTCCAATATATTCCATAAACAGCTGTACATTGGAATAAACATAAAATCAAACAAATACTGGATCAGTTTTCCCCTGTCAGAATGATGCTCCGAGATTGCAATCTGTTGTTGGTTTGCAATCGCTGCAGATGCTTTGAAAAACAGAGCTACGACGTGTGTATTTTCTGCTTTCGGCATATGGAAGGACGTGATGAGCTGATGAAACACAGGCGCAGGGGCAGAACAGCTGACAGCGTCTCTGGTGTTGGAATGAAACATCGCAGGGACTCAACTTAGTTCAAAGTTTGTTTCACAAAACTTTTTTACAATAAATAGTCTTTAGAAAATGTCACCCTCCTCTGCTCCTGATTAATGGTTGCACACACCTATCTGGTATTTTTTATTTTTTTACTTTTGGTGTATGCTGAAAAACACAATGAAACTTAAACACACCAAAGTCTGTACTGTACCGAGGTGAAAGGCTTTTTTTTGACTCGCCCTGAAAACTGGCCTGACCACAACCATAGCTTTGCTCCAGCTAAATCTGGGACGTATATCAATCACATTTACACACACAAATACACACACACACACACGCGCACACACACGCACCCTCTTGCTCTTCCGACTTGCTCAAAAACACACCCAGCAATTTCTTCCTGAGTCCCACCCAAACTCTCCAGAGTTTCCTAAATCCTGCTGTTATTTTTACTCTACTGGCTAACCCTCTAGCACTTATGCTGATGCATTACCACTCGCCTGAATGTGGTCTGCGTTTCTACACAACACATCACCGAACGAGCAAAAGGCTTCAACAACATGCAATATGTGGCAAGAAAAGTGACATCATGCCTGCAAAGAGAGAAACATCCATGTGAAAGCTCTCACACGCCTCTCGGCACGAGATTACCGGCATGACGTGGCCCGCTTGTGCGGCCTCTTTGATTGCTGAAGGTGCTGTGGTTCAATATGACCTGTGACTTAACACCTTCGCCGAGCTCTTGGCAGAATGGCCCTCGAATAGAAAGCATGCCTTTTAAAACTGCTTGATATATAAATGTAGGTCAAGGTAAGGCAGAGTTAGGACTTGTGGCCGACACAGCCGACTTCACAATTACAGAGAATTAATCATTTCTGGGGTTGGTTGGTTTCTTCTCTGCTTCTGACATGGGTACTGTGAATATAGATAACTGGGTTTTCATTTGTATTCATTTCTCTGTGGAACTGTGCCGAGTTCTTCTTCAAGGAAAAGTTTGACATTTTGGGAAACGTGCGTACTCATTCGCTTTCTCATTCTCTACAGTTAGTATTTGGCAGAAAAAAAACACTAACTACTAAAAAAGCACAACTAAACTGTGAGACATGAACTCTCTCTCCTGGTTTGAAGTCTCTGTGTTTGTTTGGCCCGTCCACCTCCCTCAACTCCCACCCACTGTACTTTTCTTTGAGTGAAGCACAGTCACGCGTACGCGTTTATATTGCAGTCAGTACAGACTACATGGCAAAAAGAAGGAAAAAAAGAATGCCGTTGTTGTTGTACTCCAAGGGATTTACAGATTGTCAGACTGGGATGCTAAAGCTCACCAATCAACACAATACAGATCATTTGTTTCACGAGTCCAAAACTAAAGTGTGAGAATAACAAGTTGCAGAACTATTTCTTCGGGGCCAGTAACTCTGTGGTGTCACCACTGGTTGCCTGGTTCTTAGCCAAGAACACCCTGTAAAACTGGGATTTGTTGTGTTCACACTTAGTTTTTAACAATGAAACACACACAATACAACATGATGGCTGGTGTTCATTTCTAGTCGTTACGCAAGGCTAAGTTAGCCTATTTCCGGTCGTATCTAGTTTCTAAAATGCTTTTCCTCACAAAAAAAAAAAACATGCAAAAGAATGAAACATGGCCACATGCAGCATAGACCGATCAGCTTCATCAGGATCTGCGGACTGCCCGCTGTGTGAACAGTATCCCACAAGCCCTCGCTCTGCCTCTACAGCCGCACTGCTGCTGCCGGTCCCGAGAGACGTCTGCATAACACAGACTAAACTTGCGTCAAAAAAAAAAATGCAGTGGCGGACGCAGGCAACGATCGACAGCGACTCTGACACGCAGCCCAGACCCTCAGGCTACTGTCTGAGCCGCTCTCAGTGTCAAGAAAACGCTGTTCAGAGGGAGCAAATTGTCACAACAACCTTGCAGCTCTGGAGAGGCTTAAATGTCAGAGAAGAAACCGAGAGTTTGTCACCCCCGTTCCAAAACTACATCTCACTGAGAGTTGATAATTCCATAACCTCGTGTACTAAAAACGCACCTCTGTGACAGGGAAGCAAGTGTTAGGTCGCTGCCAGCTCCCTGAGACAAAGTTTCAGAGTACGTCTTCAATGCTAATGTCATCGATGACTTTGACTTAACAGCCAGCGCTGAAGACGAACACAGACCCCAAATCCCCGAACTGATTTGCAAGCACAAGAACAGGGCTTTCTTTTTTCGCCCTGGAGATGATCAAACCAATCCCCTCGTGGCTGTTTGAAGAATCTCATGTCATTTCCTCAATGTTTAACTGCTGGAGTAATGCATCGGCATCAAAGATTGCACGCACTTCAAAGCCTTTGTCCTCGGTGCGGTGTATTAGCAGCGGCGATACACATGAGAGGAGCGGTGTCATCTGACGCCGGATCAAGGCAGTGGTGCGAGGAGGGCCACAACACCTGAAGTTGTCAACAAAAACACCTCGCCACACACGCAGGAAATACATTAAGCTCGTGTGCTCACAGTGGCACATGCATCTAAACCCCCGGGGGGGCTGCTGCAAAGGGGCATAAAGCCCACCACTGAGGGATGGTGACAATTTTAAAGCTTTAATTACATGCTTGGTTACCGGGTGGCCGACTGTCTCACTGGGTAGAGAATTACACTATCAGAGTCTACAGCTGTGCACAGACTTGCCATTCACATAAACACACCTGCCCTGTGCACCTCTGAGGTGAAGAAGGAAAGTGATTGCGCTCGCCGCTCTGCCGATAGCAAGGGTGACAACTAACTACAGGGCCAGCTCATAGATCCATCCTTTCAAAAGGGCACAGACGCACCTCACACACGAATCAAATGCTACCTTGATGCTAAGCAGATTCTAAATGAAAAGAAAATTACATCCATTCAAGGGTACATTCCTCTCATTCAGATGAGAATGTGAAATCAGTGATGGGAGAATTTTTGGGGGGGCAACGGAGGGGGGGAGGGAAATACTGCCATTTTGAATCATCCCATTACTAATATGATAATCAATCATATCAGCTTTAGCGGTGACAGGATATGACTGGGGGGATGATGGATGAAATCTCATACAGAAAGATTCCGCTGCAAGGGAGGTCGAGTCTCTTCGGGTGTATTTGCTGTAAATGTTCAAAGCGTTCAGCTGTGTGTACTGTTGGTGGGTGTTCTGCAGCGAGGTGGAGGTCTAATAGCACATGTACTCAATGTGATGCTTTATGTTTGTACTCCACTACATGTCAGGGGTGTTGTACTTCTTCCTTGTTTGTAATACAGACCAGAACTACGATTTCATATTAACAATGGCGCTTCACAAAACGAGAGGAATGAAACTAGAAAGTTTGGTGTATGTACGTGCTAGTGAGGTGGAGACTTTGAGCTCAGAGACTGGGAAAAACATAATTTTGCCAAAATGGCCTTTATCGATTTTGTAACATTGTGTAATATATATGTATATATATATTGATTACTATTTTCAAGAAAATTCTTCAAGTTTTCTTAAATTTTAAGTAAAGAAATATAAATGAGGCATGATCTAATGCTAACTTCATTTTATGTATTTTGTCCATGTCGTCTCTATTTCTTCTCGTTTTAAAGTGCATAATACTAATGGATTATACTTTATGGATAAATTAGGTCAGCCGCACTCTGCTCTATCTTTGACTTTACAAAATGAGTGGATTACTCTTTCAGCTCCTTGGCTAGATAACAAAGTTGTTGAACTATATGCCTAATCTTCATTCTTTTAAATCTGGACCGTCATAAATCCCACATGGTCAAACACAAAGGAACACAGTGAACTTCAATCAATCCTTCAACACGCTTCTCGCAATCAACACAACCAAGATATCAAGCCTAACAGGCTGCCAACTCCTACAGCTCAGTAATTACATGTCTGAAAAACAACAACAACCACCTCTTTGGCAGAAAGAAAAACATAGACACGTACTTACTTCAACACACATAAAGGACTTACACATGGGGAGGGAGCCATGAGGAAGCTGCCTTGAGATGAGCGGTCTTACAGTATCTGAAGAAATGCGGCGGGAGGGATAGCAAATTAGCTCATGGCTCCACTGGAACCAATTAATTACCCGGGTGTGGGCATGTGTGCGTGTCTGTGTGTCTGTTGAGTGCATGGCCTAAGTTGGTAATTTGCCCCGTTAACGCCAGAGACAGGCACAATACCAGAACGTTATAGCTTTAATGAGAGGGAGAGATGGGTTTGGTTAACGGCAGCTGTTTTTTAACACCAGTAAGGATGCTGCAGAAGTAGTTGTTGTGTGTTGGTGTGCGTGTGCGTGCCTGCCTGAGTCTCAGTCTCCCCGAACATGTCTCCCAAGGGTAAACTGGAACAACCGAGGAGCGCAGTCGGAGACGGAGCCCTCAGGCATCCGATGTGATCGTGTCTCTGCTAGACCAAGCAAACAGATGGAGGATGATCTATCTCCCCCCTGTCTCGCCTCCATCTTTCTATCTGTGTGTCTGTCCGCCTCTCTTTCTTTTTACCTTGTGCGAGTGACGAGTCTGAAGGATTGCGTTTCAGCGAGAGCTGAATGGACTGGTCCACTCTGACAGTTTGCCTTCTCAGAAATACGGACACATGAGACTTGAAGTCACTCTCAGATCCAATCTACACACCTCAGCCTCAGGCAGCTCGTGTCTCTGGATCTAATAAGGCCACGAAACGGCAAAAACTTCAAATACGGAGTGTATTACTTCAGTGATTCTTCTTCTACCTCCTCATTTACGCTCACTTCTACTGGAGCAGGGCCTAAGGGTAAAGACTTTAATTGGGCATTTGATTCCCAGTTGGAGTCCAGAAGAAGACTTTATTAGTCAGTGGTACAATTAGGAGGCACCGGATTTGAAACATATTGATTCAGCATTCAAATACACAGTATATGTTAAATGCACTGTGCATATTTCATGCACAGTAACAGGTACAACTTTTTGCAAGCACCTGCACTTTCAACATTGAACCTAAAGTTAACTAAATCAAAGTGTTGTGTTCAAGGATGTTTTATATTTTTGTTTAGGTGTACAGTGTTTTAAATAAACACATTGACTGTAAATATAAATAAACACATTGACTGTAAATATTATCATTTCGCTGATGTATCTTTAGAGATTCTATTTGAATAAAGTCAGTGGCTCCTCTTGAGGTCACTGGATGCTCACATTAAAAAGAGCTGGTTAATAAGCTTATTTGCATCCTGTGAAGATGGGAGTGAGTAAATCAAATGATCTGTGCTGTGTCTTTGAAATTTAATGCATTAAAAGAGGCTAACTTTTAACATCAGGGCTCAGTGATTAGGATTCTGCTGGGAGGCGGTAATTGCATTTCCTTCTGCGTGATCCAGTGTATTTTCCCCAAGAGAGAGGCCGGGCTGTTTTTGAAGAAGCACAACAACGTACACATCTCGCAACACACTCTCTGAGGGGCGAAACCGCAAAAGCGAGGAAGAGCAGGGGCAACAATCACAAATATGAATAGATGGGTAAATGTCCATCATTACAGAGCTGCATTATGATGTCCGTGTAGTTGTTTTTCACTTAACTGGTTTGATTCATCATTACCTCAGCAGTGTACAATACAAACTGCCTTGTTGTTTCAGCTCTCTACATTTATTATAGGTTTTTGTTCAAAATGACATATTGACATAAATGTCATAAACAACACATATTTTACCCCCCAAACAATTGTGCAGCAGTAAAAACAGTGTGCAAAATACCCAGAGGTAATCTAGTGGTCCCACCTACTGTGCCTACTGCTCCGATGTGATGCCAGATTACGTTTTACACAGACTCGATATGCAACATACACGATTTAAAGGATGCAAGCCGAGGCCAAAACTAGGCTATACCGGTTTTGCAAACACGTTACCAGTGCAATAAGGTTGCTTGTACAACTACACAACCACACAACGACTACATGCCTTGCAACAGGACCACTAGCCTCTCTCTTTTTAACCCTACACACACGCACGCACGCAAACACACACACACACACACACACACACACACACACACACACACACTTGACTGTTGCTGTAAAACAGAAACAAATCTATTGCTTTTCAAGTTGCACTAGGTAACGTTATGATGTTATTGCCAATTATAAAGTGGCAATTTTTTGAAGATTTTTCCAGCAAACCCCCGAAATGTTGCTGTTGAAGGGGCTCTTCAGTGTCAAACAAGTGTTCTCGAACCCTCCTGACCCCCGCCTTTCACACACTGTGTAGCAAGCTTAAGACCGCACCACAAACATCCCCCAACATTATCCCACCCACATCAACGGGAGCCATCATCTTGATGCGGAGGTCCAAAGGCTTGATGATCAGGTCGTCCTTCACGATCTGTTTATTAACCACCGCGACGAAGACTTTTTGTAAGTAGATTTCCTCTGAAAATGCCATTTGAAAGTACAAAAGAAGCAGTGCGTTTGAGCAAAATTTGACAAAGTGCCAAGAAAGACACACTGTTAAATACGGGTGTTGGCCTCATAAGGAGTTGCCTGTGGAGATAGAAAATGGTATCATCTGTTAACCAAATTAAATGGTGAACTACCACTATCAGCATAAAACAGTACAATTGAAATTTCTCTCTAACATCTACACAGGAATCCATAACGTTCCTAATATGTGACACGCTTTCATAACAGCATGGAGGTGGGGGGGCATTTGAGATGCCGCCGCACTTTGTAGACAAGGACAGGAGGGGAGACATCAAACTTCTGAGGGAAATATAAAACTGAGGCTCAAGCAGATTTTCTGCCGGTGACATTATTGATGCTGATCCCTCTGCGCGTCACGCTACACTCTTACTAATCAGGTCTCACTATGATGCTTCCACACTGTCTCTTTCTCTGATCAATGACACTCTACGCTCCTTTAAAAGCATGAAACTTCAGACAGTGAGCGTGACCTGCACGGCTAATCGCCTCCGACAGCTACTAAATCATCAACATGCCGCATGAGGTGGAAAGAGGGGCGGAGGGAATGTAAAGATACAAGTCACAGGTGTGCACAAGTAAAGACACACACACACAGACACACACACAGACACACAGACACACATGTGGCACACTCTGCCATATTTCACTCACAGAGCTAGACAGACTTTTGCTTGAATATAAGCATGCACAGACACACACACACACACACACACACACACACACACACACACACACACGCACACAGTCAAGTCTCTCTTCAGCTCATGCCAAAACTGCCTTGCAGCAACAACGCCGCCTTCTAAGACTCCACACGACAAACATTTGTGAATATTTGAAGACGTCACAGTCAGAAACATAATTGCACATCTTCGTGGTACGTTGCCACTGTTGCCCCCAAAACACCGACAACCCAACACAAGTTCCTCTAATTGACCTGAATGAGCCATGTAAGAAATAGAAATCACTTTGATAACGTGTCATCACTTCCTTCAGTAAAACTGAGAAAGCGACAAGGATTCGAGGCTACAAAGAGTGAGAAAATACATCCTGTCTGTCTGCGAGCCAGTGAGTGTGTGTTCAATGTCGGGACAAATCACATATCAAACAGACTTATAAAGCTGCAAATTGCAAGATATCGCACGTGAAGTATGTCTTTAACATTTTTTTTTTTTTATGTCTGGGTAAAACTACAAAGATAGAATTATCCAAAACTCCCCCCTCCTTCTCGCTGGGAGGTGGGTGTGGATGCTCTGTAATTGTTATAAGAATGCGTGTGTCAGCAGAGCAGGTATACAGTGGGGGAGCAGATGTGTGTGTGTGTGTGTGTGCGCTTGTGTGTAAGTCTGTGTATATGCACTGAGCGGCTTAAGACTTCTTGTTGGTGTTTAATGAGTTTTGTGCGGGAAACTCCAAGGTTTCCAGGATAAAAGTGAGCCTCCGTAGTCTCTATTTGGGCCAGCATTAACTCTCCGTTGCTGCAGGCTCCTCTGCTAACTTGATCAGGCAGGCATGGGCCAGGTGCTTTGTGCCCTCACTTCACTGAAATGAAGGCTCGCACAAGGGCAAGCTAACACAAACACACACACAGTAGTTACTCAAAGGGACACACACACACACACACACACACACACACACACACACATACACACACCATCTTTCTTTGTTTTTTCTTTTTTTGTTTTAATACTTATAGGCCGAAACAACCACACCCAAAATGCCGCATGGGAGCAAACACAATACCATCCAATCAGCGGGAACAGCTACATCAACCTCCCGGAGATGAAGAGACACACAAGCCGGTATGGCATGTGTCTATAGCTGTGACAGGTCTAATTTAAGCTCACGGCTAAATACAGTACAGCGCAGAAGCTGCCCTTGTGAACCAAGTTTCACGACGCCTTTGATGGCTCAACATCAAAGCTGAATATCACCAGTTTTAACTCCAATATATTAAATCACTTTCTATGTTTAGGTTCTGACTCCTATTGCCGCAGAGATGGGTGGGAGGGAGGGGTGGGAAGTGAACTTTTCCTCACAATGTATATTAATGCAGCGTATGCCGGAAGAGTCTTAAGTCACACGAGACGCTCAGCTCGTCGACTGACCTACATTTCCTAGAAATTATGGCGTGTATTTTGGAATAACTTCCTGTGTCATTATGATAACAATTACAGGTTGGGGTCCTGGTTAATACCCCTTCACTGCTCTAAATCCCCCGGAGTCAGTGGCAAAGAATACTCGGCGTATATAATGTGTGGTCTCCATTGGTGTTGACGCACCAGCCCTGGGGTCCATCTGGGCTTGATTGTAGGCCAAAAGCAGATGTTCCTGCCCATATGTGCATGTGTGTGTGTGTGTGTGGGTGTGTGTGTGTGTGTGTGTGTGTGTGTGTATATGTTTTCCTCACTATACCCTAAAGCATGTGTGTGTAGAATGTGTGTGTGCATAGCTGTCTACCTGACCCAAATGTATCTATTACTGCTGAAATACCTCTTTTTTTTGTGTGTGTGTGAGTGTGCCTGACCCACTTGTATCAGTTTATGTTTACTTGCATGTTCCTCTGTGAGCGTGTGTTTGAATCTGTGCCTCCTTATATTTATTTTTACATTATATTCTGACAGTGTGAACAGCTGCTGATCTGATCTTCTCTTTTGGTAAATAAATGCCTCTTCCTTGATGTGTGGTCATACTATAGAATGTTTTTTGTTTATAATGTTTGTAAAAAAAAAATGTATCTAAACCCTGAGGAAAGCGTGTGTGTGTTTGTGATTAAGTGATTAGGCTCATTCTCTGAACCCAGCTTCTCAAGTTTGAGGATTCTCCGCTTTTTCTGTTCTATATCAGAGTTGATGAAATATATTTTTGGACTGATGGATAAAATAAGGGTATTTGAAGACATCTCCTTGGGATCTTGGACATTTTAGCGAGTATTTTGATGGTCACCGTGATCAATTGAAAAGTAATCAGCAGGATAATCAGTGTTTGCCCAAACTCTGGTATAAAAAAAAAGAAAAACTTCCCGACAGGATGTTGAATCAACTAATAAGCTTGCTTGACATGCAGGTCTGCACTGCTCGAAGTTGAGGTGTGTGCGCACATCATCTCATTTGCGACCCATAACACCCATCTCGCAAAGACATTTACATGCATCCCCACAGAGGGATGATAGCTTGAGTGTGAAGATTTCTCAGTAGGGTTTTGGGATTATTTGGATTTGACTACATGCTTTATCTTAATGGAAAAACAAAATACCATTTATTTCAAGCTCTATTGATTACATGCCACTTCTCAACCAGAGGCATTATAATCAAGCATTTTTGCATTTAGTGAGCCTAATTCCTTTTTTCTGCTTCTTAAAACATCTGAACAAAATCCCCCTCACGATATCAACATGTGTTGCAGGTTAGCAGCAATTAAACAGGGAAGACAGATCTGCATCTAACTGTGAATACTCTCATATAATACATATAACCAGTTGTAAATAGTCAACATAATGCTGCATGTTAAAATATAAGCAGAAAAGATGATATAAGTGTTGAGCTCTTCTTATGTTCTGTCCTGTGTTATTAGGTGGTCTGTAGTATTATAGCTGTCAGAAATCAAAAAATGCATTATTAAATGGTTACGCGGACGTTTTGCAGCCATTGGGCTCAGAAGGAATTCAAGTGTATTTGTGCGTGACGAAGCATTATAGCTGTGCTGCGATTTACACTGCCTGCATATATTATATAAGTGACTCCTTGTGAATGAGAGAAAATAAGAAAATACATGTGAGCGAATGCATTGCTCGGCTGTCTGGGAAAACCGAAACAGTGGGAGGTAATGGCTTTCAGACTCACGCTGACCCGCTCTTCAGAAACATGGAGAGGTGCAAAAGACTGGAGAGGAATAGTCGAGAAAGTCGTTTAGGGTCACTTGAGGTAGATTACTGGAGAGAGGCCGGTAATAATGAGAGGAATAGAGGAACAAAAGGATGGAGGAGATGCAGTAGAGGATGAAGAGTAAGAGGTTGGATGAGATGAAATTAAGGGAGGGACTTGGATGGAGAAGGTTCAAGGCGAGAGGAGAGGGGTGTTAAAGAGGTTAGGTGGGAACAAAAGGGGAGCTGAGTGAGGCGGAGAATGGAGAGGATTAATGGAAGATGAGTTCAGATGGAAGGGAAGAAAAGAAGCGAGGAGTTTAGAGGCACTTCAGAGAAAGGAGTTTGGAAAGTGTGGCTGTGAAGAGTGCAAGGGATCTCCATGAATAACACATGGCATGAAACTGCAATTCCTCACATCTCCAGCCTGGTGTGTGTATGCCATGTGTCAGGAGTGTGTTCCCACCGAGGTAATTGAATCAGGACATGAAAACAACAGAGGAACAGACTCAGGGTGAGGCGGTCAGGCACAGCTGGAAAAGCAACAGTCCCCCCCACCCCCCATTTTAAACTACAGGGAAAGGAAACACCGGGGGGAGGGGAGGGAGTATCTGGGACGACGATGTCCAGAGAGCTGACTCTCCATGACCTTTCACGGGCGCCACAGCTCCAGGTGCAACGCAGCACACGTCTCTTTCCCATTCAATTCTATTCAAAATTCCCCATGTCTTTAAATAAAAGAGTCTTTGCCCATCTCCTCTCTATATGTCTGTATTTTCACCAGCACACCAGGCTTTTTTTGTTTTGTTTTGTTTTATGTAAACTGTGACTGTTAGTGTCCATCATGGTGTGAGATGATGACAGAATGGGTGAAAATTGATTCAAACTCGCAGAAAAATACCTATAACAACCCCGGTGCTTTTCCAGGTAGGAAAATGTTGCAGGCGAAGGAGCCAAAATTGGATGAAAAGCAGTTTGAAGCTCCGTTTGCGGTGCATTTTTTTAAATCAGGTAAACTACGGCTATTGCAAAAAGGGGAAATTGCTTGTAAAAAAACGTCCACTCTGCTACCTCATGCCTCAAACTGAAGAAATCTGGAGTGGAGGTTCATTTTGTGAGCGGCGTGTAAATAAACATCAACAACACTAGGTGTAAATGAGCCTAACAGGGAAATAAAAAAAGTTGGGTTAGTCGCTTATACAGCTGGCCCAGACTGTTAATGTCTGCACTTTTTCTATTAGCCGGGACCCCCTGGCTGCCTCATACAATTATGTTATTCTTCTGGGGCTGTGAGTGTGGGTGTCTGCATTGTGAGACTGTGTCTGGAGGTGATAAAACAGCAGAAAGCACATAAATAATGACTTAATGATCCCCTCCACCCTTCGCTGTAATGATGACAATGGCGTTTTCCAAGCCGGGAAGCCGGTGGGGGAAGGCGGGGTAATCCACATGTGGCTTCCAGGTGCAATAGACTTCAACTCTGTTCCCTCTTAACCTCCCAACTTGCCATTGACATCCATCTTTTATGACCCCGCCATCATTGTGAATCCATCGATAACATGTATTCATCCTGTTACAAATGTAGAAATATGTACGTGTGAAAGCTTTCTGTTCTCAAGGGAACGCTACAGCCAGATGATCTGCGTTAATCAACCCGACAAGTTGCTTTCTTGAGTCGACAGAGAGTGTGCGAAAAGGGAAAATGTGTGTAAGAGGGAGAATAAAGGAGAGAAATAGGTAATTTTGAGCGACAAAATGTGTGGGAGCAGACCCAGAATCAGACGAGCAGCTAAATTACAGTCCAGCTGCTAAGGCAGAAATAACTATGTGATTTGCGTAATTGTTTCTTTATGTGGTTTCTGCAACACAACAATAGCAGTAAATCATGGGACTGTACACTGCAATTAACATCCTTTTACGTCTTCACAGTAATCACGCTCTGTGGCTAAATATGACAATTTGATCACTTGTGTTAGAAATATTTTCTCCTCTGCAGCTTTTTAAATAATTTTCACAAAACCTGACCCGAGTGTCCTTTGCAGCTTATGCTCAGAAAAGCATAATTTCGCCAAATGAGTTCAGGCAGGAGTCTGACTGTCATTGACTCACGCTGCGATAGAAGAGAAAGACGACTAAGAAGCGCTGAATAGTGAGAATCAAAGCTGAATGACTGTAACCTGCCAATTACTATAAGTGCTTCAGCTAGAACAGATGATGAACTCTGGATATCTTATATGGTGTGAGATCACATAGGTGCTCATTTCCAATTATAAAACAAACACTAAGCCAAGAAGAAACACATATTTGCAATGAGAAAGTGTTAATTATGATATATGCGGCTCAGAGGGGAGAGACAATGATAGGTTACGTTGCATCTCCTTGCGTTCAGATAGACCTGACACCACCTGTGGGACTGAATCCGTTCCAGGAAGACGAAAGTGTTGCTGTTTCATGCCTGCGAAGACACAACATTGGCCACACAACCGAACACGAGGGGTTTTAGTATTCTTGAATAAGTTACTGCCTCGCTCACAGATCCTGCTGCCAGGCAAACTCTGACCTTCCCACATCAGAGGGAGGGCCAGCGAAAAGATTATTTCCCTCTGGGGATGAATTAAGTATTGTATTAATATTATCATATTCGGCGCGGAATGAGAAGGTGGGTGGGAGCAGAAACAGGGTTGAAGGGAAGGAGGAAAAGCGTCCTCTATTGTCTAAAAGATATTTTGAATGGTTTGTGTAGGTCCAAACTTCAGGGTTTTGTAACACCAGCATCAAAAGAAACCAAACAAAAACTCAACTATCTTTACCTCCTGACTGTCAGCTGAGCAACAGTTTCCTCTTCGTAGTGTGCGATACAACTCCTTTTGTGTGTGCTTTTCTTAAGTCAATAAAAAGGACGTTGACCCTGCAGGATAGAATCCCCTTTTGCCCTTAACCGCTGCAGAGAAGGGAGTGATTTCTACCAAGAAAGCCTTTGGGGAACAGCGTGGAGTACAAAATAAATCAGGATGCCACAGGGCCCGTGCTTCGGAAGGGCAGAGGTCCGTTTTTAATGACAAGAAGTGCACTCCAACAAAGTGTTGTGGACGGGCAAGTCCAGAGGAAATGTATCCTCTGCGTAGGCGTTCCTCCATCACTGCGCCTTTTCTACAACAGCTTTAGTCCAAAACAACCATGAAGCTTTCCTGCAACACAATCCCTTTTATCCTTCATTTATTAAGATTTGACTGAGCTGATCCCGACTTAGCCTCATTAATGAAATTGTCTTTTCTTCTTTTAGTCTGCTGCGGACAGAGAAAGAGAAGAGTGTTTTTCAGTGGAGTTTGGGGTCAGACCTCTGGTCAACCAGTGGGGCCAGTCCCATCTCTGAGAAAGTGAAACGAGAGCCTTTCCTTTCAGTCACCACGCCTGACCTCCAGAGGCCTGACACGTGCACGTAAGAGCAGGGCTGCATGTGAAATAAGCAGCAGAACTAATAATATTCCTAGTATTTGCGAGTGTTTGATTGTTTTTGATATCTTTGTTACTGCCTGGACTCGCTCTGGTTTGCTTATTCTCTGCGGTTTATTTGCTCATATCATCTTTTTGTCTATCTGACCGCCTCGTCCTCCGTATCTCGGTCTACATTATAAGACGCTGCAAGGTTCAAGGCTTGTCTCTTCTGTTATTAAGGCACACAGCATACTACCTTAACGTGTGTGTACACTGGGATGTGTGTTTTCAGACACTTTGGTGTTTGTTTGTATTTGAATTTTCTGTGTTCAACGCCTGACAGAGGAGGCAGGAGGAAAAAAAAAACAGACATCTTATCCCAGAGAATCTTTAAACAATCCACTTCAGTCCCAACAGCGCAGAAGAAGAGAGTCAGCACAACTCTTCAACGTAACTCACTTTTCTGGGGAACACAATAAGGTAGAGCTGGTGAAAAGAAACATTCACTTGTTTCATGAAAAAGCATAATCAGAGCGCCGTATGAGCCAACCAACTCAAGAAAAGCACTCCCCTGGCAATATCACTAGAAATACTCCATTGTCTTTTACAGCAACTAATATCCTTATCGCGGAGGCCCAGTACCTTGCTCTATTTCTAGACTTAATGTTCCACAACAAAATATCCCTTGAAACCAAACTCCCACTTGTGTATTATAGCATTCAACTCTAAATGACCACTTCCTGTTGTGCAAAGAGCTTAAAAAAGTCAAAGTCAAGTCGGCTTATAATACTGTCAGTGTGCAACAAACACAATAAGGTGTTCACCGCTGGAAGATAGCCAGGCAGGTTTGTAACTGAGGGCTTATTCTTCCTGATGGTTTAGTCAAGAAAGACTGAGATGTTATTCAGGAGGAATAATATGTGGTCTGCTGCTCACAGCTGCTGGTTTGGATTAGACCACACGTCCTCCGTGTGGTTTCGGCATCAGAACTGAGGCAGCATTGTGTCTATGAAGCAGGGTAGACTACACATTCGCATGTGTGCCCTACACACACCACAAAAGGGCCTGACTCATGAGGGTCCCATGTCTGGAGTGTGTGCAGTGCTTTTGGAAAACAATACAGTCGGTGTGTGTGAAGGAGAAACCACGCGACTGTGTTTCCTGACTCGCTTCACACTCTTTTTTTTTTTTGCCTTTTCCTCTCCCTTCAAAGACTCATATGTTCGGTTCCAGACACACAATGAACTCAGAGGTCTTTTCATTAATAACTATGTAAATTGCTGAAATATTATCTCAGCATCTACTTTATTAAAATCACATTTGATTCATGTTTAATTCTAGCAAGTTTTAAGGAGAATATTAACTGTGAATGAAACAATGGTTCAATCTCTCTGCTGCAGAGGACGTGGAGGGCTGTTTTTCTCCCCGTGTAGTGCCTCAGCAACCTCCTGCAATAAGGGTGGCAACGCGGTGATGAAGGAGGTGTCGAGATCCCTCACTTATTAAAAGTATCAACGCAACAATGTAACAATACCAGTCCATCATTCAAAATCACAAATATTATCAGCTAAATATGGCTCCTGTGACTGACATAGGTATGTAAGGTCAGTGGCATTTCAACCGTAGGATGAAATTGAGAAGACGTGCGTTGATGAGGAAGGAAAGAAGATAAAAACAAAGTTCTGTGATATAAATTACGAGAGATCTAGACTTTCCTTTGCAAGGGATCACCTGCAAAAAGATTGTGAACCACAGGTTTAATCCTTCACATTGTATTGTATTTTTAACGCCGATCATGTGTTTTTTTTGGTAAAAAACAAACAGACAGAAGAGGGTGGCGTGTTCCCTTCTTCCCCAGTGGAAAGAACGCCTTCATTTTCTCTTCATCTTGTTTTTTTCCTCTCTGTCAGAGCTCCCTTCTGTCTCTTCCCTTCTCTCGCTGCCTGTGCTTACTTCTCCCTCTCCTGTCCTGTCCTTCCTGTCCGTCTGTCTTTCTGTCCCTCTCTGAGGACTTGTAGCGCTGACAGATGGATCCAGCAGACAGATACATCGGGGACCGGCGAGACCACTAGAACTCTTGCTTGTATATTTAACAATTTCCCTCGAACCCGCTCAGTCTGTGTGACAATCCTCACATCGGCCCTTATAGCGCAGTGTGATTCCTCTTCCTTTTTTCTTTGGCCTTTTCTCTTTCCACTGAAAAAGCAGCCGCCGCCCCTCTTTGTGTCTGTGAAACTTAAGTTCTTATATTTTCACCTCTATCTCACTTCCTCTCTTTATATCTCTCCCCTAATCTCACTCTGTATCTCTCTTCCGCTCCCATTTTTTCCTGCGTGGCCGAACTACAAGCCGTTATCTTTCAGATGTTATCGCAAACTTTCATATAAGGTCGGATAAAACGAACACAGCGCACTCTGTAATTTCATTTTTCTCATTCAAATGCTGAGGAAAGCGTCCTCCAGCAACCTCTTTTTTTTGAGGATATATCTCTGATTAGCCCTTCCTAATGATTTCAAAGTAGAGATAAATGTTTTCATTTGCTGAAGATTAAAGGATTTTCAGCATTTATATCCACTCATTGATCAAATTAGGGCTTCTCTGGCTGTTTGCAGCGGTGCAATAGATGAAGCTCAGATAGTTCTAAACACATCACATCAAAAGAGCTTCTTATCGTCTAATGATATGCTTTACAAAGATAAGACGCCGCGATGAGCGTCCCATGAGGAGGAAAAAAACTCAAACCCATGAAAGGCTCCAGCTACATTACCTCCTGCTGATGTGGAAAACATATGGCAAACACGATAATACACGACACACAAACAAACACACAGCAAGTCCCCGCACTTGCTTTAGTAATAGGTGGAGGCTGCTAATTTAGCTGTGACTATACATAGCGCCGCGTGTCAAAGTCTCGCAGGAGGCAGTCCAGTTCTGCTCTCACCTCCGAGGTTCGAGCTGCAGCCCGAAAGAAGCTCCTATAAAAGAGGAATATACGAGCTGAGCGCCGCTATCAAATGATGCTCTCGTTCACGTTTCAAAGTCATTCATCTTCCAGAGAAATGCGGCCGTGTGACGGCCCAGAGAGGTGGAGGGAGAAACAAAAGCGTGTGTTTCTCTGTGTGTGTGTGTTTGGTGACAACTCATGACTCATTTCACCCTTCAAATGGCCCTGTGGCGCTCATTCAGTCAATAAACAAAGAGCAGCAAAGCCTCTTCACTCGCTCTTCCTCGAGTTCTCATTTTCAAAACTCTCTCTTTTCACCCTCCGAACCCACACGCTCTCTCCTCGACTGCTCTCTCTGTCGCCTAAGTAGTAGAACAAACTCCAAACTTAAATAAGTTTACAATAATCGCTTCTCCTGTTGTCACAGAAGTTTGGCTCCATCTCTGTTCAACCTTTCAAACATGGTATTGGCTTGATCCCCGGTGAAAAAGAGGATTTGGGGATTATTTAATCGTGACCCAAATATAGTATCCCTTTTCTTCCTGTACTGGTGGTTAAAAGACAGATTCCTCCGCTATTTGAGTGGTTTTGAGGTTGTAGCGGAGAGCGGGACAGAGCTAAATGTGGTGTAACAGTGCTGGAGAGTGAAGGCTGCTTTAGCGCTACTAATTCCCTTTGACGTGCGGACATGAAACTGGATGTTTTACTCAGACCACAGTCATTCCTTCTCGGATCCAAGCAGCAGAAATAATGGCGCATCCGAGATCACACATCGCTTGTTTCCCTGCCGCACCGTGAACGCAAATTATTTCCTCCACCTGCCCCTGTGCTGTGTCTGCTGTTCAGCATGCGGTGGGAAATGATCACAGCTTCCCCAGCCTTGTTTTACAAGACGCTGTCCCACCAGAGAAGTGCTGCGTGTGTGTGTTTCAATACACAACACTCTTAACACTTCACTTCCTGCTCATTTCCTTAATCTGTCCTCATTTTTGGTGCGTGCTGTGTTTTCACTTTAACTCACTCGCTTCCAGCTGCTTCGCATTCTGGTGATAATATTCCTCGCAGAAAATACGAGCAGCACAACTTTCAGAGCTGACCGTGACGGAAAGAAACTCTGCTATATTTTTGCAATGCAGACTGTATTGAGGGTCTACAACGGACGCTAACAGGTGACATAGTGCATCCCACTTGATAGCATCCTTGCAATCCCCATGGCAACTGCTGTGACACTTTGGCCTTTAGAGAACAGAAGTGCCGTGAATGACAAACTTTTGTTTTGCCGACATTTTCGTTTTTGTTTTTTTTTCTTCGTGGCTGACGGGGCGAGGCAGTCGGATCCACTACAGGAAACCTTCGAGTAGCCATAGCAACATCACACCATTTTCTTAAACAACTGAGAACAGTGGAAATAAAAGAATTGTTTACTCATACCCTGGGAACTTTCTCTATTGTTTAGGGTCAGGTCAGAAATGGATCTAAATATGCTGCCACTAGCACAAATAAGCACTGGAAATGAGCAGACACATTTTGGAATCATCATCTTGCACATTGGGTTACAGTTACAGTCTTGAAATCAGAAGTGGCAGCAAGTACAAGGGGGGGGATGAGATAATGGCAAAGTGGTTGTGATGTATAAATAGCCCGTGGTGGTGAAGGGACAAAGCACAGCAGGGGAGAACAGCAAACCACTTCAGCTATTGTGTGAGTCTCCAAGTTTACTCGCATAAAAGCAATAAATCATCCACTGAGGAGGATCTGTACAACCGGGGCTTCCATGCAATTCACAGCCAGTAAACCCAAATCTTTTGTCAGGCCGTGTGTGCGGAGAGAAACTATCCCGAAGCCCCATCTTGCTGGTGTCAGATAAATAAGTAAGCAAAGGGCCTTAAAGAGCATCGAGGGGGCAGAGGGTAATGGCTGTTTGGTTTACATGTGCACGATAATGCCTTTCACTTCCACTCCCGACGGGGCTCGACCCCCGATGGGACGCCGAATCACAAAAGGTCGACGACAATGGGCTTGTCGTTCAACCGGTTTCCATGGCGACCCCGCACTGCCCGCTGAGGCCGCGAGGGTCATTTTCATCACGGAGTCCTCCCGGCTCGGACTAATTGCTGTGTTTGTGCCGGCGTTCTGTGTCAGTGCACGGGCAAATTCCCAACACAGTGCAAACATCAATCACGCTAATCATATGCTGCTTTTCAGTAGGCGCTGGAATGTGCGGCTGGTATCCATTACGACGGGCTGATCTGCCTCTGCAGCTCATCTCTCTCCACGGGGCCGGAGTGTAAGCGGAGATGTTGGTTAGGGCGGCAATTAATAATGATTTCCATTATTGATCAGTCTGCCAATTATTCTCTCAATCAACCATTTAAAGCTTGGCTGTAAAGTGTCAGAAAATGCCCACACGCCTCCCAAGGCCCAAGTGGATGTATTCAACGTTCTTGTTTTAATCACCCAACAGTCCAAAACCTAAATATTAAGTAGAATACAATATTAAGGAAAACAGAAAATATTCAAAAGCAATAGAGACATTTACGTGGCCTTCTAACATTCAAAAATTACTTCACATTGTCACCACTTAATTATCAAAACCAAACAAATAATAGGGGACATCTTCAAATGTCTGACCAGCCGTCCAAAAAATACATATTCCTTTTAAAATTACTTAAAGCAGAGAAACACAGCAAATCCTCAGATTGGAGAAGATGCAATCAATGTGTTTACCTTCAAAAAAATAACTTTATATATTATTAAAATAGTTGCAGAAACCGATAAATCGGACTGCAACCTCTAATGTTGTTTTCCCTCCGTGCAGCTTTCCTCTACAGTTCAGCTGCAATATAAACTGACTACTTTTGCCAAAAGGCATCATGTCACATGATTCCTTTATTCAGCATTTTCATTTCTCTATCTCTCTCCCCTTCTCTCTCTCTCTCTCTCTCTCTCTCTCTCTCTCTCTCTCTCTCTCTCTCCTTTTATATTTCTTTTTTTCCTCAGGGATTTTAGCATCCGACGTCTAATAAAGGCCCTGACGCCGTGAGTCCAAAGTAATTCTACCATCTGGATGAGGGTCCCTCCTTTCCATTGGTAAGCATAGTGTGTCAGGACGAGCGAGCCACCGCATCCTAGTGGGTCCAAGGCCAGAAGATCAGAGGAAGCTGACTGTGTTCATCAGAACTGCAGCTTTCAACTTCCGAAAGCTTGCGGGACCAAAACAACCAGCGACCCGTATGAATTGCAATGAAATGGAAAAGATGCTCTGGGTGCTTTATACTCTGGACACATCTGAGAAAGAATTTGCATGTTTTCTAAAAAGGTGCTCGCCTCAGGCTTTAAATAAACAAACAACAATGGCGAATAAGTGACTTAGTTAACAATCATGTTCAGTTCAGTGTGCACCTATCACCAGGATCAGGGCTGGAGATTAGCATTCATCTAATCCACTGCAGGACTGGTAATAACCAAGGACAGAGCCGTGGGGTAACTAAGGAGTAGAAGAACCACATATCTTATCTCCTTCACATAACAGTTTTCATCTCCAGCACAACCCTTTGTATATTTACCTTGCGTCAGCTTCTTGAATCCACCCACAGACAAATGGTGTCAGGATGGCTTTTGTGAAAGAGAAATGCTCGGTTTCATTTAGATTGAAAGAAAAGTTCAAATTAACTACTTGTGAAATAACTTTCTTTGGATAGTTTTACAAAACCGTAGAAACTTTCAAGGACTCAGCTCTGGTTCTACAATTGAATGGAAAGTCTGATGTTTGAGGTTAATGACTTGAAGGTCCTTCAAACTCAACAAAGGGATGTACGGAAGAAAAGAAACTTGGCACATCTATTCACTTTCATTAAATGTGAAAATGCAAGAATCAAACAGTACACGATCAGCATGTCTCGTAAAGGGCACACATTCTTCTCATCTCCTGGCACAGTGACGTCATCACACCAAAAGGCAAATACAATGAGAATCTTCAGGCTGAACGTAGCAGCAAATAAATTTGAAAGATCACTTCAGGAAGCAGAGACAAATTATCTACAGCCACTGACAAAACACGTATTCTACTCAGAAATCCTAACAGAACAACTGAGTGTAGACATTTCCCAACTTGCATTAGAGCTTTCAAAGCACTGACATTTCAGGACAGACTATTTTGGTACAATGCTAATGACCACATTTCCAATGCTTGTATTGATGCAGAAGACCTTTTAGACCACTGGTTATGATACCAGAGCCTCATCAATTGTCAAAAGACATTGAAAGGGAAACTAATTCGCAGGGATGGTTGCACTCTGCCAGCACCACCAAGTGGTCAGGCATAGCAAGGCAAAATGCAAAACTTCTCAAACTGATTGTTTATCTTGTGGGCTTCATGGTTTGTGGATCATTTAATTCACCAATCAATCAATCATGTAATTATGTGATATTCTGGCAAATACCAACCCTGCAACATGTTGAACTTCTTTTAACTTGTAATTTGACTGTGATGAGAGAGCAGCAGGAAAAGCATTATTAAAAGTCATCGGTTTATTTTCAGTGGAAAATGGCAGATTTTCAGTGGAAAATAAACGGAATGTCTGCAGAAGCCAGAGATATGTCTTAACAATAAGGACAATCTACAATAAAAAATGCGCCGAGCCTTACCAAGTGAGGTGCCCAACTCCCGCTCATCTAGTAGGGAGCGAAGCTGCGTGTCTTGCCCCGGTGAGAAGAGCGGTACGGAGAAACACAAAATAAAGATGAGCTGAAGAATATAAATCCTCCGTTCTGCTGCGTCTCTCGTCAGAAATCGACCTCGCTAAAAAAAAAGAAAAGAAAAAAAACTCCTTCTGTCTCTGCAGAGATTCCTCTGAGCTTCCTCTCACCCCTCCGGAGCCCCGTGTGCTATTTGTGCTCCACGGAGAAGCGCTCTGTGCCGGTGGCTGCTCGGCGCACGGGTTGTAACCGGACACCGAACTGTCGCGCTGCGCCACAGACAATGTGCCTCCGCTCCTTTGGGTTGGTGGGGAGCTGGCGGGGGGAGGAAGAGGAGGAGGAGGAGGAAGAGGAGGACGCGGGTGCCAAAAAGCCAACGGCACTAAAAAAAAAAAAAAAAAACTGTCCTTCAACTAAAACAGTCAGAGCTTGTGCACAAAAGGCCAAGCGGAGTGGATGTGGGCGACGTGTCCGGCGCTCGCTCCCAGTCACAGCTGCGCAGGTTTTGATGGCTGAGGAGTGCGCCCCCACTTCGCGCGTCGGGGAAAGAAACGTGGCAGCGGCGCACAGCTGTCCTGCAGGTGGAGGAGAGGAGTATAGCCCACTAGCTGCGAGGGCTACAAGTGGGATGTCTGACATTTGGAAAAGTTTAGCTATTTTGACAGCTTAACCTCAATATGCTCTTTTGATTCCAGCGGTTAGTTCCCATGTGGGTTGTCTCTACCCAAGAGGGGTCAGAGGTCAACATCAGCCAAAGAGCATCAGCCCTGGAGTATCAGCAAGGGAGTCTTAAAGTAGCCAACATTTGACCATAAAGCACTTGCTGTGGACAGACAACCAAAAACATTCATAAAGTATTTTCCCCTGCAAATCCGAGAAAAATGGATTCAGTTTCAATGATGCTTACTGAAAGTGGGACTTGAACCCTGGCACGCATATCTGTCACCACTGGGAAACAGCTGTCCAATGTTCTGGATGAAGTGTTTTTACCTGCTTTACAAAGCTTACACATTCTTTTTAACAGAGAAAATGACAGAAAAGAGATGTATTCTTCCACAACAGCAAATTATAGAAAGTTAAAATATGGCATGGCAGATATGAGTGTGTTTGTGTTTGCGTGTTTGTGCCTGTTTGTGTGTGTGTGTGTGTGTGTGTGTGCGTGAGTAGAGGGGAGTAGCGACAGCATTGTGTTTTTTTGTGCCTTTGTATATTTTAATAGCAACATCCCCAGTTCATTTACCTATTTATCCTCTGCTGAATGAAAGCTGCTTCTATCAAGCTCCAAAAGCCCGACGAGTGTCGTAAACGGCTTTAGGGCTACGACGGCAAGTGTGTGTCTGTCTTTTTGACAGACACGAAGTGGAGTCAACAACAGCCTATTAATACGCCTCTTCGTTTAACAGGAAAAATGCTTCTGTGAATGCCCCGGCTCCTGTATACCCACATCTTATATTCAAATCAGGTTATTTTCATAAAAATGTAGCTACCCACGAGGGGGAAAAGGGGCAACTGTGGGAAATGCGTGGGTAACCTTTTATTTTCTGTTGCCGCTCAGGGAGCTAACGGAGCTTTTTTAAAACATGGGAGCAGATTGGATGAAGGTGTGGCACGCCAAAGGCCGTGACAGAGCTTGGCAAAACAATAAATTAAAGTGCAACTAAAGTGCAAATGCAAGTTTGAAAAGCATCAAATATAGTTTCATCCACTCGACGTGCTGTGACCTTCAGAACTTTGTTCTCCTCGCTTCAGGAACTCTTTTACTCTGCATTACTCTTGTACTTCTGTACAATAGATGTTTTAAAAGCATAACCCACAGAGCTCTGCGCTTCAGAGTGAGGCTTCAGCTCTGAAGCTGTACCGAGAGAGAACATTTCATGAGTAAAAATAATGCAGTGTCTCTGAATGAGCCATCAGACTCAGTGATGGATGCTTTTGAGTACATTAGTTCATGATGGGAGGCCGGAGATGAATGAATCAGACTGACAACATGGCTTTCAGGTCTCCTCTGGGGTGAGCGTGTGTATGTGAGTGTGTGCACGTGTGTGTATGTGTGTGTGTGTGTGTGTGCACATGTGTTTGTGTGGCCACCATTGTTGCTCAGCATTCCTGGTTTTATGTCAAGCAAACCAACTCAAGTTGCCAGGCAACTACAAAAAAATGTAGTTTAAGAAGAAGTCTCTTATATTTCACCTGGTTGTATAAGATCTCCGTAGGGTGTATTTGCGTGTGTGTGTGTGTGTGTGTGTGTAGGTGTAGGTGTGTGTGGACACTGTGTGTGTTTGCCTAGTGTTTGATCTCTAAGCTTTTTGAAGAAACAGGGTATTTTATTATTTGTAGTCTAAAAAACAAAACTAAGTGCAGTGACCAAATCATATTTTCAAAGCAATGTCACCCCGAAAGAAACTGAAGGCCAACGTTACAGAAACACCAGACATAATGAATATGAGAATATTCCTATCTATTTAGCCTAAATAGTCTATTTGTGTTTGCTTCTTGTTCATCTGATGGCATGTGTGAACACTTTGTGTATCTGTATGCAGTGATGGAGGGATGGGACATGCTCACATCGGGCCACTCCCTCGCTCTGGTGCCAAACCTCGGTTGAGCGTAGCCGAGCTCTCAGAATCCCTTTCTCAAACACGCCATCTGTTGTGCAGTTTCTCTGCCGTTTTCGAGGCCCCGGGTCAGTTCTCACCTTGCTTAAACAGAACCAGCCAACCAGGCCAGCCACTGGTACATGCGAAACACACACACACACACACACACTCACTGACACCTCAATGCAAAACCTTCACATGTGGGGGTTGGGATACGGGCACACTCTGATGCTTTCACATATGCATGATTGTGCAAGAATGACTCAACACGAGTGACTCGGGGAGGTGAGAGGACAGGTGAGTGAAAGAAAGAAGGGGTCATTCCCCAGAAGCAAAGGAGGAGGCGGGTGGAGGGGGGCAGGCCGGGATGGAGGGAGGAACATGAAAAGATAGAGAGACTGAGAGAGAGAGAGAGAGAGAGAGAGAGAAGGAGAGTGCAAAACCGGCCAGCTGTGAGAGACTGCAGTCATTCCTCACGCTGAGCTCCATACCTGCCGACTCAATGAGCCATCCCGCCATGCAGCAGGGCCAAAGCCATGCGATTTCTCAGGCTTACTCAGCCTTACTGCGCCCCTACAGCAGCAGCATCCAGGGCCTTGTAAAGCCAGGACTCCACAAAGTCTACTTTCACTGCCACGCTCCACAGGAGGAAGGATTGGTCAATGATGCCATAACTGTCACAGTGTCAGAGGAAGTATGTCGCAGACAGCAGGGACAGCAGTTCTGGAGGTGACAGACTCAGCAAGATTATTAGGAGGATGAAGTGTGTCAGATCTGAGATTATACCTTGACCTCTTACTTCACGCTATAACGAAGGATGAGGATGTCGCTCCAGCGGTTGGTCCACCACTTAAGTCCAGAATGACATATCTTAACAACTATTGGTTTGATTTAGGTACATGCAGACTTGCGTAGATATTCATGGTGCCCAGAGGGTGAATCCCGATGACTTTGGTGAATACCGACTTTCTTTGCTGCTCCACCAGCAGATCAAAGCTTTCACTTATCCTGGTAAATATCTCAAATCTTTTGTCACAAAATGGAATGAAGACGTTCATGATGAATCTTCAATACTGAAGTGCCAGAGGAATATGGACATTTTTATTTGTTGTGGAATACCTCAAAAACCAACCCAGTTGCCAGAAAAATGGGTTCCCACAAACCACAGCATACTTTACATTTCTGAACAAAACAAAACAGTTTCAAAAGTTTGTTTCATATTAGCATTGGCTCAGGTTAGAAAAAAAGATTGTGTTCAAATAACCACTGTAAATAAATAAGCGTTTTGGTTTCACACAGTAAACAGCGGTCTCCTCGGTGAAAGTCATCCAGTGTTTGTTTAAACCACCCTTCCTATACGTCTGAAGTGGACTTTCTCGCGACTATACTCGTTATTATACTACGCAACTTTCAATAACGGGGGACTAGGTTGCTCGAACCATTGAATGGATGACCATGAAATCCGATACACACATTCTGGTTCCACTCAGCATGAGCTCAAACACCTCTCCATTAACTTTTCCTCCAGCACCACTTTAGGTCAAAAATGTTATTTCTCCAATACTTTGATTTATGACCAAATACCTGCAAAGCTATCAACATCCGTCAACCTCAGCTGTACTTTGTGTTTTTTATGCATATTGAGCATGCCAACAAGCTCAACTCAAATGATGAACAAACATGACACCTGCTAAACATCTCAGTGTTTCATGTTTGCATGCATGTTATCAGCCTCACACAGCCGCTAGCGTGGCTGTAGGCTCTTCATCTCGTTTTACAATTTAATACCCGTCAAAGTCAGTGGGAAAACAGAACACTTAACTGAGTGAAGTTTATACTCCCTGTTCTTACTTATAACATCATTATGGAAGTTTACACCATCTTCATCTTATTTCTGTGCGTCACAGGTCACATCAGCTCGCTACAATGCAGTGTAGAGGTGTGATCGAGTGTTTTAGGGCCCGGTCCGTCCGAAGGTAGTGAATGAATGGACGGCGTGAGATAATGAAATGCAGCACCGGAGTCCAGTGGGGTCATCTTTCTCGCTTTCTGCCCAGATTCTGGCCGGCTGTATTAGTCTTTGTCCTCCCCTCTATGGCCCATGATGGATAGCAAAAAGAATATGGCTGATGGTGAGAGTTCCTTTTTTCTTCTACTCTTCTTTTTTAGTGTCTTCTTTTTTCACGACCACCATTAGTAAAGTGGCAAAGTTAAGGGCTGGAGAGATGAACTCTGTGAAATTCAATCATGGGAATTGAAGGTTTGGAGGCGTGAGGTCTTGGCCCCCATAGGCAGTTTGGAGATTGCCTGAGATTAATTAATGTCAAAATGGAGAGGGTGAGGCTGCAGAGGACAATTATGTATGTGACTGCTGGGCATGGTGTTCGCCATTCACAGTAAAGAGTGCAGTCTGCTGATTTTCTTCTGTGTTAAGATGATATTTTATTCCCAGTCAGTAAATTTGTGACGCCAAAAGCAATTTAAGTGAAGATAAAGTAGGCAAAAGCTACCCATGGCTAAATGGATAGAAAAATAAAGCCACTTATGTAAGTACTCAAGGCGCGTATAATCCAGAGAAGCCACAGTGGGGAAAACTACCATCACCTCCTGTGCATTGTAATCTTCTGAAGGCAGGCCCAGAGTTAAACGGGGACTACCAGTCAATTAAATAATTCATATAGCTCAAAATTGTCCAGTCAAAACATATAAACCACCATCTTTGGCGTTATTTATATATAAAAAATAAAAGGATTTTGTATTACTTTGGCAATGCTTTCAGCTCTAATGAAACTTTATCGGCAATGAATCATCCTGCAGTCACTGCTACTTTCCCACTTCCACTTCAGAGTCAGTGGAGATTTACATCCCAGATTAAGCAGACAAATAAACTGTTTGCTGGTCTTCGTGGCCACAGGGGGCCAGAAGTGATTGTTTACCAGCATCGGTCCAACCGTCTCAGAAATCAGTATAAAATCCTTCAATTTCAAATGCGGCAGAAGCCGTTTCTTTCAACACACTATTTTGTGTTTCAGGGTTACTTCACTGACTTCTCGCCACACAGTGCAGTCTGTTCTCTCGATGCACAAATGTGTCCTCGATAGCTGAAGGCACAGACATCACGTATAGAAAAAATATAGAAATGTGCATGAAATACTTTGTGTCGTTCTCTCCATCTTTCTCACTCTCACGCGTAAACACAAAAAGAGAGCTACACCTTCAGACCGACTGATGTAAAGGGAGTTTGCGTTGGTGTGAACCGTGATGCACTCTAAGCAGGTGTGCGAAGGAAATCAAGATTGGCCTTCTCGCTACGCTGCGTTTCTATCTCCAGAGTTTTGGAAACCTTGATTTATGTGTGCTTCCTAGGTCTGCAGAGGAAAACGAAAAAATGTCAAAAACCTGAGGGTCTTTCAGAGTTTGTTAGTCTAACGGATACAGACTAAAGAAATTGAAAAGCTTTGAAAGAAATGTTTAATTTTCATTCAAATATGTGTAGCACAACAATGGCTTTGTATATTACAGAGCTAATCTTCACATTCCTTTCATAACACTGACGTTCATAAACCGCCCCATTAAAAGGACGGGAAATAAGCAACTAAGTTGACAACAGCAACGACAACTTGAATTCACTGATTAATATCATACTAATTACTTGGATATTATCATTTCTTATTATTCTCAGTTATGCAAACCTTTTTTTGTATAATGAAGTTGCAACATGGCACAGGAGCTCATTAGAAAGATTGCACTACTGAAAATACAGACATCCATCATCTCGAATACGTCTCCTGTAAGGGCCAACTGCAACACGCTGTAATAAGCTGCCCGTTCTTCTCATGCTTGTGCTTGGGTAATTGTTTTTGCCTCACGTTGGACAAGTTAATTAATTTAAATTACTGACAGTTCTCCAGTTGGAGGTCACAAGTCAATGCTGGAGCAGGCTGTGTGGAAGAGGTAGAGTCTGTTATTTATTTTTCCATTTATCAGAAAGAAATACCTTTACGTGTGAGCGACGACTTACCTGTGAGTATATTTCGACACACTTCTCTCTGCAGTTGCCTCAAGAGCTGCTCTGCCTACTGATACGAGAGAGTGGGATCATGAGTCTCGCTGTCTCCACACAGCGGAACGGGAATCGTCAAAATGGCATTAGAAGATGGAGGCACCTGGTGGTTTTCAGGAAATTTAGGCCACTCGGCAAAAAGAAAGAAACACTTTTTCTTCAAGAAATTCTTTTACTTTGGCTTTGAACAAGCCTTTCCCCCTCCTCCCGCCTCCCGGAGTCACTTTCACCTTTACCCATCTCTGAGGCATGCCTTTGCACAAGATGAAAGCAAACGTCTGAACACTTCAGTCAGGATACGCTAGACAAACTATATGGAGACAGCTCATGTGAAGTAAAGTGCCTCTAAGAGCAAGAATTCAAAGGAGAACAAGAGACTACCGACAGTTTGTAATGGTTTAATGGTATTGGCCAGAGTGCATGCTTTTGCACTAAATTTAAAAAGCATCACCACATGGTGGAAGATTTTTAAAAGCAGCATAGCCTGTTGAGCAGAGGGTTTTGACTGCGTTAAGTGGGCATGATGCACTGCGTAATAATGAAGTCCCATAACTAATCAATTCTGGTACATGGTAATAGATTCAAAGGTGGTGCCACTGGTACTTAAACAACTATTCTGCTCTTGTGAGAGTTGTCGACCGACTTGCAATTTTTTTTTAGAACAAAGGGGATTTTGTTAGTTTTTAATCTAATTTTGAACACCTCTACAGTCTGCAGTCCTAAATGTCACACGTTCCTCTCATTCATTTGAACAGAGCGCGTCCAGCAGTGCAGCATTGGTGCCAATAAAGATGAAAAAAATTAAAACAAGCTCAACCCTTAAGATTTTACAACTTGACGCCACCCGGCAAAGTGTCGCATTGAACAATCCCAATGTTCATCTCACAATCGAGACAAATAATATAATGATTGCAGTACCAATAAAAGCTGTAAAAACAACTTCTTGAGTATAATAAATGCTTGATTGGTTTGTTGATGTCTGATAAGCCTGAAGGTATTGACCCCAAAAGACTTTCCAGAGCACTACTCTACCGCTACAGGTGGAGGGCAAAATCAAAAAGGTATTATACTAAGCAAAGTCCAAAACAAAAATAAACACTGGTACGGGAAAGAGACACTAGAAAACTGCAACTACAGCTCGAACGTGAAGTACATACATGCGAGACAAAGAAGACAATCTTGCAACTGACAAGGGGAAGACACAGACAGCTAACGAGGCACAGGTGAAAGCAATTGGGGCGTGGCTTAACAATCACTCAGGGAAGGCACACCATGAGTCTGGGGCGAGAACAGGTGAAGGGAATCAGCAATCACTGGGAAGACACACACAGAATACACAAGTTACGTGTTGAGAGATTTCACCATTAGACACAAACGTCAACCTCATGGACGCACTATGCCTTTAAAGTAATGACATGTTTGCAGTAACCATTACTGCAACTGCATCAATTACAAAATACGATTACTTCAGCCACAGTCCAAAGTGAGCTGGCATCAGCTGGTGAATATGTTGATTACGTGAGATGATATTCACAGCTTGCTTTTATGTTGCGAGATTCAATATCAGATCTCAAACAGGTTTCTTTTTATCTGGTGATAACAGCTTTTACAGCATTAGCAATAATCAACTTCCTCAGCACGCAACACCTAATGGAGATTGCTCCATATGTGAGATATTGTGTTAACTGATGCCAGGAGATAAATGCCGCTGTGGTCTGAGTGGGGGGAGACAAATAGCTTGTGGGCTTTTCAAAGATATATTGCTGTGTGAATCATACAGGAGATAGATCAACGTATATTACAAGCTGTTTGCAACAGATTTAAAGAATTAAATATTAATTTCCTCCCAATCCATTATTAATTCTGGTGTTCATTGGATGCCTGGAAGAGTCAACAGTGGAAACAGAGACATTCATTCTGAAGCCCATGTGAAAAAAACATAATTTTCTTTTAGAAGAACAGGATGTGCTCTATTGCATTATATGGTGACGACACACTTCATCTGTGCAAGTCTACACTTAAGCAGCATAATGCAAATTATTTCCTAATTCTAGACATGCACGCTTTTCCAAGTGTGACTCCTTGGTAGGAACAGGCAACACAATGACTAAACAGCCTGACTTCATTGAGCCAAGAGAGAGTTTCTCACTCCAGCGACACGTGTATTACCATAATAGCTACACGGGGCCCCATCAGCACACTGATTGATTGGTTAATTGCTCAGTATCCCTCAACTGTACCCCGATGGCCGCCGGGTGTC
This sequence comes from Clinocottus analis, assembly GCF_023055335.1. Classification (NCBI taxonomy): domain Eukaryota; kingdom Metazoa; phylum Chordata; class Actinopteri; order Perciformes; family Cottidae; genus Clinocottus; species Clinocottus analis. The sequence continues at coordinate 8,920,332 of NW_027175909.1, forward strand.
GCCTCAGGGATTGTGGGATTGTGTCAACATTTCCCCATGCCATCTCATTCATTCCCTCTTTCTGCTACTCTTCTACAGAGCGTGAAGCATGAGATTGGATTTACAGTGTAATGGAATAAAGCACATTGTTTCTCTTCTGTGAGAGAGGAGGATAAAGCCGATAAAACCCCACACTTGCCCAGTTGGAAAGTTGATCAAAAGCTGCGCATACAGGAAGGCAAAATTGTGTTGGGCCCTCTCCTTAAGTTTACTTCCCTTTTGGTTTCTTGGTGCTGTTGTTATCGATTTGTTCTGCTGTCTTATGCCGGGTTTTAGAAGAGGAGCAGGACTGAATAAAAGAGGTCATCGTCAAGAGATCAAAGGCTCTAATTTAACAGGTGTTGTGTTTTCCTCCAAGAAGCCTGTCGTGCAATTTGTATAGAAGTCGACGTGATGAAATTCCTCCTCGTTGGTTTAGTGCATTGTTGTGGCAGATGTGATGCAGATTATTCACAACTCTTGGCATTCATGCCACCCCAGTGTGAAACTTAATCAAGAGGAATACAATTATCTGCTTTTCTTTGAGATCTACAGAAAGTCCATTTTTCTCTCTTGACTCCCCACCCTTTCATTTCCATTCACTGACTTTCATCTCAGTGAATAGAATGCCATTATCAGTTAATTAACTCTTATCTGCTTTACTGTTACAACGCTAATGGTTTCCTGTGTCACACCAAAGCACAAGCTACAATGTCGCCGTTTATTAACACAACTTTATTTTGACTTCCATATGCACGAGGTACAAGCAGAGCGGGGAGCCGCAGATCTATTTGTTCGGGTTGAAGCAATGACACTGGAAGGTCAGACGAGATGTAATTAGTCAAAATCCTAATGACTTCTTTTGGAAACTGGCGCTGGCAGCCTGTCGTTCAATTTACGCTCTTGACTTTTCAGTTGCTCTTTATCAGTGCGATAATGCAGAAGTTAATCACCATCTCGTTGCAATGAACAGCGCTTGGATGGAAGCTGCAGGTGCCACAGTCTGGAAATAATGTAATAATAACAATAGAAATTTGCATTTTAATGCATTTTAATTGCATTGTAATGGGCTGGGCTTCGGTCCATACCAGTAATGAGACATAGAGTAAGTAGGATTCTTTACCTGGTTATTTGTGTTGCAAAAACACAGAACAGTGCCTTTGAAATAGCCCTGGTGCTAGTCTGATGACAAAGTGGGCAGAAGAGCAGAAGTTTAAAAAAAAAAAAGAAGACTCCTTAACTGTATGTCGCAGAAATGAGGGTGACCAGTATTTTTAGCAGCTTTATTACAACTATGAACTTGTTGTAGAACTGTGAAATCAGTTAGTAGATCCTGAAAGACCAGAGGACGTATGAGAAAGGAGAGAAAGCAGAAAAAGGATGAAAAAAACACTTTGCTTTTGTAATTGGATCTGCGATGAAAATGAATAGCCTCAGTAAAGATAGTTGATAAATCAATAAGTGGATCAGACAATTGGCAAAACAAAAGGGTGTACTTTAAATAATGTTCAAAGCAGCATGGCTGTGTAGCTGTTCATGTGTGGGTCGGAGGGACACACTCCTGGTGGCCAGAAGACGATTTGTAATGCTGATCCACTGATTTTATCACACGCACCATAGATAAAACTATATTTCACTTATATGCTCTGAGAAGTTGAGACATTTTATTCACCAAATTATTATTTAATTAATTGAAAAACTAACTTGCAGATTCATTGACATTAAACATTTTGCATCTCAATCTTAGTAAAAGTGTAAAACCACAAATCTACCAGGCATTGCAAAATCAACTCGAGCGCCACGGCATGCGCCCCTTTCTTGTCCGATAAAATATTCTAAATAGATGTAAAAGGTCGACCCAACAAAGACAGGTGCTGACGAATCATATCTTTTATCTAATATCTTATTAGACCAAATCTCCAACATCAGCAGAGTTGGCCAACATGCCACATCAAAGAGAGTGTAGGGGTGGACGCGTCCATCCTAATTAGGATGATAGAGCGCTCTATCTCTCTCTCACACACACACACACACACACATACACATCACTGTACTACTTTTGTGGGGACATAATTATATCTCTAGCCCCTTACTCTACCTTAACCATCACAACTAAATGCCTAGCTGCAACCCTTACCCCGACCTTGTTCGAAGCTGAACCTTAAAACCAAGTCGGGACTCTCAAACAGGCCTCTGTATGAAGTGAGAAGTATCCTCACTTTATGCAAATTGGTCCCCACAAAGATGGATAGATGTCCGAGCGAACATACACACACCTGAGCCCAAATCGGATTCCCTTCTGTCTGTAAACACACGTTCCAACTATGTCCCTGGCAATGGAGGCATGAACAGTCTTGGCACATTCAAACCCAATGAGATGCATAGAAGCGGATGTGTGGATATGCACAAAAAGACCAACTGTAGTTTTGTGACATTCCTACAAACACACACACGCACACACGCACACGCACACACACACACACACACACACACACACACTGTCTCTCTCTCCCTCCAGGAATATTCCTGGTGATGGCAGCATGAGAAATCTTGGCACATGAAGTTGACTCCTGCATCGTCAATGTGAATGGGTCTGACTGCCTGTCATCTTCTGTGGACTCACACTTCAAGCCTGTAAGTCGTTTCTGTGACGGAGTTCCAGTTATTCAGCAAGCATAGTTCGGCCCAAACATCAGGATTCAATTAAAATGTAAATTCTTGCTAAGCTGATAAACGGGAAACAACAGTCCTCCTCAGTTTCTCAGGCACCAGACAGGAGGCGTCTTTTTTTTTACGAAGCAACTTGGAAGTTGTTGTGTTGGACAGCAGGTGAGCAGTGAGGCCCAGCAGGGAGAATGCAAAATTAACTCAAGGTCAGAGGTCGGCGGGATTCAGGGCATCCAGAGGGATTTACAGACTTGTCTGCGCCGTTTCCCTCGCCGCTTCTCGTACTTCCTGCACAAACACCTCTCCTCTGTGTGTTGCAGGTCTTTGTCTGGTGTATTGACAGCTCCCAGAAAAACTCAATCTGGTCTGCACCTGCACCTTTGAAGTTTTTCCACAAACTGCACAAGCGGAGAGACATTGTTTGAAAGGAGCTGACACGCGTCTTCGACTGGTGGTACTTTAAAAAAGTCAGCAAATGCACGTCACGTCAAACCCAATACGCTGAAGGGCAAATGCAACACTTTGGAACACTAACTCCAGATAAGAATTACAACACGGCTGCAAGTCAGATGAATATTTCCAAACTGTTTCTGCACCAACTCTCAGCTGAGGAGGGACTTTCTAACTCTGACATTTCATCATTTAGATTACGCCTGTGGTGGATATAAGTCACAAACTCACCAAAGTGGATGACAGCTTTCCATTTGGAGTATTTTTCTGAGATTAAAAATGCAAAAGATGATGACTCTATCTGAAAACAACACATTACACTGCTTTTCTTTCCATTTGGGGGGACCACAATGAGTACTGGAGCCTCAGAATGATCCTAACCAGCAAGTTATAACAAATTCTGAAAACTCAACAACCTGCCACCTCATTGTGCTCACACACATACCTGTCTGCACCAGGTGCTCCTCCCACCCCCTTCTGACATCCAGACATCCTCACTTATCCTGTCATCACACGGGCACAGGAGCAGGCCTGGCCCTGCCCTCTAGATTACATCTGTACTGGCGGCCAAGGAGACATGATGAACCTGCTTATCATGTTGTTGACACTTGATGTTGATGGAAGCTGGGATGGACAGCAGTGTTTTAGAAAACACTACGTGGGGCAAACACACACTCAGTCCCATATCACTGAAGAGAAAACCTGCTTTCGAGTTCTTAAAATCTCGCTGACCTTCATATTATATGACTGTGTCGAAGTTGTCACTTCCAATCACTGCATTATGTGCCGAATTACTAATCTTTTTTAAATAACACTCACTAACAATAACTCATGCATGTCCACCGCTGGAGGATGAGGGCCTCAAAGGAACTTTGAATGGATCATACCACAGTTCATCAGAGGTGGAAGAAGTACACAGATCCTTTATTAAAGTGGTATGTAAAAGTATCACAATACAGTCTAGACAGTATTGACATGTCATTAGATTTGATGCTGATGCGTCAATGCATAAGTTGCATTTTCCTGTTTCTGGTTGAACTGGATCTGGTTGCATCTGCTTTGTGACCTTTGTAAGTCAGGTTTGTCCGGCAGTTCCCAACATCAGGGACACAAGTTAACTCGGATCAGTGGAGAGATGTTTCATGGGGAAGAAGAAAGACAAAGTTGTGCTTCACGGATTTGCATTCATTTAATTTTTGGCCGGTAGTTTTCTTTTTGGGAACTGTTTGAGAGATTTACTTTTTGGGGCCACAACTTGTTATATAAATCAAACATGCATCGTTATATAAATAAAAAATTCAAAGGAGCATATAACATTTCACATGACACACACACACAAAAAAGTTGGAAACCATTGGCTTAATCTTTTATAATCACAGGTTCATGTCAAATTTTAATCCATAAAATAACTTCATACAGCAATTGTCAAGTCGCAGAAACAAAGATTATGCAAGAAAAGAGAGCAATTTAAAATTGTACCTATAAGCGCAGTACCTGAGTAAATACGTTGTCCCTTCCACTGCTGGTTTTTCTT
>NW_027175909.1:8930000-9030000 GCF_023055335.1 Clinocottus analis
TTGACCGACTTGTGTAGGGGGGGACAGTGTGTAGGGGGGTGGGGCTTCGTTTACGCTAATGTTGTCTGCCTCGGGAGTGAAAGCAGCTTGATAGGAGGGACGAGCGGCGTCGGCCTCGTCGCCTTGAGCGCACTCGCTGTAAGGAGGGGGCTTTAGGTCCTCTTCTGAAAAGGAGGGAGAAAACAGGTTAACCAGTTGATTAGTGATCAATAACATACATGCGGTACGTCTCATAATGATTCATCAAAAAGAGATCAGGATCTCGATTCTTTTTACGCGACTGACATGTTTCCGCTAGCGTCGTTGCATCAAACAACGTTCCCAATGTCTCCCTGAGCTACATCACCCCACGAGAAGTGCGCAGGAAGAGAGAGGATCATTTTACGAGTATGAGAGACACGGATAGAAATGATTTTTAGAAACAACAAAAACGTGTCCTAATCTCTGAAACCCCGAAAAGGTGAGGAAGGACAGACAAACTGTAAGGGACCAGTGATCTCCTGACTTAGTTGTTGTGCGTGTGTGTTTTTTTTATCATTTTATTTCTGCAGTTTGAATGGAAGTGAGGGAACTTCCCTGCAATCAAGAAAAAACAAAAGCAGATCATGAGCTGTGGTATCCCATATCCTCCTTGTCGATCTCAGACAAACATTTAAAAAAAAAAATGAAACTGTCACAGCATTCTTTTGAATTTCTTCTTGTTGCATGTTGTTATCCTAGTTTACTGCCTTATGAACTATTTGCTACTTTGCTGTACTATCATTGAGAAATCTGCTGCTGTTTCACTAACCTCAGTGCAAGCTGCAACTTGCCTCGCCTCTCCCAAACCAGGTCTGTCTGACAACACTCTCCTTACGCATGAGCATTTGACATTCAAGACGATTGTGTACCGTATTTTGGGATGTCCGATACCTCAAATGGTTGCAGAATTAAAGCGTACGCTAAATTTGACTTGCGTAGAAAGATATTTGAATTTGAAAAGTGTAAATAACAATGTTCTGTTTGGCTGCAAGACCAACCTAGTACTATTATACATTCACGCATTAAAACAGTTTTAATATGTGTATTAAAGCGTGCCCCCACATCTCATATTCGCATCTCATATTCGCCCCCACATGCCCTATGTGGGGGCGAATATGAGATGATGTAATAGAATTAGTGAGGAAATGTCACCAACTCTGCAGCCACTTCCTGCTGTCAGACAGAACGAGCACATCAGATCAAATTAGATGCTGTTTGCTAAAGAGGAGACTGACTTGTGATACAAAGACTCAACTGACTGGTTGCTTGGGTGCTCATTTATAATCTTGCAATGACACGTTGAGTAACATAAATAAGGGAACACAGAATAAAGGAACTCAACACATGTAAAAGCTGTACAGTGTACTTTGCCCTTCCAAAGCAAACAAAGTACTCTGTGTGAGTTCCTTTAGGATGGGAAGAAACACATTTACTGATGCAAGTACTTCTCTCTAAAAGAGCACTTTAGACTTGTATTTCCCCTGGTGGCATTTCCTGGTTGTGGCAATGACCCCAACACCCAGTGAGGTACATGAATCTCCCGTCTGGCAAATCAATGCACCGATTCTGACGGGAGTCGAAAGGGAAACTAGTGGGCAGTTTTTTGCCTAGTGTGGTTCCAACTTGTGCAGGTAACTGGATTAATACACTGTCCTCTGATCAGTGATTGCGCTTGGTGAGGAGTAAAGTGAACATCAATATTTCGCTACAAAATTCCATTGATTAAGTGTTTGAAGGGAGATGCTGCTCCCTTTCTCACAACACAACGACCAAACCCGGGCGGTAGAAAAGGAGTCATTAGTGGATTTTCATGTTGTAACCCAGGCTCAGTTATTTTTTCCTTTTCACTGCAACACATCGAGCAAATCCATCCCCACTGAAACGTTCTCACAGTGACCTCGGCTCACTATCACAGAAAGTGAAACGATGTAGAAACAATGATTGTAGGGAATAGTTAGTCCGGAAACAAGGTGGACTTTCCCCAAATATTGTCACCGACAGGAAACTACGACTCAGGATGTAGAAGGGGTGAAATATGAATGAATCATTGTTCCTGCCTCAACTCAAGCAGCAGACACATGGCACTGAGTTATAGAGGGAGTGCAGTGTGTGCTACCTCCAGAGACTGCCTCATATGGTGGTGGCATGTCCAAGTGGGAGAAGGAAGCAGCTGGTGGCAGGGTGGTGGAGGGCTCTTCTACGGACAGGTCATCCTGCACACCGTACCAACTAGGCCAGACAGACGTTTGCTACAGAGGGAAGGAAAAACAGAGTTAATGACACACACACACACACACACAAATAGAGAAGCATGTACACCAGTAAACATAAAAGCTGAAGCAAACAATACAAATGTCAACACTATCAGGATACTAACTAGGCTGGTTTTACTGTACTGTCTAGAGAGGTAGTTGTTGCTGCTCACGTATATATTCTTCCTTTAAACTCTTTGCTCCAGGCTTCGACTGAAAAGCATGTTTATACACAGGGAAACGCACTAAAACGCACAGCCAGACAATATTCCTGAAGAAGAACACTTGACCTGGTAGGTGTGCTGGGCTGCCGACACTCGCTCTGTTAATATCATTTTCAAAAGATATATTTTTGATTTCAGTCCCTTTAAATAAAGAAAGACTAAAATTAACACCAACAAACAAATCTAACATTTAAACAAGGATGATTTTTGTACTTTGCATCCATTGTTTTAACGGGTGAGTTGGAGGAGTTCGTAAGTATCTTGAAAGGTTTGAACATAACAAACATTATCTCCTCCATCAGCTGTGAGGAAGCGCTCCACTTTTTTTATTTCTTTATTATTACAGATTGATGCCTTTGAATGAGATTTTAATTAGTTCAAAATTGCCACCCTGTTGCTGTGGGAGTGATGGTGTGATGAAGAAAAATGCAGCACAAACACACCCTGACATGTTCAAGATAATTATAGTCGTCACTATTATTTCTGTCGGCCTACAGAACTAAAATTAAGTTCAATAAACTATGAACCATTAATCTTCCAACTCTCTCGTGGGCTTATATGTATCAAACGTTTCCCCTCATGGCTCTTCTGGGTTCACTTTGTCTTTTTAGGTGGCTGTGAATAAGACTGTCTAAGAAGCTTAGTGACTTGATACTACATCAAGACCCCCCTCCACTACTATGTTTGATTAATATAAGCCCGGGACCTCCACGACTCATATTGGCGTCTCTCCAGAAAACCTTCAGGGTGCCAGGTTATGGATGACCATGGGGCCTCCCTGCTGCACATTCCATTAAAATCCAAACAGGAGAAATTATACACCATGGACAGTAGAGAGAACAACAGGGAGAGGAAGAAAGGATGCAGGAGAGGATATAAGAGCAAGCAGAAGAGTTGTGGAACGAGGTTACCGAGATTAGGAACAAGAGTAGTCGAAAGAGGAGTCGGGGGTAGAAGAAGCAAACAGGAGAAAACGCGTGGGCGAGGTAGGACGACTTCAGGGGTCGGTACTTGAAATGTAATTAGCCAGTTTACAGTTTAGGCCATATAGAAATGGAAGGAAAGAAAGAAATGTTTTTCCATTTTATTTACTAGGACCAGTTTTCTGTGAATCAAGCATTTCAATACACACTGTTGCTATTTGGGGGGGGCATTAAACTTCCTCTAAACAGCCGAGAAATGTTTCAGATAGAACACAAGATATTCTCAGTGATCCAGGGGAACCCAGGCATCTGAGTTTTAACTGCTTTGTTTATTTATTTTTACAAGTGGGGCATTTCCTGTTACAAAAATATTCCAAGCAACTCTAAAAATATCACAGTTAGTGCCTCTTCAATGGAACTACTTCTCAAAAGCAGGGGCAGTGTCAAGCTTCACAAGAAATTACCAACATTACCATTTAAGAAAACTTCAGTTTAACTAATAATGTAGTCAAACATATGTGCCAATAACTTTTTTCCATTCTTGCAACATCTTTTGCAATAACCACGTAGCAGTGGACGAAGAGTTGGGAAAACGCGAGAGAAACCTGTTTTATATGATTCACAAAGCATAAATTTGGGAAGGAACTGAATTGCAGAGATCGCTTCCAGGTGTTGTAGAGAGGCAGTAAAGCAGAAAGGCCCAGGAGGCGAGGGGCGATTATGATGGCTGTCTAAACTTGTGCTGTAGCCCACAGAAAAGACTTGAAGTTAAGGAAAGGCATTGCTATTCTAGACACATCACTGACAACATCAACACCAATAAAACTAAATTCAACTGGCACTTGAAGGGAACAATAAAAGATAAGCCTGCATTTTGTAGCCAAATGTCAAATTATGTATAAAGGGCTCGGACGTCAGCAAAATGTAAGAAGTTACAAACACAAAGATAGTTATTAAGGTCATCTCAGTGACAATAAGATTATTTCAACAACAGCTCAAACTTATCACATACTTTAATCAGAATCTCCAGCAAATTTAACACCAGGTGACTATCTTTTTTTAATCCAATATATCTTTGGAAGAGATATATGGATTGTGGTAGAGGCACATCGGGGTCTTTACATTGGTCTACTCCTGTCTGTGTCTTTACTGGTGATGTTCGCACAAAGAAAAAATTTCACATGCGTGGTTGAAATGTTTATAAATTAAAAAAAAGGGTCCAGCTACACTTACTCACTGAATGACTGTCAAGGCTGTGACCTGCTCAGCCAGACCTCTGTTGTCAACAAGGTCAAACAAACGTAACAGAAAAATGTAAGCATACAAGTACAAAGCTTCAAACCAGAAACCTGCACCTATTAATACACATCCACACATTTGCTCAGTATGTCACAAAGTGAAATGTGGCCTGTCCTGGGAAAGCAACGAACTGAAAACTGCATGCCCTTTCAAGAGAGCAAACAACTCCTCTGCAAAAATGTAACACAACTGTGACCTTATTTGACTTTTTCTTACTAGAGCAAAATCCAGTTGGATGAAAACAGACACAGTTCTGAGAATAGGGCCGGACTTCGCTTTGTGATGAGCAACTTCCAGTGTATCTGCCACAGGGCCAACAAATGTAACGCAGTTAAAGAGAAACCAAATGAGACTATATGATTTTCCTGATAACATCATAGTGTCGGTGTAAAAAAAAGGAAATAAGCTATTTTTCTTTTGTGCAAAAATAGGCGTGGTTCTGCTCCTGTGTTTCTGCTTCTGCTTGGATTTGAAAGTTGGGTTCTCTCAGTCCTCCCTAACCATAAGGGGAATAGTCAAGACTCCAAGGTGTATTGCATATTTTAAGACATGGAACATATGTTGTGTATGCCAACAGTAATGTTAAGTGCAATAGACCAGTGGTTCTCAAATGATTATGTGTACCCCTGAGGGTACGAGAAGGCACGCCTGGGGGTACGGAAGAAAAAAACATGTAAAAAGTAACATCCATTAAAAAATCCTTTAAACATAATTATTTCATAAATATTTAATAAAATATAATGTAAATTCATAAACAGACTTTTATATTTTCTATATTAAAGCAGACACGGATGGCACATTGCTGTGTATTACATCTTTTTTTAACCAAGAATGCTTCGCGCTGGTTAGGAGGTAAATATTTGACACAGGAGGTACATTACTGAAAAAAGGTTGAGAACCGCTGCAATAGATTGACAGTAGAACCTCATTGTTGGCTAAAAGACTTTAGTTACCTTTTAAGTTCACGTTAAACAAAGTTATTTATTAAAGCTCAGTTGAACAGCAATATTTGAAGTTACAGCAATATAAAAGTTTTTCACTGCCTACATGGAATCAATCAGGGTCATGCTCAAGTCTCTCAACCAATGTAGAGATTATTGTTAATACCCAAACTTTAGAATTAGGCTAAGCCATAGTAAAAAAGTCCCCGGTGACGCAAAACCAATTCAGCAGTTGACAGCAAGATTACATGTTCCAAATGTAGGACGTGTGTTTATGTGTGTGGGTCTGCACTTACACTCTGTCTCTCACACATCTGATGAAGGTAGGCTCTTCCTCCTACAATGACTATCTGAGCATTGCGTGGGTTGCTCAAGTACGCTGCCAGTTGCCTTTGTCTTGAGCGGTACCAGCACACATAGAAGCATATCTTAATAATGATGAATATAATGACGACTCTGAAAAGAAAGAACGAGAGGATGGGGAGGATGAGAAAGGGATAGGCAACATTACACATCCGTTTTATACTCCATCTTTAACTTGAAAAATATGTGTAATAATACTTAAGTTATATAATGGTAAGTTATACTCACATGTACCAATACAGCTCCATTTTTTGTGTTAGATGTCAGTCAGTGAGTAGAGGCTCTCATAGCTGGGGAACCACTTGCTGATCCCTGGCCAATACCACAACTTGCCCTGAAACTAATAAGAACTATTATTAAGTATTCCCTATTCTATTAGCTTTCTGTCTTTATTTACTCAATCAATTCATAGTTGCATTCAACACCAGCTCACTTTTATGAAAACCAGAAGCTCAGAGCATCACACTGTTTAAGCGAGGTTGAGTTTAAATGTCAAAGCCCTTTCTGTAACTTAAAACAGATGGTGCGTTCAACTCGACGGCTCCTCTGTTCACATCAGCTAACGTTACCCAACTTAGCTGAACGCAATCAGGATTTTTAACTTACCGTTTAGCGACGACTCGGATTTATGATTTATCTTGAAAGGTTCGCCATTACCCCTCGTCGTTTCAGAGATGTAATGCGAGCAATGCTCCAGGATTAAACTGAGGCTGGCGCTAGTTTAACCGACTTCAAGCTATCGGGTAAGATAGCAGGCCACAACAACAGGGGCGACCGTTTTACGTTATCGTACGTTAGCGTTACTGCGGACACAACAACAACGGAAATGGATCCGCTTTATCAACATATCTTCTTGGTATCACACACAATGTTATTAGCTAGTTGCTCAGTAAGATACTCTTCAATTTAAAAAAACAACTCAACTATAGTCGTCCATCGTTTTTGCGTTAAAGCTAACTGACTTACGTTAGCACACCCCTGTCCGTTGGTTTAATAGTGGGCGGTGCTCACAGGAGTGTTGCCTTCAGGGTTTCCCGTAAACTGCTTCTATAACTAATAGGTTAGTTTTCGGGTTTAAGTGCCGTTGTTGCTGTAAGAAAATGTACTTCTTTTTCTTTTCTCTGACCGTTATATTAGCAGCACTGATCTTATTCGTGCAGTCATAGCAGGAGGAAAATGATCAAGCACATATCAGGTATGTTCATAGTTATAATTATTTTTATATAAAGTATAGCCCAAAGATGAAAAGTTCAAACTCAGAAAGGACTAATAAAGCCTTCCCGAAGATTACGTCTGAAGCAGGACCGCTTCCACAAAAAGATTTAAAACAAAGGGATTCTTATCGGTCTGTAGCTGAGGCATTTCATTGACGTCCATCATACATTAAAATATTTCCGAGGGTCAGTAAAGATAGCATAACTTCGTCTGACAAAAAGGATGAAAATATGACCAAATCATGAATATATTAAACATGTCTATGCAACAGCAGTACGTTCAGTGTTCATTATCTAAAATAAGATGTTCAATTCACCCGTGATACCTTCAAATATATAGTGAAACATTATTCAAATACCCATTCAAATGATTGTAAAATGTAAATATAAAAGGTCATATGAGGTTGCTCCTATATCCCAGCTCTTTACCTCCATCTAGTGGTCATTGTAATGCAATTCAAAAGGACTACCAAATACCGTACATAATTATCTAGTAAACAAAAGAAGAAAAGCTGGCATATAGTACTATGACTGAGGTTATTTCTAAGCAAAATAAAAGAAATCTGCAACTTTTTCGAGATATCTAAAATGAGAGCTCTCAAATAGGACTTGGATTCAATAAAGCTAAAAGGTCGATCATAGCAGAAACAAACATACATTTGTGCATATATCAGACAACATTTTTATTACAATTAAAAAGCATCTTTGATTGCAGTTTATTACAAAAATCAGGTGATCTTGTCGACCTGTAGTCAAAATACGATTTGTAGCACGTGTAATATTTATTTAACAATAACACAAACCAGATGATGGTCATTTCCTGTGAAAAGCTCTTTACCAAATGCTCTATTGTTGTGGGAAAGCTGAATTCAGCAAAAATTGTTGTTGTCAATCGTAAGTTTTTTTTTAAAGCAAATTAAACTTACATTTACAGTAAATCTTCAGCTACACAAAAGCATTCTTCACATTTTCACAATGCTTGTCCAGTAAGGAGTCCATTATCTTGCTGATCGGTTATCTTCCACAATGATGTTTCGTCTTGGGTAGGTATCTACTTCCACAAATATGTAACAAAACTCATATTTTCCAGTTTCGGCATTCTGTAAAAAAAAAAGTTAAAACAGAATCTCAATTTGGAGGATAGAAGTGGAAAAAAAAACATTTAAAAAATAACAGTCTAATTATGACCGCTGTACATTTAGTCTCTGTTATAATATTGGTATAGCTAAACATGAACGGTACTGCTTTGGTATGTCCCATCTATTTCATAAACCACAAACACCAACCTCTTTGGACTCTGAGTGTACGGTTCCTTTAAGGCCTGGCTCCGAGCCCTCAATGTAAAACTTAAGTCTCATATGCTTCAGTCCATCCTTCAGGTACTCTTGATGACTTATGTGAAAAGACACACACAAACAATAAACAAACATAATACATCATCACTACTACGACCATACATACTGTATGCTAACTTATGAATTAGACAATTTCTTTACCTTTTTTGCTAATAACAAAAACAGCAAATTACTCACTTGACTTGCTGCCTCCTTCCTCGACGGGTAGTCTCCCCATAACACTTGATTGGCTCCCCAAATGCACCAATCACCTACAATTTCAATAAACATTTTTTATTTGTACTTCACTTTTCAACAGGACAATTGTGCACTGAATTGAAAGTAGAATAGGTAACATAATACAATACAATAATTGTCACCATTAATTAGATCATTGAAACCGTTATGAAAAGACCGTGTTAGGCCTCAGAAACCTGTGAGCTCTTTCTTACCTCTGGGTCTAACTTGACTTTGTTAAAGGCTTTCCCATAGACTTTATTTGGACTTGAGGAGGAAAACAGCTCTTGGAACACCACATACAACAGCCCACCTGAAACGTGCAGAGAATAACACACGTTAGTACCCATTTTCATTATTAGACATGAAAATAAGACGATTATTCTGAAATCTTGAGGTTGTAGTCACCTGTCACGCCAAGCCCAATGAGTACAACCATGAAGTAGGTAAAGTCTCTGCCAGCTTCTTTCACTGGAGGATATTGAGGGTAGGAGTTATTAGACAATCAGCCAACAGTTTGGTAAAGTTTGGTTTTCTACTTTGAAAAGTAGAAACATTTCATTGTTAGAGTTTCACAGATGCCAACAGGTTCTTGCTTTAATCCACAAATAGATTGTCTCCTAGACCAGAGAAGGCCATTTTTACACATTGCATCGGTCACTTGTGAGGGCCACGATTCAGATGGTATTTATGGACTAAATCAATATGAGTCTTGTCCATTGGTTCGCAAAAATCTTTCAGTGATGTACCCCCTGTGGAATTTCTTTGAGCCAAGAACCCCCTGACCAGCGCAAAGCATTTTTGGTTGAACAAAACAATGTAATACACAACACTGTGCCATCAGTGTCTGATTTAATATATTATATATACACAATACAGTTAAAGAACTTACTTATATTTTTGAATATTATTTAAACACATTTTTAAAGTATTCATTATTTATCTATACTAATTTTAAATATACATTTAAAATCTCAAGTACCCCCTGAGGCTACCTTTGAGTAGCCCCAGCTGTACAAGCACCCCCATTTGAGAACCACTGGTCTAGTCTATCAATACAAATCAAAACACAATCTATCAGTCCATCAAACTGAAATACCTTTTTGTGCAGCGGAAGGCTTCGGGCTCCCACTCTGGTACCTGGAGACAGACCTGTCTCTCTCTTCGGGGCTGCTTTGAACGCCCCTCCGCGACTGCGCTTGAATGAAGCCGCTCAGCACTGGCAGCGGGACGAACGAAGGAGCCTCGACTCTTCTGTGGAAGGTCAGACTCGAGACTGACCTCTGCGTGCGGATGAGCAAGCTGACTTGCGTGAGTCTACATTTCGTCGCGGTCTGTTGTAGATTCTGGTGCAGCAGGGCTTTCAATATCTGCGTGTAAGCCATGATTGTGTCCTCTGTGAGACAGCGAAGCTAGCACGCTGAGCTCGAGCGCTTTAGCAGGGTTGACAGCTCGCAAAAGCTGTAAAAACTGACATGCACCTCCTGCAGGCTAAAAGAAGATGAAGTGACTCATTATGCGTCATAAATACATAACTTACAACAACAACTAACCTACTCGGACGACTCGGACACAACGGTAATGTGCTGGTCTGTGTCAAAAGTCAGTCGTGCTATTTCGCACGCCTTATGCGCATGATTTTGTCGTCACGCGCCTTCGGATTCATGGGAGATTGAGTTTTGAAATGTCGCTCGCCCAAATACACACGTTCCCAGACACGGTAAGTATACATTCAAGGTATTACAAATATATGTTAGGAGCATACAAATAATGGAAGGTATAAAAACTGTCTTCTTTAAAAGAAACATTGTTTAGAAAACCAACACAATAAATAAATCACATTTTGTTCGATTTGATAAAAACCGTCTTATTAAATCATAACATAATATTGATGTATGATAACATTTTAACTTGATATGAAAGTCTGTCAACACGCCTATATTTCAAAATAAAAGCATTTTTCAGCATAAAATTGTTTGTATGATATCTTACACACTTATTTTCATCAGTTCTCATATGAATACAGCAACAAGAGTAATCTGTGCGTCTGCAGTGCAAAACCTGTCAACGGCAACACAACTACTTGTTTAGGTGAAGATTGTGGTTTGGGTTGAAATAAAAAAACTTTATTAAGTTTTAACAACAAAACTACAAAGGTTTAGGAAAATATCGTGATTTGGGTTAAAATAAGTATGTAATACTAAACCCTTTTTGTTGTGGTTTAAAAGCAGTCACATTTCAGTATAAAGTATACCTTATCTCGTCTAATTTAAGCACAGGCATCAGGAAAACTAAAACATACAAAATCCCCAAAATAATGCAGAGTTCATGACGTATCCTTAATGCCCTTCAACAAAATATTATAGAAAAAGCATATGTTACTGACAAAATAAATCATCACAATAAATATCAGTAAACATTAGTTTATTGAAAACATTCTGTCCAGCATTTTCTGTTATCAAATAAATATGCAAATGGATTAAAAAAACATTACAATGAAATTTAGTTTGACAAAGATAAAGTAAGTAATTAATGTTCAGACATCTGTGAAATTTGAATGAGTCAGTAGAGTCATGTGTTAGCCTCTGCACCAATTAATGAAGTTTAACAACACTTTATTTCAAACATTCATTTTTTTTGTCTTTCTTTACTTGATTGGATATAAAAAACAACCTGATACTCTATTGTAAAGAAATTACATTAAGATATGAAATATAATGTGAAATCAGCGGCTGAAAAATGCAATTTCATATTGTGATGGTAACATTAAAAGTATGTAAAATAATGTAAAACCTGATTGTTTTTTTTTCTCCAAGAACAACTTTACATTAAAGGTACTCTACTTTTCAAAAAACAAAGTTTCAGTCCCGTATCTGATATCGTCTGTGTTCCACCCTTCGTCAATCAGCCACTTGTGGAGCACCAACGGGGAAAATGCACTTCTGCGGTCCCAAAGTAAAGACGGAAAACTTGCGTACACCACAAACCTTTTTTTTTCTCATCACAAATCTCTACATTGGTAAAGTCGCTCAGGGCAACAGTTCACTCAAGATGCAAGGGAGTTAAACCTTAGCTTCGAATGCTGTCAAACTTGGCAAGATGCAGAGGAATGATGCTGCATCTGTCTGATGTATCTGCAGAGAAATGAAAACACTATTACTATAAGTCTGTTCTGGGCCCTACACTTTTCTCATCTGCTGCTTTGGCTGCTTCTGATCAAATTGGTTCAGACTTACTTAATTATTGAGCTGTTTGCCTCCATCTATATACTGAGAGATGACTTTGTGACTTTGTGTGTGTGTGTGTGTGTGTTCAGGAGAGAGTAAAGAAGAGAGGAAGAGATGAGTATCTGTGTGAGCTGTTTTAACTATGTTTTAAATATCTATGACATAAGTGTTGGCAAAAATAATAAAACAGAGAGACAACAAACACACAGACATGAGAGCAATGCGTGTATAGAAAAGAAACATTTTATTTAGTATGTGCAGACATACAAATATGTGTGTGTGTATATGAAGGAAAAGGAGAGCATGGATGTAAATTATACATACATGACATTGAATACAAAAAATAATGTACACATAGATGGCAAATACCATAAAAACAGAGACAGTAGGAAGAAAATTGGAACTCAGACAATGATAACGTGTGAGAAAAGCAATGTCATATGCATGTGAGTGTGACATGTTTTTAATTGTGCTCACAGCTGATCGACTATTCTCTCTGTCAATACAATAAAGGTTGCTTTTCCTCTAAAGCAGTCATTATTAGAGTGTGAGGCTGATCCGTCCCTTCTGTAGTATGCACAAGGGTCAATCTCATGAGGACAAACACAAAAAGTCGCTTAACTCGTCTGTCAGACCTGTGACTATTTAAACCGTGTAGGACTCATTTTGTTGTCCTGCTTGGTGAAACAAATCCGTTTCTTATTTTTGCGTCTTCTAAAGCAGATCAGCCACAACAAATAAACAAACTTTTATTAATTTATGAAGGTGAGACATGACATGTGTTGACAGTTTAAGGACACACTAAAGGGACAGAGGAACTGTTGACCAAAAGCCAATAATAAAAAGGAGAAGCTTTATTGTCATTTATTTTTACAAAGCATCAGTAAAACCAGCCCTGAAAGATAATTTGATTAACTGTAAAAATCATCCTTTCAATTAGTCCTAGTATAAAAGTCTGTTTTAATACAAAGATATTAAGCTCTTACAGTAGAAGAGAGTTAGAAGACAAACAGACTTAAAGTAAATATGTTTGCTAAAATAAAATGTATTTGTCAAAATAAAAATGTCTGTCAAAAAGTTTTTCAAAGGAAATTTTAAAGTGTGAAAAATTAAAATGGTGAAATTCAATTGCGCAGTTATCTTCACCCAATGATTTTGATTAGCAACAGCATGCAGTGCAATTAATTAATTTCGAAGATGCTTTTTTTTTGCTACTCTTTATGTCCTACGACTTGTTTATTAGTAGATGGGGGCTTTTCATATTTGAATGTTAGTAAGTTAATTAATGTTTGATGATACAAAAGACGCATGCACGAGCCACACATCTCGGCCTTGAGCTGTTATCCAAATTATACTGCTTCTGGTTATTCCAACAGCTTTAAATGTATTAAGGTTAGTAATTAATTGAAATGTTCACTAATAAAATAAATCTACAGAGTTTGAAAAACTGTAAGCATCTATAGTTTGCTATAAAAATCATAGTATGTGTGCTATTCATTTAAAAAATACATGCTTAGAAATAAACATGAGATGTTTGATCACATTCATTTAGTTATCAGTGAGGAATCGATGACAATGACAGATATGTTTCTGACTCACATCCCAAATTCAAAGTTTAATAATGGATATTCTGTAATTACGATCATTCTAAAGATCCATCTCTTTCCAGTGTGACATAAAGTCTGAGTGGAGTGCAGTATACGCACAGAGCTGATGCGCTTCACAGCATTTCATCTAGTCCTTTCTGTTCATCTTTGCACATGAATACATATTCAATATCCTTTTGTCAAAGTGTCCCTTCATCATCAGCATCATCAGCATCAGCATCATCATCAGCATCATCATGCTGGTGTAAATCTCCGCTCCGCTTTTTCATATGTGAGTGACGCCCGTTCGTACTGATCCAGGATTGCACTATTCTCAAGAAGTCTAAATAATGGAGACAATGCAACATAATGTAGAACATAAGCAGACACACACACACATACACACACACACACAACACGACAGCACATTTTCCACATAAAAAGACAAAACAATAGGTAACACTTTATGTGACTGCTCCATTTTATGCAAGCATAAAGCTGCGAGCACGGCCTTCTATAACTCTGCATTGAAATGTAACATTTTAATGAACAAGTTCCTCTCATCGGTTATTTAAATCTCAAATGTATTCATCAGAAATGTTCGTATTTCCGTATTGTATTGTGCTTTTTGCAACCTCATGACAGCCCAGTCGTGGAGCATACACATGAACTGTTACACACAGGCATAAATACTATGCTTCACAATTAGCCAAACATAAAATAAAATACTGTAAGTGACACAAATCATGCATAACTACAGAGGAATTCAGTACAAATGTGTGATCAGTGAAGATTTGTAAAATACAAAGAGATTATGTGCTTTCCTTAGTGTGTGCATAAATACAGTTTCATGATAACGTGGGATTGAGTCAGCTTTCCATTTTGTGCTTTTATGTGGACTTAACAAGTGACTGAGTTTTTTGCTGTGGGCCTACTGGGAGAAAAGTGCAAAGGTTAGACATATTATTTGATAACATTTTGAACTGAAGATGATTGAAAAAGTCCATGCTAATGAATGTCCACTGAGTGATACAATGTATGTCCTCGGGGGGACATACAGTTAACTTAATTAAGCATCACAAATACTTCAAACGAACTCAGTCGGAGGGCAAGATGGCTGCAAGCAAGAAAACCATCTTGGTGACAATGAACAAATAAAAAAACATAAATAAAATAAATATAAACCCGGGCAAAAACCACAGAAAAGGAAAACTAGCTTACATTAAAGTATATACTGACTTGGCAAATGGTAACTACACAAAAACATAGAGATATTTTGATTGTTGGATAGGGTTGCTTACCTTGAAATTGTCTCTTAGACCCTAGTTGTGTTGTACTCTGATTCATGTTTGCTCAAAGAGCCAATGAGGCAGAACCTGAAATGTCATGGCTCTTTCATTTAATATCAAATTCCTTTTGCATAGAGAGGTCAGAATGCATAATGTGCTACATAACAGCAAAACACGTCATTAGTGGCTCGCTAGTCACTGGCAGCCTCACATGCAGACTTGTAGAAAAAGAATAAACAGTGAAGACCACTTTGGAAAGAGCACATAGAAAGTGCATGCAGGAACGTATTTTCTCCAAAAATGTACTCTGACACCTCCACATAGTGTTTTTGTAAACATATACAGTTAATTTTCAAGCAGTCATGGTGCAAGTACACAATAAAATATGTTTTTTTTTTAGATTTTTTTCAAGAAAATCTTGCTCATGCCAATATGCCAAGCTATATATAATATAGGTAATATATTTTCAGTGTCACAGTTAGGAATATAAATGCATATTTGTATAATAATTTGCATTCATGTCAGTGAAGATAGTCGTCTTTACGAGGCACAGATTCAAGCCCTTGTGTTAGCAGTCGAAACTGGACTGATTACAGAATTAGTATCTTCTAAAATGAGGTCTGTATTTGCATAAAGAGCTGTAACAAACCTCGAAATACAGTCGAGAGAAATAGTTGTAAGCTATGAATCCTTGTTTGAGGAAAAACTAGCAGGGGGCGCTGAACATGTAAGAGGGGGGAGGGGGCACATTTGTTAACATGATTTAGCCCTTTGTGGAAAACAACTTTTTAATGATAGAAAGGGGAGAAAGAACAAGGATCAATGCAAAACAAGATGTTTATCATAATATAAAATAATAATAATGAGAGGAAGAGGAAGAACCAAGCTAAAATAAGAGGAAAACATAAATGCATGTAGGCCTAATCCCACACACATTTCAAACATCCCCATGGTTAACTCTACAGTTGCTGTTCTTTCCTCATCAGAAATCTATGGATACTGACCGCTGTACTGCCTTTTCGTGGCGTGAAAGCCGGTGGCTGGTGGTGGGCACTTCTTCCAGGTCGTCGTCCAGGTCGCATCCATTGTCCGCTGCCTCTTGCGAGTAGCTATGCTTCATGACCAAGATGCTCCTGCGGTTCCCAGAGGACGGCAGCAAGGGCCGCACTGCCATGGGCGGCTGCGGGAGGTCCGAGAGCAGAGTGGCGGCCGCTGCGTCTCGGCCACTCAGGTTCCCGCGACTGCCGCGGCCACTGAGTGACAGCTGGGATATGTGGGCGGAGCCGGGGTTGGAGAAGGAGCCACAGTGGTGATCGTGGACGCAGCGAGAGGAGGCACGGCGAAGGGCGTGGTAGTTCTCAAAGTCTTCGGCCAAGTCGACTAAGTCTGCTGAGGCTGCTGCAGCTGCGGTGGCGCTCCGTAAAGTACACAGCTCATAGTGGGGCGGCTCAAAGACCTCCTGGAACATCGTGGGGTCAAAGTCCTCACGCCGAAGAATGTACTTTTTACGCGGCTGCTTGATTTGGACGATGACGGAGATGATGAGGAGGATGAGGACGATGCAGCACGTGACTCCAATTATGGTCCCGTTTGTGTTGTTCAGGTTGTCCAAGATGTTGGCTTTCCTCTTCTCTGAACATTAGTAAAATAAAAAAAGACATCACAACAGAAAGGGAACTTTGATGAGAATATGAACTACATGCCCCTTTGAAATGCTGAGCGAAACGTGTGAAGATAACTGACACCAACTCTATTCCCAAGGCTGAACCCCCCACAAACAGGGATTATTCGATCAGAGCTCAGCAGCTGTAGCAAGGCGCGGCCTTTCAAGCTCTGGATGTCTCAGGGAATTGTTGTAAGAGAGATACTCTGTATAGAAAGAGTTTGTATAGAAAGAGTTTCGTACTATTTCCCAAACTGGATTAAACTGTGTCTATCTGATTCTGGAATGGTTTCACATGTTTCTCCTTAAATAAACTCACTACAAGACTATAGTTTCTAATCACGGTACCTGCTTTTGAATTTGCTTCACTGGAACACATGTCTCTCTGTTGTTGTATACACCCTACACACTGTGATGTTTTATTTTGTCTAATGTTTGTTTATTGCACTGGCTGCATCTAGGTTTTAATGTCTTTTATCGACCAGCCTTCTGTCGCTGCCTCAGGCCGTCATTCTAAATGAGAATTGATTCTTCATTGACTTATTTGATTAAATTCAGATAAGTCAATAAAAAACCTTAACATGGGAAAATAACAGAAGAAACCTTGAGCATGTCGGGGCGGGACTGACACAAGACAGATATGCATGTTTAATTATTATCATTGCTCGTTATGAAGTGGAGGCTAGTGGACGCAACATTTACACGTAGCCATTCACATTTTGTTCGTCAAAGCCATTTAATTGTAATCAAGATTTAAAATATTATTATGTCAATATGTGCCCCCATTGAGATGTGCTACTTAGCAGCTCGGGATGTTGGTCTATCAAAGTATGCTGCCCCTCAAACCCTGGTCTAGGGTAAGGGAATGGGCCAATATTAAAAGTGAAGAAAAGCTTGGCGCGCTTAATGTTTATGGGAGCACCATCTAGTGTGAAGACATTTTTTCCCTCTTTTTTATATATTACACAGTTCAGCACCTTGTATTTTTCATCTGAACGTGCATGCTTTTGTATAGAAGCCCATTTCCGCCACAATAAATAAATAAAATTCGGACCAAAAAAAAGAAAAGTTTTTTTTTTTTTGGGGCCTTTTTTTTATATAGTCAACGGAAAAAAAGGCAACAATAAAAAGAAAGTCCATTCATTTTTTTTTTTGGCCTAATTTTTTTTATTTTTTTTGTCCTCATTTTTTTGTGCCAGAAACGGTCTTCCATACTTTTGTAATGTCTTTCTATCAAAAATAAAGAGTGTAACACACCGTTTGAAAAAACTGAGCATCTAAATTCTGACACAGCTTTGCTTCTATCATGCATTCATTGGGTTATTGTAAACAGCATCATTATGCGATGTGAGGATGGAAAGCAAGCAGGAATTGTGGTGTGGCGCTTAGCAAAGGGACATAAGGATTTCCTTAGCAACAGCTCAGATAAGGAGATACCGTAGCTCACGTGAAAATAAATCTCTTAACAAATGGACCTCATCATGTACAAGATTAAGGCCATGACTACCGTACCACAAATATGGACCAAAAAAACACAAAGACTGACTAACAGTGTGTGGAGTGGTGTGGCATTTACATGCTGGGTGATCACGTAGCACAGCACACTGAGCTTCAATGACAGCAAATGGTTACATTCAGAACGTAATGGAGAAAGGAATACAACTTGACATTTTACCACTAATGAGCACAAATGTGGCCACTGCAGTACCACTGTGTGTTACTACGAGTGAGTGCGGAGAGAAGGCGGAAGACAAAGTAACCGGCTGAGAAACATGGACTCTTCATGCTGAGTTCTGCACAATTTCAAACTCAGACTATAGGGTGGAAAGGTATCTCAGTCTAAATGAGGAATTGGCCGTAGAGTATTTAATTAATTGAGGCAATTTGTCATTTGCCATGCTTAAGAGAGAGTTACAGCACCAAAGCGTCTCTGCGTGCAGCTTTTTTTTTTAGCTTCTAGGTTCCCAGGTGGGAGATTGTGAACCTGTACATTGCATATGTCTGAAGCAAAAACTAACTAGAAACCAACTTAAATGCAAGTGAAGCACAACAGTGAAACCCCATCAAAAATAAATTGTATCTATTGACGTGGAGGTTTCAAAGCCAGAGGGCTCAGGGGAGCCACAGTAACGATCTCATCTAATGTTCCTGGAACACAGTGATGGGTGATGAAAAGCCAAGGAACAGAAGACTAATTAATTGGCAGTGTTACGCAGATGTCTTCACACGTCTCAGCTAATGATTGGAAAAGCGTCATGTAGCATATGAAGATGCTGCAATAGGAAAATCTCAGTTTGAGGTGCAAATAAATTAAAGAGCTGGCGGTGGTGAGACACTGAGGATCAATGTATGGATCCGGTGGCTTTCCAATTCAGAGTGCCTGAGGGATCAGACTACAGAGGATATTAGGGAAATTGACAGTAAAAGTCAGAGAATACACCGGAACCTGCTTGCCGTAGGTTCAAAGCCGACGTATCCCTGTGGCTCTCCATGGTGCTGAAACACTCAAACTGAGCTCTCCTAGTGTATCGTTTTTTGATGCTGTACAATGTAAAGTCTCACCTTTGCATTGGTTCTCATCCCAGGGGTAGACACAGTTCTGCATGCCATTACACACCAGCGTGTTGTTTATGCACATGTTGCTGTGACAGAAGAAGGCATCTGCATCACATGGAGCTGGATAGGAAAAACAAATGAAAGCAAAAGTTACAGAATCATACTCTTCACTTCAGTGAATCCTGAGCCTGTACTTACTCACTTGTAATCTAATCAGAAGCCATATGAACAGTGGAGTGAAAAGTTCTTTCTTTTTTTTTTTTTTAGATATTCCGCTCATTAAAAACAGCAGATGTGTAGGACACTTTAGATATGCTGCAGCACAAATCAGTATTTACAGCTGAAGATGTCCTTGCATGCCAGATTTTGAGGAAATAAATTTGGATGGGCATTACTCAAATCAGACCCGTTTCCCACCCGAACCCATCTGTGCTTCATGAATTTTCATCCTCATCCTCGTCTTCAAACATTTGCAGAGACAACTTGTTGAATTCCTTGAAATGTGAGCATACTGTACGTGCGCTTGTATGTGTGTGTGAGTGACCAGAATGATAGCCATGGCATTTCACAGTCATCTGCACACTGAACACACCCCCAAACAAATTCTTACTATTCATGTACGACGTTGTCTATTTCTCAGCCCGCGTCAGCACAAATTTAGAGCGGGCCATAAACACAAGGACGTCCTCAGACACATGATCTATCATGGCACCTGCCCTCCCTGAGTGGCCCGAGACACAGCGCTACCCGTCGTAAGAGGTAGAGCCACCCATCACGATCATAAAATCAGTGTCACACGGTCATTGACAGGGAGGAAGAGTGCCGCGGTGAGCTAACAACATGCTAATAGTTTATCCCTTTTGATCTAGAGTGTCGTTTTACTGTCACCTGCGAGATAATTGCAGTGTAGTTCTCTGTCTCTCTCTCTCTCTCTCTCTCTCTCTCTCTCTCTCTCTCTCTCTCTCTCTCTGCTCAAACACAACTCTGGCACTGGGTACTAAAACTGCTTGCCAGTGGCCTGGCAGAGCTGGGGACTATTTGACAGTGTTACCACAGTAATGTATGTCTGTTTTCGTCGCAGCACTCATCCCAAGTGAATAATAACATACCAAATTAGAGTGACTTATCTCTCTATCGCTCTCTCTGAATCCCATCCTGGCTGGGCATTTGCCAGCATTTCCTCATGTAGAGTCATGCAGTCTCTCTCTCTCTCTCTCTGTGAGTTCTGATACTCCTCTTCTCATTTTCTCCCCTACCTCTGATCCACTCTTCTCATCATTTTCTTTAAAACATTTTTTAAAAGTGTGTTAATAACCAGCAGAGGGAGCCCTCTCCTTCTTCTTTCTCCTCTTGTCCCCTCCACACGCCACAGGATGAGAAAAGACAATTTGAAAAGTGAGAACCACACTAATCTCTTACTAAATTAATTTCAAAATATTCTGTAATAAAAGTGCCTATTTGCCCACCCAGAAACATCCCAAGTCACTGCTGGAAGCATATAAATGAACTCCTAAATGAGTCGCTGATAAAATAAATTGTGTCTCTGCAGAGGTGGGCTCCAAGAGCGGAGCGGTTTCTATAATGAAGCGCTAGAAGCAACACATGGTTATCATGATTGATTCTAATCAAATAACCATTACAGAGCTGGGTTTTTGTTCTATTTGAGTGTAATTAGGCTATTTCTAGGAGGTGAGGATGATATCTCTTTGTTTTGTCTGATGTTGTCAATGTTGCTTTCCTTTTGCAATAATGCTCTTTTTTTTGGCATAATCTCTCCCTTGCTCTAATTAAGGACAGTACTGTCAGTTAGTGGTTATGCGCTGCTGATTCTTGTTTTTAACTTATAATGTTGATAATAAACTGTATTTTCATCTATTCACTGGCCTCTCTTCACTGGTTACCAGTGAAATATAGTGTTGGTTTTTAAAGCGCGGCATGGACTGGGGCCTGCATACATTTCCAAAGTCCTTTCTCTTTCCATTTATTACTGAGTGAAAACAACGGTATTTGTCAGCTTATTATGTGGATTACATTTCTTTTGTTATCATTGAACTAAATCCCAGATTTTCCAAAAAGCCATCTATCCACATCCATCCATCCCCGCTTCTTATCCTACTGTTCATTTCTGTGGAATCTAATCTAATTCCCCCACTGCTCTTTTTAATCCCAAAGTAACCAAGATAACAAGTGTGTGGAGATGATATAATCCTAGGACCCAAAGATCTGCATGTTAACAGACATTAGCATACTGTGTTGTTCTTAAACTCTTTCATGCATTCAGCAAAGAAGCTTTGCAAGAAACGAGAAGTGATGTGTGTAGTGAAGCCAGAGCAAATTTCCATCTGCAACCCCAGAGACGGATATCTGTTGATGGGGCGGAACAATGCTGACAGACGAGATGTCACATGAGCACATTTATCACTTAAGACATAATTGCTTCTTGGGTAAAGATAGGCTTCACTTTCTTATACTTCACATTGGTAATCTTACACTGTAGGTCCGCATAGCAGGTGTGTGTGTATGTGTGTGTGTGTGTGTGTGTGTGTGTGTGTGTGTGTGTGTGTGTGCGTGTGTGTGTGTAAACAGAGCAAGATCAGTAGTATCTGCAGGTGTGAACACGGCACAGATAATACATGTGGATGTTTGCGTTTGGGAATGTTATTGTTGTCCCAACGGGAGCATCTTGCTGGGAGTTAGCCGCTGTGAATGGTTCTCTAAAAACTGCTTGTCCCACTGGAAACCAACAGCTGTGAACACACACATATATATAGGCTTGGAATCTACTGTAGCGAGGGAGCTCTTATTGTACAAAGTGCCCTGCAAATAGAGATTGCACCAGTTGCACCACCAGGAGCGAACGCTCTCAGCGGTTGCCGACATGGTGCACATTGTACCTCACCTCACCCTTCTGTCGTCTGCAGAAGTAATGATTTAAAAAATGTCTTTTTTTGTTCATGAAAACTTTTCTTTGAACAATGTCTGCAGTGCACTACATATGTTTGTGTACTATCCTAAAAGGGTGCCTTTTTAAATGTGCTCCTGTGCAGGTGAATGAACTGGTATACTGAACAGATGTTGGTAGTTTAATGGCAGCATGGGCTTTCCTATAAAAGCCTAATCAAGCAAATGTCAGGTGGCATCTTGAACACTTAGTCGAGCCATCAAAATATTTTCCTCGCCTTTCAGTTTTTTGGAGAGCTGTAATGTAGAATGATCATCCAATTATTATTGTGCCTCAATGTGATGACTGTCGCCTTTTAAACATGCTCTTGTTTTGCATTAGGAAATCAACGAGGGAAAAAAGTGCATACAGGTTAAAACTCTGTCAAAACCACACACCTATAATGTAAAGGTCATTCCATCCTGTCAACAAATCTTGCCCTGTGACGAAATGATGTTGGATCAAGCGGCCGCGTGGCACTATTACTATTTCCAATGTTCCATCGTACGTTCTACCATTTGAAAATGAAAAGTTGACTTTCACGAGCAGCAAGTTCAGACAGCATCACTAGACTGCATTACCTCTCCGGTACACCTGTTCATTTACTGTTGACAGGGTTGGTGCAGTGCTGCTGTGCGGTGGCGGATGCTGCTCTAAAGGCTGAGGTCTGGCTGGGGATCGCCTGAGTGACTTAAGCAGAAGCGTTGCCCTGGCAACAGCACATCCTGGCTGTGCTTGGTGGAAAGGCCGTACAAAAGGGGACACTGACTTCACAACACAAACAACTAACACTAATGCATATTCGCTTTTTCTAGAGAAGGAAGACGCTAAATGAATCGTATATTGCTGCAATATGTAAATTCAACCAATCCAGACATGTAGTAGATATGTGAGGATTGTCTTTCAGGGTCCGATGACTCGTTTAGTGTGTGGGTCTCGTTTGTGACACTTAATAAAAGCAATCGACCATGAAGTAGGATGAAAGAGCTAATTAATTTCACATTTAAATAATCACTGGCTTTTGAATATATGCCTTAATCCATGATGCAATATTTCTTCTTTTCAATAATCATAATCTTACTACGACGCACTGAGGCAACAAAAGAGCGATCTGAAAGGAAGCATTGTTTCCTTTTGCCGACATAAAAATGAAAGAACATGGCACCTCTGAAATTTCAGTGGAACCGAAAATGATATTTTTGAAACTCATTGAATTGATTTAACATATTTATTATATTTGAACCATGTAAAAAAAAAAAAGAAGCTTTTTATGGTTTTCATGAAAAAAAAATCATCTTTTCCAGTTCTTGATGTAAGAGATAGCTCTTCAAGTTCCAAAAATGAAAAGACGCCTCGTAGTGCAGTGTGTGTGTGTGTGTGTGTGTGTGTGTGTTTGTGTGTGTGTGTGTGCGGCAGTAAAAGTGCTGAATGACATTGACATACTGTATACTCACAAGCCGGAGACCCTCTTCATTCACCTCACTAGTACAAAAAATGCCCTCTGCAACCCCTGCCAAGCTACAAGCTCCATCAATGAGGAGTCACTGAATGAGAAAGAGAGAGAATGTGTGTGCTGTGTTGGCCAAAAAAAAACGGGTAGAACATTATGTTGCTCACCCAGATATCCCTTTGTCTCAGTCTCCCTCTCTATCCCTGTCTGTATCTATCTATTAAGAACAGTGCTGCAGCACTGAGCTAAAATCCACCAATACTATCATATTCGCTATAACCCACAGGCAATATTCCCTATAATGGAAATCACATTTCTTGGTTTTCTGCTTGTTGCTGTTTAAATGGTCATAAAAATAAATGGAAACCTTTGGCAGCACCTTTTCTATTAACAGCGTCCAATAGAAGTTGCCATAAACAAGGCCACTGTGCCTCCATCTTCCTTTAATGTCTGCCACTAAAGACCAGACCGGTTTTATTTTGGTGTCTATGTTGCAGTCGCGGAGCCGGAGTCTGATTAATACAGCTAATCAGTTTCCCTCAGTAGGTTGGTGTGGCTGCAGTCAACATCTTCATGATGAATAGCGTGAGTGTAGAAATCTTACGCTCTTGGTAGGTCGTGTAAAGGATGCGGAAGCGGCTTTTGCGGCTGGCTTCGTCCGCCCACATGCGGATGACGCCCATTGTAGAAACCAGCATGATGTCGTTGGCCACCGTGGAGCAATACTTGCTCTTCAGGTCTTCCACCGAACTGAGGCGAGTCGGGACGAGATAACATATGCAGTTTATTATCAAGTAACAGGGAGATTCACACTGAATCTCAATGTGAAAGTCAATTATCTGCATTATTTAACAGCAGCCATGCTCCTGTTATTTTAGGGCCCAATATCATGTGATCACAACTTTATATTCAGCTAATCTCAAGATGACAAATTAGATTATTGGGGAGCTCATATTTGTTTTAAGCGTATTGCAGTTAATGATTCAATTAATTCCTTATCTCAAGATATTGCAGATATTTTTCTTTGATCATTATTTAAATATCTTATGATCTTGAGATAAAAAAGAGTTATGGCTTTGCGAGTGAAGTTGGGAATAATTTGATATTTTAGAAAACACACTTACTTTATTAATGTTCAATGGCTACTGCCAGCAGACTGCCTGTCTTAGCTTAGCATAAACACCAAAACAGGAGGAAACAGCTGGTCTGGTTCTCTGTTTAAGGGCAACACAATTCACCTTTCAGCACCTTTAAATCTTGTTTGTTTAATCTGTGCAATAAAGTGAAGAAACAACAGAGTTTCTGGATATTGCATTGGTTGCAACTCTCCACAAGAGAGCAAACAAGCATATTTCAGAATGATATTGGACTCTTTCTTAAACGATAACTGACAAAAATGTGTCTTGAATATACAATTATAATGATAAGCTCTTTCTCCTTGTGTCAGAAAAGGATTCCAGGAAAGTAATTAATCTCATTTAAGTCTTAAGTTCTCAGTGTGCTACCCATTAAGCAATGGGAGGTTAACTTGACATGGACAGGATGAAGGAACTGTATGTCAAAGCCATTAATTGCTTGTCGTGACATATTTAAATATTAAAGTCTTCAAAAGAAAAATGGTAAATTGTTATCTCGAGATAAGGAGATGATTAAGTCATGATCACAAGATAAAGGGCCTAAAATGAATGAGTAACTTTGAGCCTCTGTGTAATGCTTCAAAATGAGAGGTTCAAAATGTCACACCTGCCACCATCGTACACTGCCACAAAGTTGCGCTTGCATTCGTTGGAATTGGCCATCTCATAGTCGAGAAAACGCAAGTAGATCTGTCCAATGCATGGAGGCGGGGAGGAGGGAAAACACAAAGAGAAAAGGCAGAGATCAAATGAGGACATTTCAAGAAGTGGAAAGAAAAAAAAGGTGAACAGAAAATAGTTCAGCTCATTCCTATTATGACCTGTGCATCTTACTCATTACCCCAGAGTCTGATTTAGAGGCTCTGTAATGAAATAAGACGGACAGACTGCAGCTTGTACAAAGTCATTATGTACGCATATGAAAAGAGGGCTCCG
Source organism: Clinocottus analis (assembly GCF_023055335.1). NCBI lineage: Eukaryota > Metazoa > Chordata > Actinopteri > Perciformes > Cottidae > Clinocottus > Clinocottus analis. The sequence goes on from NW_027175909.1 coordinate 8,955,593, forward strand.
AGTCTGTTAGCTCGAGACTCATTATTTGGGATAAAGCAATACACAAAACGTACAACCTTGTTACACTGTAAGGTGACTTTGGGTATTTTGCCACAAGCTTTATATTTTCAAGAGAGAAAATGTAATTCACATACAGTTAATTTGAGACCCTTTAAAATTCATGCATACTAAACATATACAGTATATAACGAAGCTTTTTAAACCATGACAGCTATATGGACTATTTTATTACCTTAATGATGCTTTATTGAGTGAAATATCCACCTTGGTAACCACCTTGACTCTTCACAACAGCTATTCTAGGTGAAAGTAATACTTCCTTATCGCCTCTGCATCGGGTGTCGCTCATTCATCAGGCTGAGATCGCCCAATCACGGCTATGGTTCTGGTTGGCTGCGCACAGCCCTCGCCATCATTACGGTTAATGAGTGGATCGCTCCCGAATTGTGACAGGAAAATGTGACGCTTCAAATGCCCAAAGCTGAAAGCTGCAGATGGAGCAGGATAATGGACCTTGGAATGTCAACTCGGCTTCAACAACATGACAAGTGAAATGGAGTGGAGGAGGGAAACAAGCTAACCAGTTCCCCTGGGATTCCATATTCAATAATCTTCCATCTAATACAGATTTGTCCTATTCAGCCAATCTTAAGGCTTTTGTCACAATACCAGGGACATTATTTTACCTAAAATGCTGCGATACTCGAATAAAGTAGAGATGTGCCTCATATGCCTTGTATGTCTTAACCCCTGCCGTAAAGAAGATGCTCTGATGTCTTTGCAGATGTCACTCTGGAGTGCTGTTGTAGTCTATCCACTATAGCATGAATTGTCAGCATTTTGCCTTTTAAATGTTATGGAAATACTGAGATGGTGGTTTTACAACAGGTGGATGAAATAAATAATAATTAGGTCAAGGATCTGAGAGAAACATCTCTTGAAATGCATCTAAAAATATATTTCCCAGAAATATGAAGAATTTAGATTTCTGAAGAGAACTGTCAGCAATCACGAGTTAAAGATAAAGTAGTTGTTATGGGTTCATGTTGTTTAAACATGGTTTAATTCCACGTGGCATATTGCCAAAGAAGTCAGATTGTATGTGTCATCCTTCGTTATAGTCAAGGTTAAGGGTTATGAGCCATGTAATCAATAAAAAAGTACCTAAGCATGTTAATTAGGCCCAATCATTTTATTGTCTAACAGCAACCAAATTAGCCATGACGTTTTCCACCCACAGCACAAAGAATGCAGATAATGCAATAGTCTGTAACTACTAAAAGCTAATTCCATCAGGGGAGACTAATAACAAATACACAACATTTGATGAAGTGTACACGCAGCCTTTTCAATATAATTGATCTGGTGATAACGGCTGATTAAAGCAATGCACCTACAGAACATCATTTCCCAGTTTAACCATGATACAGTTACTGGTACTGGTCTGAGCCACAGTGGTGGTTGGGAACTATTTGAGCTTTTTTCGTACCCATTTGCATTGTCCCCAGAGGATGAATCCTACTGACTTTGGTAACCTTTGCTTTTCCATCCACTGTTCAACATCTTTGTTTGTCCTGTGAAATATCTATTGGATTGATTGGCTCAGACATACACTGTATCCTGCTGGCCGGATTGGGCCCAATTGTATTACTTCAACAAAAACTGATTAAAAAACAGTCTTTAGGTCCAAGAGTAGAAGTCAACAGCACTTCCATAATTAAAGCTAAAGGAATGCATATTATAATGTATACATTTAGTGCTCTTTTGAGTGTTTGTTTTTCATCTGGCATTTCCCCAGGGCTCCGGTTGGACTTCAGTCGATCATAATGAAGCTGTGAGTAAGTAACACTTTAAATGTTGGTTTATGGTTTAATGCAATACATGAATGCAATGAAAACCAATCCAGCACTCAAACTATGACGCTGTTGTCCTGCTGACAGTGTGAACTTCAAAACCTGAAACGATGTCTGCAGGACGGAAAGAAAAGCGGCTTCAGGGCATGGCTACCTTTGTGAGTGCTGGTAGTTTCAGGCTAAATTGAAGAACTAAGAAACAAAAGTCTTCTCAGTTATTATTATTTCCTGGAGTGGGCAAACAAGGTGAAACAAGAAAAATACGCCTTTACACCAGACTGCCACATACACCCTTTTATGTTGTAAAAGATGACAGCCATATGGTCTTCGATCAAGAATGTATTATTTTTATGACATGAAGGGTAAATGGTACCACAGAATACAATCGTTCCTATTTTGCTCATGTTTATGGAAAAATAATAACTGCAGTTCTTCATGTCTGTGAAGTAATGCAGGATTTGACTGGAAAAGCCAAGAAGAAAGGCCTCATTATGTGAGGCAAACATGCACAAACCAACAAGTGCATAAATACTGTAAATAGCGGTTTCACAGCTCTTGTTGCTGAACTTTTCCAACTGGCCGAAGATGAAGAAAAATCAGATTGCAGACGGCATCACAAAGCCAAATGCCGGCAATGGATCAGAAAGACAAAATCACCAATTTGTAAGGCGAGAGATTGGCTGCAGCAGGAAAATAGGCTGCCTCCTCATTGATTCTGGAGCGCCCAATAATGACGCAGAATCCATCACTGACTGGAGAAGAATATGTTCTCACTGTTGCTAAAACGCGCCTGTAACAGTGGTGCTGGTCATTACAGTCATAATGAATGCCCATATTTAGGCCGTTATCTTCATGAAAAGACACAGAAGGTGTCAGATAGTGCAGGCAGGCGTGGTGGAAAAATGCAGACGGTGTAAAACAGACAATGCACAAATGATGGTTGGGAAAATGCAGTAACTGTTGTGAGTCATAACGAGGCAACTGAAAATAGTCCTCTACTACTAACAGCTGTCAGCTGAATTCAGACAGCTGTCCAAACAGAATCACCTAGAAGAAGAAATTATACTAGAAAAAAAGCAAATGCAGATGACAAGAGTTGTAATTTTGTACATGTATTTATGTATGTATGTATGTATGTATGTATGTATGTATGTATGTATGTATGTATGTATGTATGTATGTATGTATGTATGTATGTATGTATGTATGTATGTAAAGGGTGATATTGTGTTGTACAGCTGCAGCACTAACTGCACATTGTTGGGTTTTCTTCTTTTCTATCCTGTTTTCGGGGTAGTAAAAGCTAATTAGTTCATTTTTTCAATGTAGTTTCTGTGCGATTTGTCTATAGGATAACATTTAAATGACAAATGGTGGTGTCACATCATGACATTAGATTGGGTGCAGTGCTGTCACTCCTGGCTACAACACAAGGCCATTATCGCTTACTTGCAGGTATCACTTTTAGCCTCTCCTTTAGTTACCTTTCATGCAATCCCATCTGCCATCTCACCACTGAACTTCCTCCCTATACATTTTGTTCTTTGATAAAATGCATTATTAAGTATATCTTTCCCATATCCCCTCCTTACCCATTTTTCCTCCTCCCCTGTCCCCCTCTCCTCCCTTCTCTCTGAAGCACTCCGGTACAGTCTAATTAGAGCCTCCGGTATAGGATGTCATTATCTCTCTGCTGTTTCTGGCACAGTACAGTACAGTGTACCCAGTGTTCTGGCACACTGTATCAGCACAGGGAAATGAAAGCACGCAGCACATACACTGGTGTGGTGGGTGGTGTCCCTCACTGCAGTAACATGGGAGCGTGTGTGTTTTAGAAAGAGAGTACAGTAAGTTATATATATATTTTGTGCGTGATTGAACAGTGGACGTGGCAGCTTCAGGACTGTGTGTGACTGAAGATAGATGTGTGCTGAAAAATGCATTCGCCACCTTGTCCATCAGTGCTAGGGACTGTCAGCCTTTGGCCCATGATTTGCCTTGTGAGACACTCCTGCAGGGCGAAATATGACACTGATTCAGACCAAGGAAAATACATCATACTGCCAGGCTCCATCCCTCCGTCGCTCTTTCATGCACATACACGGCCTCAGCCATAGCCTTATGATCCTCTTTGGTGCTGCAGCTGTAATGTACTGGCTGATTTATGCACTCCACTTAGAGGGACTGACAAATTAATGCTGCTTTTTTGCATTGATTGTAACCCGGGGCCCTCCTAATACCTGTTTAAAAGTCAGTGTATTGTTTGGCTGTATGGGTGCTGACGATGAAAAGATTGGCTTCTAGACGGAGGATGCAGTCTCACAGTTCCTGTGGCCTTCGGGCCTGAAGAAGCTAAATCCCAAGGACATTATGAAGGGAAACAAGGCTTTAGCTGGAATCATGCGACCGGAAGAATGTTGTCAGATATAAGCTAAGCAACTGCTGTGGCCATGAATCACAGCCACGCCAATATTATCAGCAAGGCATATCATAAGTAAGGGTATGTATAGGCTGTGTATAGTTTTTAAAAGGGATGAAACAAGTTTAATAGCTTCCTGAATGTGGACTGGATGATTTTGAAAAAGGATTTCTACGGTGGCCAATAATACCATCTTGTAACATTAACAAGTGCTGAATTAGTAAAACAAGTAGAGACGGTTGAGCTGAGATGGCATCTGCCTTATCTCTCTCCTGTGAGTAACAGAAACATGCACACGCTCTGAGAACTTTACACCACTAATACAATCCTATATAGTTTGTCACAATTTCATATGTATTGATTGAAGTTCTTGCAGTAACCTTTAATATTATTCAATTAAGTTTCTGTCTACATTTTTACATTCGCATGTGCTGAAATGTCTGAGATAACCTGCAATTACTGCTTCTTACCCAAAGAGAATGAAACACAGATCTCAGAGATTGTAACTTTGAGCCATTATAACATAAGGTATATTTTACCTCACCATTTAAATCTACAGTATTATAAATGTAACCGATCCCATCCTCAAAATGCAATAATACCTTTTGTCCTTGACTGAATTGTTCTAAAAAGTCTTAGTAAAAACGTGGCCTTGTTATATTATATCAAGTTCTGCAAATGCACCCAGAAGAAGACCAACATTATGTCGGTGACTAGATTAACTGCAGTCCTGGACTGAACTGTTTGTGTGTGCTTATATGATCTAGCTATATATGGAAATTTATAGTATTTGAAAAATATGGCTTTTTCCTGCATCACTGCTGCTCTTCCCTTAGGCAATTTTTAATCCCGTAGCATTAATGCAGCACAGGTAACTCTGACAGATAAGGCAGCGTCTCTAGTGTGTGTAAGGGATGTAGTAAAGGTGTGTGTGTGTGTTTGTACGTCAGTATTTGTATATGCATGTAAGGCTGCGTGTAAAATAGCGGCAGAGGAAACAAATGCAAACTGTCGGAGGCCTCAGGGTCAAACTGCACAGCAACACAATTTCATCAGCACTAACATTGCCTCCCTCCCTCCCTCTGTCTGTCTGTCTGTCCAGTCTAACCCCTCACCCCTTCCCTTCTTCCTTCCTTTATCTCCTTCTCTTTCTCCTTCCATCCCTTTTGGCAACAGCTTGCTGATTAAAAAATGGGCCAGACCCCAAGTAAACCTTTCTCCCTATCTGTCTGACCCGAGCAGAGGAACAAGTCCCCCTACAGCCCTAAACACCCACATCGGGATACCGCTGACAGCTGCACACAAACCTACATGCAATATCAAAGCTTCCTGATGCAACCCTTGATCTTACTGCATGTGTGAAGGAATGCTGAATGGAAAGTGAAAATGAATAGGAAAAATACTCCGCAAGAAAAAGGAGACTCCGTCTTGAAGTGAAAGCCTCGTGAGTGGAAAGTTTGTAATGAATAGAGGAAGACATGCAGTATTTGCCAAATGAACAGCAGTCTTGCGGCATGTTTATTTTTTTTTTCTTCTTAATTTGTTGTCTGATGCAATTGCGTTCTGCTGTCATAAACCCAGCTGAGGGGAATACAATTTAATCTCCACTTTATTCCGTGTGACATTTGAAAATGTGGCAGTAAATGTAATTCACAGTTGGATGGGAGCGTAGCTTAGCGTCACGAACCTTGGACCGCGGCGGAGCACGGATGTACCATTTACAGTCGACGGCCTCGGTGGCGCCAGCCTTCCCGTCTCTGGTGATCTGATGGGACTCAACGATACCTTCTGGACCAGCCATGTCATACTGACAGGCTGAAACACACGCATATGCATAAACATACACAAACACACACACACGTGTGCATATATGTACACGTGTGCAGTTCAAGCTAACACACATGAACTCACAAATACCACACAGGAACACACATGCACACACTTTAAACAAGGAGAATGCACATGGTACAAATAACTGGAGGAACCACAGCATAAATAGAGACAGAAAAAAAAAGTGAACGTGTTAACAAGTGAGAGAAAGACAGAAAGAGAGAGAGAGAGAAGAAGGAGAAACAGAGGCAGAAAGAGAGACAGAGAGGGAGTATACCTACAGGGCAGAGGTGGGGGGACGCCCATGTCTGCAAAGTCCGGATCTGAGGAGAGAGCAGAGGAGGTGGAGGCATTGATTATTAATACATGATTACAAAGTCAGGATCCCCTGAGATGCAAAACAACCACGTGTAACAATGTTCAGAGGAACTGCCAGAGAAGACTACAAATTGCTGCCCTCACTTCTGAATTTGTGTTGCTTTGCTACACTCTGTGCTTTGCAGTCGCCTTAAAGAGAGCTGCTGGCATGTTGTTAGTTGCTTGTCAAATTTGACCTTGACGCTGAAGTCAGGAATCATGAGGTATTGTCGAAATGTTTCAGTCCGGAGCAAAGTGGTGCAGCGAGAGTGGCTACGACAGTGTGACATGTTACATGTTACATGTGCGCTCTCTGGCTTGAATTGAAAAATTTAATCCTATTCTTCTTTGTTCAATCAGAGTCATTAAGATGTATGTACAAGTCTTCCCCAGGCACATGTGACGTCTGTGGCAGTTGTCTGATTAAAGAAAACCAACTCTAAATTACTCTTATGCAAACCAAATGAAGAGAATGAGCTCCCCACAGTCTCCCCACTCCGCTAAAATTATGTAAAAATACCCTCATTAGAGCTATTAGTTCAAATCTGGAATCGACCAAATTTACAGGCATTAGAGGCTTTGCAAGCAAATTTCAAGGATCAAGGTCAAACTCTTGTGCAGAGGATGTTCTCTCTGGGTTTCATTCAACATAATAATCACTAGAATTTGCAGCTGTATTTTACAGCCACTTTGACAGTAATTTGGCTTAATTAGGTTTCGTATAATAGGACCAGATACATTTTCTTAGACAAAGTAGCTGCGCAAACCATGATTTTCTTTCTTCTTCTGGGGGAAGAGGCAGTCCGACTAAATGGGCATGTCAATAAGGTCACTGTCGAGTCACTGTTGACTTACAGGACCGATTACTCTGCACGTCTTGATAAGAATACAAAAGGATAGTATTTTTTGGACTGATACACTAAATATGAGTAATAACTCCCCTGAGCTCACCAAATAAGTTTAAGTTTTTTTTTTTTATCTTTGTTCCCTTTTGCACTGTCAGAACAAAACAGAACTGAAGCTTAACGGAGATAAATGGAAGAGCAAAAAACATTAGAAATATCCTCAAGAAAGGTTTCAGAAAATTTTTGCAGACCATTGGGGACTACGAATTTAATCCTTAAGCAAACTCTAACACACTGAGTGTAATAAACTTTAACAAAGCTGCGGCCATACATTTTGTCAGCTAAACAAGATAAGCGAAGCCTCTGCTAAAGTTTTGAAAGTCAGCGGGAAGCAAAAAGGTTTTACATTTTTTTTCCCTCCTTTATAATGTTGCAATAAATTACATCAACAGGCCCGGCCTCACTGAGGTATGTTACCTCGTCTTGCTAGTGAAACATCACAGTCTTGTCTCTCGTCCCCATAGATTCAATATCGCTCCTCAGATGACTTCACTCAAGACAGAAATTGACTCTTGAACAATCTCTACTGTTCTTTCACGTCATCAGTTCTGTGTCTGCTGTGCAGGGACATTTGTGCGTTTTTTTATCATCCGTGCTGTGGCAGAATATCAGATACATCCACGTCTCCAGCATAAATGACTTTGAATTTAAGGTGAATTGTTATCAGAATTCACTTTTATATACTCGCAATTCATTATTTTATATTTAAGAGCCTTCCTGTCACTGATTTAAAACTCATTCGGAATAGTTCTGTCTCAGTTTTCAACACGATAAAAGGAAGCAATAATGAAAACTATTAAAGGGATAATTGTTCTTCGACCAATTTCCGAGCTATGGTATTCCACCATAATGGCACGACATGCCACCTATAGTTGCAACGCTATGACATACAGAATTGTCTTTGACATAAAAACACCCCTCAGCACCCAATACAATGCCAGAGCCGTTGTGCTTTCAAAGAGCTCAGGGCTTCATTCATTTGAGGACAGGGCCTGCGGAAATAGGAAACACAAAAAAGGCTTCACATTTAAGTTGATTGTTCATTGCCAATAGGAGACATGGCGACCACTGACTCAGTGGTCGCCATGTCTCCTATCAGTGTGGAAAATGAGGTCTGATTGCACAGCGTGAACATCCTTCCTAAATGTCACTGTTTAGTTGTCTACATGTATGGCTTAATGCTTTGGTCTAGACAGATGTCAGAGCTTTACTGTGTCCACAGTACATGAGCAGCAAGACCAGTATACCTGGCAACATCGTACATCCTGATGGCTGAATCTTTGAATGAAATGGCTGCATAAAACCTCAAATCAAAGGAGAGAAATTCTTGGCCTGATTTCAGCTGTGCTTCAGTGGGGAATCAGAAAAGGCAAACCTCCACTTATGGTGAAAAGAAGAAGAGCCAGTAAAAAATCAAGCCAAGCTGCAGAAAACCCTCTCTCTTTGGCGGTTTCAGTACCAACTGGGACAGAGTAAAACATTCATGCGATCACAAATGCGGTCAGAGGAGGTGCTTGGAATCTACTCAAGAGCCTCTCCTTAGGCTTACATTACAATTCCCTCGCAATTAACTGTTGCTTTAACTAAGACTCAAATGATCCAAACTATAAAAAGCTGAATAACTATTTTATTTGTCTTGGGGAAAAACAACGCTTGCTTGTACAGTACAAACAAATCCACACTCGTGTCCATTCTCCATCTGGAGAGGTGGTGAGCCGTGAACGTAACGCGGACAGTGATGAGTTCCCACAGAAGTGAATCAAAGCATTCCAGCTTCTTTCTTTATTCAGACAATATTGACATTATTCACTGATAAATGTGACTCATTATTGCCATTGTGTTGTGATGTATGAACACATTTGAGTGAGACAAAACCCACTTAGAGCTGCACCTGACAATTATTTTCTCTACCAATTTCTCTGAAGTGAACAATGGAAATCACAGTTTCCCTAATGCCAAGTTGACATCATTATTCAATTTGTTTTGTCCCACAGCCCTCCAAATCCCATAGATATTGACAAAAAAGCTCAAGATAACCAGCAAATAGAGTTGCACAGTAATATATTGTCGAGGAATAGAAGGAATCACAGGACATTTTGGGAAATCTTATTCTCTTTTTAACTGAAAGTTAAATGAGAAGATTGACACCACAATATATGTACAATAAAACTGAAGCTGGACTAGCTTTGCAAAAATATAATGTGTTATTTTTTTGAGTTTGCTGGTAGTGAATTGACCTTCTGGGTAGAGTCAGGCTAGCTCAGTGAAGCTAACTGTTTTATTCATTATTCATTTTTAACATACAGGCATGAGAGTGGCATCATTTTTTACAGCAAGAACCTGAATAAGCGTATTCTTCAGAAATATCAAACTATCCTTAGTATTCTTTTTGTAGCATAACGTCAACCTTCTTTCCTATGTCCTGCCATATTGCCCTCCACGGGATGCTTTGGTGAGTGTAGCGAGCAGGTAGACCGACAGGAAAGCAGACAGGAACGAGGGATGAGAAAATCAAAGTGGAAGACAGTTAATGAAACCGTGACCTTCAGGTCATCTGTGCTGGTTGCGCCAAAGATTTATTATTGGGCTTTGGCATCACTTAACCCACCACGATCACAAGGCCAAGTAACCTCAGAGGAATAGATGCAGGATGTATGAAGGCACACACACACGTCCACTTTTGACAAAGGCTATTCTTAACATGGCAGCACAGGTCCCACTAAGAGGCTGCTGGGCCTATAAATGCCTCCCATACAACCCATGACCTTTTTAGACTCTTGCTCCTGAATTTCAATCAGGTGAGTTGCACCCCCTCCGTCATCAATCACCCCCTCTCCTTCGCTGCCCTCTTTGATTAATCGATTCAATCAATTACATGAATTGATAAAAAGATTGATGTACTAAATAAATTATCTGTACTATTTTCAAAGAACGTGATTTAACCTTGCCTGAGACCAAGCTCGGTCGCTACGTAATATTTGATTCCAGTGCGAGCATGAAACTTCAAAAGCATCGCCGTATGTTGCTACGATAAATCCTAAATATCGTAACACACAAACGCAAGCACAGACAGAAATTTCACTATAGCATACTGTATGTGCTGACATGTGCAATATGTGCTTCCATTGAATTCACAGTGCAGCTTCTCTATAGCAGTCGGTCTCTCCACTGCATTGTACAAATGGCTTTGCCTGGCTGAGCTAAATTCAGAGCACATCCACACAAGGCCACACCCTCTCCTCTCTTTATAAAGCTCTACTAAGAGTGTAATCTTTTGGGGCTTACTGTATTTACCCTTTGCAACACAGAAAATGCTCACTTTAAAGCCAGAGACTTTAAGTTGCCTTACAGCAATGTTTATGCACATATTGAGCTCATCAAAGAGCAAAGCGCTGTCAAAAATGTCCACAGCAATGTACGGTAGGTATACATACATCTGTGTAAGAAAGCGTTGCCAGCATAGCCAGATAAAGGCACAGAGACAGAGCATTCATTGTAGCGATTGTGTGCAAATGCCCCCACAAGCAAACACAAGCAGCTTGTTAATGCCAGCTCAAATTTGCTCATCACATTGCTTCAAAAACATGTTTATAATGCTTGCTGTGGGGTGATAGTAATTCAGTTTGGCGGCCAGACATACAAATAATCATTAGGAATTTGTTCTAGTAAAACAATCTGAAACAAATGATGAGTAGGCCCTGATTGGCTCTGTTTGGCTGCGTGTACCTTTATTGAGAAATTCGATACACACACACACCTACACACACACAAATGAAAAAGAGCGTTGCAGAACTGCCAGGAGATGAACATATTTCTAGTAACTGTACTATCCCAGAAGTATTGCTCTTCATACTACAGGCACAATGTTTTACTAATGAGACACACCACCGTTCACTCTAAATTGAACATTAGGCTCCACTGTATCCCTTCAGTATGAGTTGTTAAACACAACGTGTGTTAAACAGCATATGAAGGAGACTCATGATTATCAATGTGTGGCAATATTCCAGGAACCAAATGACACAAACATGCAGAGTGCAAACACATAACCAGCCCACACACAAAAATTTCCCAGTGGCCTCATTCCCTCTCAGCTGCTCAGCAGTGACATTTAAATAAGCATCTGATTAACAATCTCTGCTAAAGTGGTTGATCAAGCAAGTGAATGGCTGTCATTAATCACACCAGACACAGCTGTGGATGGGGTTGGAAAGACAGACAGATGAAGAGGTAAAGAAATGTGGAAGGAAAAGGAAAGGTTTTCCAGTTTGATTACTTTCATCCCTTTCAATCACAGCCAAAGCACAGTTTTGGCAGAGGTCAGTGTCTCACATTTCCACAGTATCGAGTTTGTGTTTGGGGTTTTCGTTCTAGCAAGTCACCCAGCTTTCAACCTCTCAAAACAAACATACATGTTACATACTGGACTATTCAAACCCACTGACTGAGCAAACAGAAGGCTATTGTGAAAACCCCTTTTTGATCAAGTGGCACTGTAAAGATTAGCTATACAGCTAATACCCACTCGACAGGGCTTTGTTGACCCTGCGGATGACAACCCAACTACACAGACCAGTAGCTGTGAAAAGAGGAGGCCACAGGATCTGCTGGGGACTGATATGATTCACCACACCCTGGGTGTCATGGCCAGTGAGTTGGGTCTGTGCCCCAAACAGCGATTAGCAGCGGTGTGTAGCCCAACGCCATGCCACGAGCAACCCCAGTTACACATCAACGATCCTGCAAAGAACTGTACTGAACCAGTCTGCAGAGGAAAAGTATAGGAGTGTGTCTCGTGCTTTTGGTGCACAAAAGTGACATGAATAACAATGTTCCTGTTGTTTATTCAGGCAAGCTAAACTCTGTTTCACATCCAAACAGGCATTCATACAGCCTGCCCTTGACCTGTTTTTATAACAGCCATTAAAACTATCATACACTGAACGCAAAATATGATGCGTGATTCAGTGAGCTTGTTGCTGGGAAATCTGAATGTAAAAAAGATGATGAGTAACCCCGACCCTTATCTCAGCCATTAATGGCTCAATTGCCCTTGAGCAAGGCACTTAACCCCGGTACTGTATGTCCCAGTGGCAGTGTACAGATGGTATCAGTTTAAAAATAAGAGATCACCTGTCGAAGCTTGGAGGACGAATTGTCACAGCACTTCAGATAGATTACAAGAAGTGAGCGATCTCTGCCCTTGTATGTGAACTAATGAGTCATGCAATACATTATTGATCTCCATAAAGGAAGCAGCTGTAGGACAGTTTTTGAAGTAGATAGGGTTAGAGTGTCCTCAAGTCTGGGCAAACATGTGACACTCAGGCTCATCTCAAACCTCTAAAACAGTGGCTGGCAAACTGTTTTGCCTATCCACATGGCCCTGTCCGATCAACTAAAGTACCACTTGATCAACACCAAAAGTATATATTTTATGAAAAGTACTTCAATTATGCTAGTGTTCAGTGTTCAGTTTCCATGCAATTACCACCATGCCACAAAAATAGCCTTCAGGGTTTAAGTGTCTTGCCCAAGAACACAACGACATGGACTAGCGGAGCCGGGGATCAAACCACCGATCCTGTGGTTGAAAGACGACCCACTCTAACACTGAACCAAAGTCGCCAATCGATTGATTGTTCGCCAACTGAGGCTCAGCAATAGAGCGGGTGAGTGCTGGAGCGTATCCATCAATTAATGCATTCCGCTATCTATCTATCTATCTATCTATCTATCTATCTATCTATCTATCTATCTATCTATCTATCTATCTATCTATCTATCTATCTATCTATCTATCTATCTATCTCTCTCTCTCTCTCTCTCACTCTCTCTCTCTCTCTCTCTCTCTCTCTCTCTCTCTCTCTCTCTCTCTCTCTCCATGGTAGAGATGCTATATGTATGTTCACTGCTATGATGTACCATTGCTATGAGATGACATTTCTATAGATGCACAATTGCAGTAATATGTTTCTGTACGGGTCCTATATATTGCATTGTGAAACACTATGTGGTCTCATGTCTTTAATTGGATGCTTTGTACATGTGCTGCCTTAATTAGTTTTGATGTCATTGACTGAAATGTCACTCTTGTCTCCAGCCTATTGAGCATATTGGCGTTGTAGGAGAAAACCTCTTGTTTGTTAATTAATCTGCCCGTTTGTCCATGAATCCATCTCTCTGTCCTCACATCTCCCTCTTTTTTTCCTGTAACATTGACTGCTGGAGCTTACATACTGCAGTTACCGGTACACTCACAGTCTATATGCCATACTGAATAAAAGTGTCCATCAAGATTTTGGCTTGATGAGAACAGCAGGGAATCTGGTCGCTGGGATTGACTTTCACTTCATCATGCACCTTCATCCATAGTGATTGATTTGAGAAATCTGTTCATGGCTGTGTGTCTGTTTGTCCATAGTAATGTGTGTGTGTGTGTGTGTGTGTGTGTGTGTGTTAGTGTGTGTGTGTGTGTGTGTGTGTGTGTGTGTGTGTGTGTGTGTGCTCTTCTCTTGACCAAACTGTTAATTAACCCCATCTCTCCTTCCTTCTTCCCAGAATGCATCAGGGAAACAAAGACAAGGGCACATAGCAATGCTACACCTGCACCTTCCGAACAATGTAACCTATCTGAATGTGTGTGTGTCTGTGTGTGTGTGTGGTTAAGCATTAGTATACTGCAGTGGTGCAGTGGTATCACAGCAGGTGGGCATGCTGCAGGACTTTCTACTCTCTTTCTGTTAGGTAGTTTTATTTGCGACAGTGAATTAACGGGACGATGATATGTTTTGTTTGGAGTAGCTTAATTCTCCATAACTGTAGTTTTAACAGACAAAAACAGAGAGGAAGGACCAGCTTGCTTGTTAAGTGATCTTTAAATATCAACAGATGTTCAGGCAACAGTTATGGACAGTTAGATACAGTTCTAAATATCATCAAACACGAGTGAAAACCTGTGGTTCAGCAAATGCTGGGATAGCATTATTAGCTCATGTTCCATCTGGGGAGGATTTTTCCTCGAGGTTGTCACCGTTTTATTGTGACAAGCCTTAATTTTGATCAAATTGAATAATGTGCTTTGCTGCGTTGGCTTTATACTCGTTAGTAGCTACTGGTACTTGTTTCATATCGCTCCACAAAGATTGTAGGTTATGAAACGATAACCGAAAGCGCTTCACCGCACCAAGGGTGGTACAACCATTACCCAAAAGGAAAATGGAAGGGGGGGAGAGAGAGCTCACCAGACCATTTGCAGCCTGCTCCTCATCTCTGCTCCGGGCCAGAGGCTCGAGAAAACATTAGCGGCTAGTACAACTCACTCAAATGTCCAGCAGGTCAAATGCATTGTGGATAATGGGGTCACCAGATTTTGACAAGGAAGAAGAATGTGTCAAAAAAGACCATATCTATGGTTCTGCTGCTTTTTTTTTTAACACTGCTATTTTCAAACTGCCTATTGTGAGTCCGGCCGCATTGTAGGAGCGCAGTGCTAAATTGGTAAAAGACGGTTTTAATGCCACCTCTGGGATACTGTATATGCGGCAACATCTGATTGCAAGCCAATTTTCGCGAATGACTGTGCAGCTTTGTCAATGCAGAGTGCAAGTTTTGTTTTGAGTGCTCACAGATTTCGATTGTTTATCAGTATTACTGTGTGTATGTGTGTGTATGTGTGCATGTGTGTCTGTGAGTTTGTAAAAAGCTGTGATGGCTCAGGCGGGAACCCATTCCTGATGGAGTTTTTAGCTGTCCCTAGGCATCACAGGTGTTTCTATCTAAGTGACGCCCCAATGACAGACACATTCCATCCAGGTTCCATTAGGACAACCATGCAATAAATCAACACAACATCACCACTGTGCCACTCATTACTGCACAAAGAATGTGTGAGAGAGAGAGAGAGAGAGAGAGAGAGAGAGAGAGAGAGAGAGAGAGAGAGAGAGAGAGAGAGAGAGAGAGAGAGAGAGAGAGCAAGAGAGAGACATACAAGGACAAAGCGAAGACAGTTCTGCTGATCTGCAAACAATGCACCCCCAAGAAAGGTAATTTGAGAGTCTGATTGCTTTGTTGAGATAGTGTTTCATTTGGCTGTCATGGAATTATGAGAGGTAGCAGACTCCTGCTTCAATTTTCACTGCCGCTCTGCATCTGTTCCAGAGGACCCAGGGGGGAATCAATGGCTCACAGACCTTTCCACGCCAACAACTGGCTACAATTTGACCCAGTGGGATGTTAAACTGGAGCCAAACGCACTTTAGCTAGTGGCCAAGGCAAACACATGTGGATATAAATGAGCATTGTGGAACAAATTGCTTGCTACATTAGCGCAGTAACAGTTATGGTAACGTTGTTTAAGATTAGAAATAATGTGATTTAAAGGGGAATTTGTGTGTGGAACATTAGCCTGTAAAAAGCATGAATCAGTGAGCAGAGCAAAAATGAAGGCGAGTGTGGGTAGAGGCATTAAATCTGTGGTTTGGGAGAGATGGAAAGACTGGCAGAGAGAGATTATGAGAGAGAGAGATTAAGAAACAGGGAGAAAAAGGCAGATTGAGACTTTGGCCTCAAAACTCCACATTTTTTCCCCCCTTTCCATCACCAAATTGAATTGACAAATTGTTGAAAAGAACCGTAAAAAGGCTTTACAGCTGCATTAAGAATATTACACCACTAGTGCAGCTGTGTCGCACAGGAGCTCGGAAGGAAACTGGTCATTAGACCAGAGGCAGAGTGAGCTATAAAACCGACAGTTCATGTAACAATCACAACTGTCAGCCGTGCTGGAGACATTTCCATCATTCATGTTCCATTTGAGATCATAATCCCCACAACGCATTGCGTTACTACAACAGCTACTTCTAACATCTACTTCTGGCAGGCCTGCAGCATGCAGTGCAGTTCACGACTGTAGCACACAAGCGGGGCATTTACAGAGTACGTTGAAGCGGAGAGAGATTTTGAATAATGAGCACACAATTTTTGTATAATAATGAATAATTAAATTAGATAGTGGCTGTTAAAAGTGGGCAATTTTAGCTGCACTAGTGGTGTAATATTCTTTATAAATGTGTTTCTAGAAATATATTGCGCCAGTGGTGAATAAATCCATGCATATCCTAAAGTAATCATTGACGCTTCCAGTAGCAGATTACACTTTTTTACTGTTTACCTTAATAGAACTAGATTCAAGGATATTAATCATTTGTTGCGTCTCACAACTGCATTATATGGATTGAACTGCACTGCAACGTTTATTTTATTTTTTTAACATTTGAATGAATGTTCTTTCTTAATTGTTTTTGAATCTTGTTTTTCTTCTGCATTATGTTTTGAATGCTTTTAATATTTTTTGTGTGAAGCACTTTTGAACACAGTTGTCAATTATAACATTTAAAATAGAAATGTACTAATTTAGAGTGAGATTACTAGTGATAGGAAGTACTCCTCATCTTGTGAAAACAGTTTCTGTCCTACGACCTATCCCTGTACATCACACTGCAACAGAACGGTGTGCAGCTTGCAGCCTGCCGTTAACATTTCATTGTTTAGTTTGAACGCATCAACATGCACAATATACACGCGCACACAAACACACACTCAAACACAGCTTGCCACATGCACATTTTCCTTCTTTTTGTTGTTGATAATGTATTGTTTTTGCTGTTATTACACATCGTATATTGGAAAAATACTTTGTCAACAATATTACGCAGTCATGTATTATGCATATTAATTTATTGTTTTCGCTATAATATTGAGAAAATTAAATATTTTATATGTGGAGGCTCCAAATAAGCCCAGTGGGCTTTCTGCCTCTTCCCGCAGTGTGATATTATGCATCTGTTATATTTTCATATTCTATTCATTATGCAATATAAACTAAACTAAACTTAAAAGTCCGACATGATATAATATCAGCCTCCCTTTGGCTTCCTACCACCAGATTAGATGTTAAACTGTTCCCTTAGAAACTCTTTTTGATGTTCCACAACTAATAACAACCAAACGTTCTTCACACATGTCAGCAAGCTGCTGCTTTCAGTCCTCACCAAGGAGGTGCAGCTTCTTTTAACGCCTCGTCGCTGACCTCTCCGACCCCACCAACACTACACTGCAGGTAACCGGGCCAAGTGATCACTTCAAGGGGAAAGATGAAGTGAAGCTGCTAGACCCTGACATGCACCAACCCACAAGCTTCGATCTCCTGTCTGCTTTTTTTTTGACTACTCTATTGGGATACATAAGCTATTAAATTGGCTGATTCAGAATGGAAATATTCAGTGTGGTGGGCTACCTGTGTTAGATCTGACTGAGTCTCTCTCCACTGAGCCCAGAGGATAATCCATGCAGGGCTGGTGTCCCTTCAACCAGTATTGGAAACAGCAGCTGTATGGGGACACATAAGGCCATTTTTGACCCTCATGTTATTCCACATTAGATCAAACTGAACTGGGTCGATTTGCTTTTTTCCTGTATGTGCCGTGTTTTTACATCATTGTTTGTTCATGCCAATAAAAGTGGGCTTGATCAGTTTAAATTGGATTTGTTGGATTCATCTCCTTCCTTCCAAATCATAAGCTCATACTAAAAGTAATCTACTGGACTCATTGTTCCATGGGCCATTGTCTTTCCCAAACTCTGGCTTGCTCTTACCCTCCCTGACTTTGTCCACGCAGTATATTTACAAAAACCCTTTCCTGCTACATTTAGCCAACCGATCCTGATTGTGCATTAAGGCGGTAACAGGCACAACATATTTACGCCAGTCAGCAAATTATTCTTGGCGAGACTGTTTGACAGAGTGACTGGCAGCAAACTGCCAAATCTGGCTTTACGCCAATTGGAACGCTCATTTCATTGGGTGTTATTTGGAGAAAAAGAAAATTCATTTTGTGAACAAAGATTATGTCAATTCTCCAAAAAATGTCACAATAAATACAAATTTGCATGAAATTGCCAGGTAAGTAATCCTCCAGAGTGGTTAAGCATCATGACGGCAAATAGCATATTTTCATGTCATGGACATTATATCCAAATAAGTAAATGCAATCAACAGAAAAAGAGGGAGGCGGGGACGCTGAAGAAGGACAAGGTGGTACTGTAGTCACATAAATTACATTTCTATCTACACACTGAAAACTGCATTTACACTGGCAACCTCAGGTTTTACTGTTCCAAACAACTCCCAGCAGAGCAGACAAGAGGGTAATGGAGGGTGACCGCAGTGTTGGACTTCATTTTGCCAACAATTTGAGAAAAAGGAAACAGCTGACATGCTTCAACACTGAATTTAAATGGAAGTGGGTTTAGAAACCCACACCCGTAAATAGTTTTAAATAATTTGAACCTTATTGTATTTAAATCATTGAAATGGGTTTTACTAGTATTAAGAGTTTGACAAAAAGACTTGCTCATCAAGTTTTTTGTGCAAAAAAAGTAAGGAACTTCCTTGTCTCACCTTACCTTACACAGCCTTTGTACTTTTTGGCGCCAGCAACGATTCCTCATATCATAGATTCACTTGAGATAAATACTGAATGTGCTCAATATCCTCAAGAGCCAATTCACATAACACACACACACACACACACTAAAAAACGTAGAAGCAACTGCAGAAGTCCCACATTTGACATGTTTTCTGAACTGTTGCTTTAAGAGGACCTGAACATCCTGCAGGTGCTTCTCAAGGAAAAAAATGAAACAAAGTGAGAAACATCTTCAACCAGCTGCTACCTTGTGTAAAAAAAAAAAGCTGAAAAGAGTGCCTTGTACCTGGACTCACAGCGGAGCAGAGCAGGTCAGAATGTTTGAGTATCAATCTCTCTTTCACACTGATCCAGGTACTTCTGTACTTCTACACTGTTGAATACTCTGCTTTCATCTAAGACGGCAATCTTACTTATAGCACTGGGAGACAATAGTCAATAAAAGATATCTGCCCTTTAAAGTCAGTGTGTGCACATATGTATGTAACATACTGTGCATTGACAATTACACATTTTTGATCAGTTTTAAACTTTAGCAAGTCATAGAAATCATAAATTAAAATGAATTTGTACCACAAGTTGGAGAGGTAGACATCACATCTAGCTCACATGGAACACTTTGAACATTTGGGATATATGAGAAACTATACAGCCAGCAGCTTCTTGGCTTAGCAAAGCCTAACAACAGATTGAAAACATCATAAAACCAGCCGAGCAGAACTTCTAAAACCCAATCATCCCTTACATCGTGTTTGTTTAATCAGTCCAACAACTACAAACAGCATGTTGCAGTGTTATGCTGGGAGGTGGATTGTGTTACGGCAGGTTTCCCTCTGCTTCCAGACGTTATGCTGAGCTAAGCTAAACAGCTTTTGACTGTACCTTTATATTTACAAACAAGAATGTCCAACTGTTCCTTTAAATCAACACCCTCACAGGAGAATAGACTTCAGATTTATTCACCACGGCGAAACAAGATGTTAAATCCATCCACTTTCTCACACGGACACAAATAGGCTTCCGCACATGAATCTACCTCCACTCACTGCAGTGACACCTGATTAAGTCCCTGTTGGCACAGCAACAAATATCAGCATACACATTGAGCAAGTGATGAACTATCAACTGAAATCCACCCACACCGCTGTGTCCGTCTTTTGCAGTCTCATTACCATCACACTATAAGAGAAAGCTGCTTCAGTGTCACACAATAAATTTCAGCACACCCTTATCCCAGCACTGACGGACTGATTTCATTGGGAGGACGGTGACGTATGAGGTTGTTATTGTGCTGTTGTCAATCATACTGTGTCTAAGAGCTCCCAGAAGCAGGTGTCAAGCAGAAACCTCCCTTATTTTTTTTTATGTCTGCATGTATGCCGGCATTCAGGAGTACCCACACTGCATGTGTACGGCATTTGCATGAACGCTCGGCTTCGAGATTCCAAATATTCAATTGTGTCTTACTGCTGGCTGTCAACGCTTTTATGACTGTTCTGACATGGTCCCTCATGGATGCTTCTTTGGTGACAGGCTCGTCATTTCAGTCAGCGAAGGCCACTGAAATGCCTTCAAATAGGACTTGACCTCTGCCAGAGTCCACTCTGTAACTGCTGATGGACAATCACATCCATGTCCAGGGTTGCCTGTCTGACAATCGGATAAGCACTCGTACAAAGACAAAAACATGTCAAGCGGTGTCACCTTTCAATTCTTCAGTTAGCATTGTTGGTGTTAGCTACAGCTACAATACGGGGGTTTACATTTTGTGTGTCTCTATAAATACTTGTCAAGGCTTATTAAGATGCAATGTGCTGTGGTGGACCCTACACTCAAATAATAAAACCTTATTGGAATAAATCAGTGAGCAATGCATTAAAATATATTCTACAATCCTCAACGAGCAAGAGTATATGCTACTGTATTTTACCATGAGCAATGGGTTTCTCTTGCTATAGTGTTCTGGTGTTATTATTTGAAGATAACAATTTAAGCCATGCTAGCAATCGGCACGCAAGTATGCTCCAGATTAAGAAATCTCAACAACGGTTGCCTATATGGCATATCTATCATGCCCAAAGGATGAATCCTAAGGACTTTGGTGATGGTCTGATTTTGTCTCTAGTGTCCATTCTGATGTTGAGATTTAAGGTTTTGAGTGAAAAGTTGACTATGGAATGGATTGGTAAGCAATTCAGGATGCACATTTATCCCTCAAACTTCAGTCAAATGTTTTTTCACAAAAGATATCTGCTAACTATATATTAGCTTCAGTTTTATTTACTTGTGAATTCATGCTAACTCGCTGTAGAAAGAGGGTGGACATGGTAAACATAACCTGCTGAACTTTAGTATTACACTTTTCAACCACATGTACAGTAAATGTATGTTGTTCCCGAAAACCTGGATGGCACGTCAGTAATTTCAGTGGGACCCCAGTAATATTCACTCTAATCTTAACTGTGACATTAGGAAGTATCCAGTGGCACTGTCTCTTTCCATTGATATCCTGCGTTAATGCAGGAGCCGAACAGTAAAGCTGAATCTATAATCAGTCAGTACCAATGGGCTCACTGTGAGACTGCCCTTGAGGGCTAATCTATATGTGTCCCTAGTGCTTTGGATGTCCATGAAATGTGTCCAAGCCTGCACACTTGGAGGACTCAGAGGTGTGAGAGAAAGGGGAAAAGGTGTAATAACTGATTTGTTGCTCTCTGTCTCTTTTGGACCTTATTCATATCCTGTTTCTTTCTTTTTTTTATCCACCCTTTCTTCAGCACCCATCCAGTTTCAATTCCTGTCTAAGCCACTGCAATCAACTCCCGCCATCTCACTGAAATATCTGCTTCTTTCATGGACAAAAGGAGAAAAAACAGTTGAAGCTGCAATCAATAGAGTAATCTCTTTTTATATTTGTTTTAAGATTGCAGGGTGTCTATTCAAGCCTACACTGTGTATAAAACAGAAAAAAATGATAGGCTCAAGACTATCTTGTTGTTTACACGTTTTAGATTTCTTTAAAGTCGCTATCATCCACAAGCAGTACCAACTACTTATGTATCATCCATACTATGCAGTGAAGGTTCCGTTGAGAAAACAATGAAAAAAAGAAGATAATACTCCTGCCCAGATCCTTTCTCCAGGCTCTGCGTACGTCCAGTTTTTGATGGCTTTGCCCTCTATCAGCACCTGCAGTACACTGCTACAATATTTTAGCAATGCTCTTCAGGGAGCTCTTGGCACACTTTGTATCTTGAAACCTAACTTGTGACGGTGTTGACAGGGCAGCTCCGTTTTCTTTAATACATTATGATGAAAAGAGCCGTATCTGACCTCTGACTGGGCTTAGACAGTGCAGAATTTTGTAATACAAAAAAAAAAAATCCTTCTCTTTATGTATATGTGTGTGTGTGTGTGTGTGTGTGTGTGTGTGTGTGTGTGTGTGTGTGTGTGTGTGTGTGTGTGTGTGTGTGTGTGTGTGAGAAGCTGTCAACCTGCCAGCCCCTCTCTCTCCTGTCCTGTCAAGCTCTCCCCGCGTGTGCTTTCTATCTCATGGTGCAGAACAGAAAGGGGTTGGGAAAGCTTTTCTTCCTCTCCTTCTCCTTCGTCTTCCAGCCTGTGACCGTCATTCTTGGGTCGGAAGCGCCAAACAGGCCGCCACTGAACCATTGAATGACACACTGTCAACTTTTCCACCCATCATATCGAGTGTGTGACACAAGCATAGTCTTGGTGACTGTTTAACATCCAAGCCCTATATGCTGGAGTTCATGTGTTTGACATGAAGAGTTTCAGCGTGTGCTATCTGGATCTGTGGTCTCAGTGCTCCGCTGTCATTGTGAGGGTTTACGGTCACTGGCCTTGGCCTCGTGAGAGGGACAAAAGCCCAGAAACAGAGACTCCGGACTCACACCCTGAGGTTTGTATAATTTTGAGATGTCACACACATGCCATCACTTTGAATCAGGGATGTTGAGTGTTGTCTTGTTAGTATTGTGACTTCTGTGTCAAGAGAACCAACTTGATTGGCAACAATGTCAGTGTAATATGAAAGGTTGCAATGGCTTTAAAAAAAAACAACTTTAGTTTAGGCTTACTTTCACACTTTAACTCACACATCTCATGTTTATGGACCTGGGTCTATGCATAAGAAACTGTGATATTGCAAAATAAAGTTTCCATAGAAAGAAATGATGAACATAATAAATAAATAAAAAATAGTATTCCTCCTGTGGTCCTACGTGGATCTGTGTAAGAATATCTTTCAACTTGAATATTGCAGATCTATAACTGTTTTTCGTTTACAATTCATAGCCAGTGCCTAACAAAAGAGATCTCTTTTTTCTGTCTTTTTTAATTTAAATCCCATCGCTGTATAGTTAAGATGACATTCCATAAAGCAGATTTAAGGCTGGTTTCAAAGCTGGCAGTGAGTAGATTATAGCAACAACACGATTTTAAAATGATCTCCAAAACACTTACACTCCTCTAAATTGCCTTCATGTCTGTGTGTCCTCATATCACAGTAAGAGCTGACAGATCATGTTTGTTTTCTATTCTGAACTACAGTGTAGCACTATAACACACTTTTTGTCAAAACCAGATGGCAGCTCAATATGATCTACAACATTATGGTGTGTTGAACCTGCTTGTTTTGCACAAGGTTTACAAATAATATACATTAACTTTAAAAGAACATGCATGGTTCCTCGCCTCAAGTGCCTCAAGTTCCCTGCTCTAGTAAGTACCCAGCCCTTACATCAAACAGATGTGCATTATAGCTCCATGTGTCTCACAGAACAATAAAGTCAGACATGACATATTGATTAGACAAAGATATAAGCACTTTTTCACTGAAATCAACTGTCATCGCAGTGTAAATGAACTACTTCATGATTTTGCATCATGAGCAATATGAGGCCACACTTAAACCCACATTTGCATGACATTAGTGAAGCGTCTGTGTGGATTTTAAAGTACAGGATGCACACTGTGGTTTTAAAATGTTTAATGCATTAATTTACTCCACTAGTACCCTTGCACACTATGTTTGAGTATGCATTAAATGCAGCCCCAGCTCTCCTTGCCTCCGCAGGGGAGATCAGCAGGAGTTTAAGGTTTCTGCTCCGAGCTTGCTGAAAGCACACACTAACATGTTGTGCACGTTGCTGGACCTCCACTGGAAAGATCCCGCGGGAAACTATTTGAAGTTAAAATCATTTATAACCTCCTCCACTGAGAGGGAGACTCATTTTATCATTACTAACACAAGATCTGGAAGTACTCGCCTTCAGTCAGTGCAGATTCTGAGTTTCTGTGACAGGCTCTCCTTCATGCATGTGTTTTTAACAGCTGCTGTGTGTGTGTGTGTGTGTGTGTGTGTGTGTGTGTGTGTGTGTGTGTGTGTGTGTGTGTGTGTGTGCGTGTGTTTGTGCAACACTGTGTGCCTGTTTGTGAGGCAACAACAGAGCAAGCACACCTATTGTCTTTCTTCCTCAGGCTCATGGACATTTGCTAGCCTAGCATAACTTCAAGTTAGGCCTATTTTCTTCTTATGGTCATTGAAACTTTGTATTTGTAAGCAGTCAATGTTTAAAAAAAGAGTTCATTTGAGCTTGGAGGTCACACACGAGTAGAGCTTCACGTAAAGCGTCATTTTTTGCTGTTGTTACATTTGTTCAATTTGTAAAAACCTTCGTAACATCCCAAAGGCCAACAATAACTAGTTTGGTATCTCTGGCTGTTGTAGGGCCGTAATAAGCCCGTCCAATCAGGTAACCTGATTGATCTTTTAGCAACTTTCTTGGTACATTTTGCAACTTTTGGAGCTAGTGCTGCTAGCTACCTTGATTGGAGAGTTTGGATCATTTAAAAAATGTATCTCTAGTGCTCTTGTTAGTTTCTCAATATTACCAGCCCTAGCTTCAACAAGTTGATCATTTGTGAAGAGAATTTGATTGTAAGAATATTGCAAGAAGAAATGATGACTTACTGTTAGCTACAGTTTGTGTTTGAAGGTGTTAAAACATCCTCCAAACTCATTTATAGGAGTGATTTCCCAAATAACACTTGAAGCTTTAAGGAAGGATCAGGCCTACTTGGCAGTGGGACACTCGCCTGCCACCAGCACAATAAGGAGGCAACAGGAAGCTAGCCAAGCACTAGCTCTCAGCACTCGCTGTAGGGGTCTAAGCAGCAGGATAGCAGTACCGCAACATAGCTTTTGCTACATGCCTGCCAGATTTGAGCATGAATAAATAAACACAGCAAGATCTGTCCAATTTTCCTTCAGCCCCGGGCCTTAAACCAAAATACTTCTGACACCTGCTATGATCATTCATTATCCTTTCCTCACATGCATTATTTCATAGGTGCCAAGTTAAAAATAGTTTGATCTACCTTTGACGGGTTCCAACGAATAAGTGAAATAAAGCCCACTTGGGCTTGACACAGCACATAGTGCCAGATGAGGAGATTACTGCTTGTTAAGCTGTTCCGACTGTGGTTCCCCCAACCAAATTACTCAACAGGTCACAGTTCACTTGTTAGAAAACAAGGGAGCCTTTGGGGGAGAATAAGGACTCCTAAAACATAATTTACTGCACCACCAACGGTCAAGTTTAACAGAGCTTTTTTAACAGGGAGTTTTATCCATGTGGAATGGTTCAGGAGTCACATCATTTTGCCGTGTGCATTGTGTTTGTGACTTCATTAAAATCCTACTTACGCTGCATTAGGGAGCTTTCTTGCATTAACTGCAATTTGTAAAGTACTGCGTTCAATATTCATTACGAAGCTCCATTTCCTCCACTGCTTATTTCTCCAAAAGGCAGTCTAATGTCCAAAAACTGGGAGGGTTGACTCCTGCAGTCTAACCAGCGCCTAAGCGAGAAAACATGCCTTTGTGCCTCCTGTTTATTTATCCAACAGAAGTAAACACTTTTCATAACGTTTGTCATAAATCATGGTGCTGCTTTAGTTGAGCTTAACAAACCAATGTCACAGTCGTGCTCAGTAAGACCTTGCTGAACAAAGCCACACCTGACTCTGTTTGTGTTTCTCAAAAACATGTCGAGCAATCAGCGACTCACATCCTTGTGTGATATCTTCCAGGGCGACGGAGACATACAGTACAGTATGTGTGGAGCTACTGATACAACTTGTATCCTTCAATAGGCACCAATTATTGTGTAGTTCCATAAAGTGGAGAAATGAAAGCTTCAGATTTCAAACAATGTGAGGAATTTCTATTAAAAAAAACTATGGTCATTGATTGTTAAGTTAATTATTTTGTAAAATTGTTAAACATTCTCAAAAGGGGAGATTTCCTGCTATCATCGTAACCTGAATATCTTTGGATTTTAGATTTTGGTCGGACCAAACAAGGAGATTGAAGATGTCTCTTTATAGTCCAGATTAGAACATTGTGCGCACGCGATGCATTTTCTGCTGCTTCATAGAGTTAACAATTATTTGCTTTAAAAATGAAATAATAAACAGATCAATCATTAATGAAAACTATACGTCAGTTGCAACTCTTTTCTAGAAAAAATCGGCACAAAACTGTCGTGATTCGTAGAAAATCATTTTCCTTAGTGCTCTGAACTTCAGTTTGGCAATGAAGCAGCAAAAACAAAGACAAAGTGCAGCAGCTTTGTGAATCATCCAGTTGTAGACACAGACCGCATCAACCAAGGGTGAGTGGTAAGTCAGCGAGCTGCTCGTGGTGCTAAGAGGCGGAGGCAGGGTACAACCTGTCCGCTGCAAAAAGGCAGGAATAACACGCTGACACACAAAGAACGGGCGAGAAAAATTGGTCTTGGCTGTCGAGAAAGTGTGACAAGGAGAGAGACAGAGACACAGAGGGGTTTTTTTGGGGGGGGGGACTAGAAAGAGAATAAGGAAACAGCAGATGGTGGAGAAATGGCAGCGGCTTGAGAGAAGGAAGGAAGTGAAAGAATACACGCCGTTAAACAGCATCGAAAAATGTGAGAAGCAAGTGATGGGAAATGGGCAAAAAAAGAAGCTGATAGAGCGACAAAGAGAGATAGGAGGAAGAAGACAAATGTGAAGGACTGCAAACTGTCTCAATTCAAGTGGGAGAGGCAGGTGATTAGTAGTGATGTGATGACTTGAGGTGAGCGTGTGTGTGTGTGTGTGTGTGTGTGTGTGTGTGTGCCCGTATGTGACTGCTGATGAAGGATGGACATCGAGCTCGAAAGGGAGAAAGGCAAAGGGAGAGAGAAAGGCCACCAGCCAAGTGGTCCAGCAGCATCCTGGGAGAAACAGCATCCGTCTCAGCAACATAGAGAGGAGCAATCAATAACTATACAGTTAAAATGTGTGTGCATGTGTATGTGTGTCACTGGCGCATTGGCCTTTGCAGTGTTCCTGCTACACTGCATCCACCGCTGCAACTTGATCGAAATATAAGGAATGAGAATGATGTGAATGTGTGCATGAGCAAAATTGTCCAGACCGCTAATGAATTTGGGTTTTGGGGTCAATACTAATGTGTTTTGTTTTTTTTTTTACAAAAAAAAATGTATCTGCTAATAATATTATTTGTAATGCTATAATCTATCAGAATCGAATCAGAACTATTTCTAGTATGTTACTCATACGAAGAATTTATCTTGGCAGGTACTTTAGACAAATAACAACATGAAACAATCTTAATGCATATCCCATCGTTTCAAAAAAAAAGAAACAGCTCAAAATACATACTGCGACATTTTAGGGTAGTCAGGTCTCTCTGTTAGACAAACTATGTATTGGTGACACTCTTTCAAATGGCATTTCTGTTATTTATTCAACTGTATACACTGATGCCAACATGTTTGCAATAAGCCAGGAACAGTCAATCTGTTGATACCTGTAGACTTAATTGCTTCAACAACTACTAGAAGGAGTGCAATGCAATTTGCACAAAACATTCACAGTCCCCAGCAGATGAATCCTACTGATTTTGGCTTTTGACTTTTCCTCTGGCTCCACTAAGGAGGTGGCAACCATTGGATGCATTGCCTTGAAATTATGGCACAGATATTCATGCACATGGTCAATATGCCCCGTTTATCTCATCTGTAACTTCTCCTTTCACAGTATTTCAGCCATAAATAGGAACAATAAGAGGGGGTTTAATCTCACGGCACAGCAGCATAATACCAAATCCATGTTCTATATGGTGCACAGTCCTAACTACAAAGCTCCAGTTAAGGGTGGCAGCATATGGCATAAGATGATATGTAACTATGCAATTCAATGTGAAGCGTGCAACTATATGTTTCTGGGACGAGTGGAGAAAACAAAGTGCTATTCACATAATGGATTTTCATCCCTTACATAGGCTTACTGTGCACACTGTCTATATATTTATATGATATAAATAAACTTTCATTTATCACTGCCAGGGAAGTATGCAAACAGTACTCTACATCCAAATGGACAGTCTCACACACACACACACACACACACACACACACACACACACACACACACACACACACACACACAACACACACAGACTCATGATGGATTAAAGTGTGTCCACAGCTATCAAAGAAATGAATATACTGTATACACACTGCATTTATTTCTGTATGTAACCTTTGAAGTCTAATATAAAATAGGGAGAAACACTCTGATCTCCCCGAGAGAATAACCCTGTTGGTCAGATTCACTGCAATCAAAAGGGCCGTCTGTTTCTCAATGTGTGTCAGGGGGAATTAGGACCCCTGAATGAGAAATCAAATCACACAGCATTTCCTTTCATCCTCTCTTGAATCGATAGCATGTCATAAAGTATGTTGGAGCAGGCCTCGCAGCATTCCGGCATAATTTACCGACAAGGATGGCTGCTTCTTCCTTCTTTCACACAGTTTCAAACAGAGAGGAGCTTCTTACGACACCTTTGAGCTAACTCCCCGAAATTTCAGGTTTTATCACAGTCAAATTGACACAATGGGATAAGACCTTCATCAGAGTATTTGTCCTTACAATGCAAACATTTCCATCACCTAATTTAGTCAATTTAGGCTTTCCCCTGCCTGGGTGTTTGATGGATGTCCAGAGTAGTTGGCAGTGGAGTGGAGACTGTGCTTTGATGTTCAGGCCCAGACTGTTAAGAGTATTCAGGTTGACTTTGATAAACCCCATTAGTGTGTCGCTACCTCTCCCTCTCTCACTCTCTCTTTCTCCCATACATTGACAAGCTATGAACCTCAGAAGGAATGTGTATGAGGGCAAAAATGCAAGTTTGCTCCGGCACTGCATAAAAACCTGAGTACGAGAGTCAAGAAGTGGATGACGAAGAAGATAAATAACCGGCATTTGCTTACAGAAAGGGGAGGCAAATTGATTGAGATGACTGAAAATCTGACTGTGGCACGGGGTTTTGTTATCAAAGATTTACATATGCAATTTCAGGCTTTAGTCACCATAAACGATTGAGAGATGTGTATCTGCACATCACTGGAGACAGCTGGCTCTTTGAATGTGCCAGCAGAGCTGAACATGAGCTGGATCATAAAAGAATGAATGATTCGTCAAGAAGTGTGACGGAGGTCGTACTCTACATGCACAGCAACGCAACGCCCCATTCGCCACTATCTAAATTGAAAAGAGTATTTATACCAACTTAGGGATCAGGAGTTAATGGAAGTAGTCATGCATCAATTGAGTTACATAAAAATGTCCGGTGGAAACGGGCGAGATAACTACATCCTTTTAAAAGATTTTTAATTTTCTCAAATTAGCTTTTTGTGTCTGATCGAGGGAGTATCTGAGTATGTGCGAGTGCGTCTGAGGGTTGAAGGCACATTACTGTGAGACTGTAATCAGACATCAGAAGGGGTTTGAACGGGGAAATGTGCTAAAAGAGTAAAGGATCAAATAAAGATCTCACTCCAATGTAATGAAACGCTGCTCTCAGTGAGCCGCTAATCACATTTCTGGCCAAGTTGCTGCACGGATTTGTCAAAGCAACAAAAAAAAGGTGCAATGACAAAAGTGGGGAAGTGATTAAGAAGCAGTTTGTACTCTTCCTCCATTACTAAACATGTAATGAAACCTTTGGCACAAAACACAGGCTCATTGGTGGACTTACACTGGCCTCATGGCAACTCTTTTCACTCACGCTGTATCTAATGCCTCGCTTATAATCCCATCCGTTAGTTTATATGAGGGGAATACTATCATTGCTGTTGCTTCACACATCTGAACCGCAGGCAAACTTGCCTCGAGCTGATGAAATCCATCTCACATTTAATGAAATGAAAAAACCCAATCCCAATCAGGATTGCACCGAGAACACCCAAAAGAGATTTATAGTTCTGTTGACAAAACACAAGCTGTGCCAAAAACAATTAACACTACGTTCACTGTCTATGTCTTTTTTATTTTTTATTTTTTTTTACAAAAGGAAAGCAGCAGAGGCTTATTTCATTTCGACACTCTAACAACTAAACTGCCAACTCAACATTAGGTATCATTGCTGTGGATTATATCATAACACTTTTTCAGCTGCGCTTTCTGCTGAATAGGGCAACAATGTTTCGCCACTTATGGATTTACCCTTCAAATAAAACTTTATACGGGGCACATGGAAGATTCAGTTCTTGGCAGTGTATCTTAGGCTTGGCTGCACTTATTAACAAATGCAACTGACGCTGTGGAAAGCCAGTTAGGGACCATGCACTTGGCACTGCACTATAGCAAGTCCTGCAGGTTGGTTAAGGTGCCTCCTTGTAGGAGGCGGTGGTATCTTGATGGTAGGTGTAAACCTACTTCTTACGGCCTCAAACATACCAGGACGCAGTTACTATCAAGTCTGTTCGCTCCGAGATCGGATCGAGCTTCAATTGGGATCTCGTTAGTTCGACCCCATGCCGAAGGGCCTGGGTCGCGTTGAGTCTGGACCTCAGTGAGGTGAGGACAGCATGTGGGCACAATCCAGACGTTTATGAAGCGTAGGTCTCGCGTCATCTTCCCTCCACTCAGGAGTTCTTCTACCGAGGGAGCGCAGAGGTAAGAGAAGAGAAGAAGAAAACTGGGGTTGGAGCTTCTCCTGATGTTTCCGCTTCAAAATATTAAATAACATAAGCTGTTATACAACAAAAAACACAGGGTTCTTTTATTGTGAAAAACATTGTTAAAACATGTCTTTAACCTTTAGTGTCAAGTGTGGACACACATGTGCAGACACAGTCCCGATCTGGTGCATCCGATCACAAAAGTCGCAAGTGTAACGACTCAAAGGCGTTGGAGCGACAACCAATTATGTTGTTTTAATATTCTTGGGAAATGGAAGCACAGCTGTTTTTTTACACCGACTCAACTCTGTAAAAGCACTTTAAACACGGGTAGAAAAATCCTGTGGTTGCTGCTTCCCAATTCCATATGACAGAACATCACCAAGATGCAATCCCTGTAAACACAGGACATTTACTACTTCAGTGCAACCAATCAGAGCTGAGTATTTATGCTCAACTACAACTAACACGCCTGCCAGCTTCAGGCTTTTGAGAGGCAAGAGGGAGGGCTTCCTTCACAGGAAAACAGAAAAAGCTTTACAACTAAGCACTAAAACGCCCGATTTCTTAAAATCACCTTTGTGTTAGCCAGAAGGGAGAAACAACAGATGTTTGACAAGTAGCGTGTCAAGAGATCCACCGCTAGGAGCTAAAACCTCACTCCAGAGCTCGTGCCACCAGCAAATTCATATTTAAGCCGTGCCAAAGCCATGCTCTCCACACACTCAATTTAAGCATTTTCCCTCTGCTCTTTCTCGCACAATCTAAGTGTCCACAAAGCCAGGCGGAGCTTGATAAAATCAATGACTCTGACTTCCCTCCTGATCAGTCTATCTCTCCTATAACCTACAAACACACAAGGACTTTTTAGGTGGATTTAAACCTACCCCCACTTTTCTTTATTTATGTGTGATTTGTGATGCAGGGATTCAGTTTCAGGTCTTCTTACCTTGCTCTGTGTTGAAATACATGCTGTGGCAGTGGAGATTGGTTCATGGATGTGTGATTACAAACATATCCTCCATGCTCAAGGTTGTTTTGGATTGAACTATTTCGGTCGCATTTTGCTCCACAGCACACAGCAAAGATCTTTAAAATAAGTGAAGTTAATTTGGCACAAAGACAAAGTACTTTCTATTCAAACAGAAGGTAAAGTTGGCATACTTTTAAAATACTAAGGAATAAAGAGTTGCCCAGAGGGCGGCAGAATTCTCATTCAAGTCCAACAGATTGAACCTTATCTTTTTTCGAATTTAAGAAAAAGAAAATGATGTCCTTGTGGCACACGGCTATCTAGGGAAGGGTTGGTGATTTCAATCTCACTTGAATTCTACATTCTGCCAGAACAGCTCCGAAAGGATTATGCCTGAATATTTAAGATTGCTGTACATGGCAAGGCTAGTTATGAATAAGAATTTGCAAGGAAACAGACATTATGTTTTCTTCCTTACGAACATGAGCACTTTTACAGCCACTGTGTACAGTACAGAGTAAGATCCAACATCACCTCTTCAAACAAACTGCAGTACCAAATAAAAAAGTTTTTTGATCTGAGGGTTCAGATCTCGCTGCTCAGCGGAGGGCCAGTTTGTGCGCTTGTAGATTAGGTGAAGCATACAGATATGAGTAGTTTCCTGCAGCTAGAATTCATCTCAACTTGAAGTATATTCTCTGCACTTAAGGACACAAATATAGAGCAGCCTTGTATTTTGTGTGTGCATGACTTCATATAATATATGGGACAAGTTAGTAGTCAAAAAAACAAAAAAGTTCCACAAATGAACTCAACTGTTTATATTTACACAAACAGGCTCAGCATGGGTGATCATTGCAAGATGTTGAATCTGCAGATTTTCCAGAAAACTGATTCAGACTCAGCTATTATTGAGTGTCAGCCAAGAATACTTCTGTCTTGTGCCATATTACAATCTTATAAAAAAGTTGTGGTACTATAAACCTGCCTATCCAGAATTACAACTCAATAAATATCACATAAATGTGCTGAGTGGATGAATATGGATAAATATAGTTTTTTGACAAACTGAAGGATTTCCTAAAACTATTTGAACCCCCCCGCTGCAGATCTGCTATTTCAATATTTAGAATGAATAGTGCATGCACGAAAGATACAATCGGTATGTGTATACCATTTTATCTTTCACAGAAAAAAAGGTTTCTAGTATTGTGTTTTTCAGCCACAACAATCGAAGCATACAGAGAATAAGCTGCAGCTTCAAGGCTGTTTAACAGGAATGTGCAGAAATATGTGTATGTGGATCAAGGGGAGTCGTTTGTATGCATGTTAGGCACAGAGGCTTATTAGTGGCCACAAGGTAAAAGCCAATTGGCATCCTTCTACAGACGGTGGCGCGAAAAGCCAGTGTCAGCTCAATGAATATTCAGATAGGAGCAGAGCCTTGAGGGGACATGGAGCAGTCCCAATCTTTTATCAGACTGCCGAGGACAGAGTGTGGCCATAACCTATTCACAGCCATCCAAATCTCTCTTTGAATCACTGGATTCTTCGTTCCTTTCTTCTTTCGTTGTCTCTTTGCGTTGCTTATATACTGTATGTAGTACGTCCATGCAGCAGTATACTCTTCCTCCACATCCGGCTTTCTCGATCTGTACATTTTCCAGCGTTGGGGAATAATGAAAGTCAGCAACGGTGGGTGGCCATGTGCGTCGCATTGTATAGGGGTGCTGTGATTAATCGAGCTTGCCGAATGGAAAATGAAATGCCGGCAAGGCCATGCTGTTCAGCAGGCTGTTAGTGTTTGTTTGAGAGAGAAGAAAGAGAGATGAACACACATGATTGACTTCCTGACCTTTCCAGGTCCTTGCACTCGGCAATCTACCAAAATGACTCCAGACCGTCAACGGCAGACGATGGTCTTAATTGACTTGCTGGGCTCCACTGGTGTACAGTCAGTGGTCTGAGAAGGAAATAAAAATGTTCTCTGCACCCTCCTGTACCTCAATTATCACAGATGGATGAGCAATTTCAGCTTTGAGAAGGATGAACGGAGAGAAAATGTGCGAGCCAAGCTGAAGGAAACCTACACCTCGCTAAGAACGTGTTTATGTTGGTGACGCTGTCATCCGAAGAGTTCTTTCAGTTCTTGAGCCTCAAGGTTTCCGAGCCAAGCAAACGCTCGACACCTTCAGCAAAGTGAAGTGAAAACAACTGCAAAGAACATCGGCCAATCTGTTTCGCACCCTCAGAAAACCACGTGTCACATGCACATGCAGGACATTCAAATTGAACTCGGTCTTTTCTGTAGGAGCTGCTAAACTCACATAATGGATCCTCTGGGTGCAATATCAATCCTTCAAATGGACGGGTGGCAAACTGGGGAGAAGCAGTAGAGCTGAGAAGGTCTTTCTGTGTAAATGTAGCCTTGGCCTGCTTCAGAATTCAGCCATTATGGTTATGAACGAGCAGGCATCAATTCAACCACCTCTGCACACCCTGCACTGATACAGACTATTCTGTTCAGCCCTGTACACATATTTGTACCATTACTATTACAGTGATTATGTCTTCCGTGGTTGAACCTAGGGAACCCTAGAATAAATTAAATATGATGGACCCAGAGGAGCTGGAGAATTACAGTCATTTTTTAAACCATAAACCACTTGTCATGGTTTTTCTATAAGCCTATCAAATGGTAATGATATGCATTAACCCTCCACTACAGTCCCAACAGAATATGACCCACGCTGCACTTTCAATTCATGAAATGTACCATCAACTCATTTTATTATCATTTCCTATATGGGAGTATTATATATTGTTGTGGGCATCTGTTTGAATCTACACATGTTTTGTTATTCTGAAATGTTTTGAGGATTACTGAAATTCCACATTTCATAATCCCATCATGGTTTTACCCTCCTTAGTTATTGAACGTTGACATAATTCTCATACCGGCTATACAAAAGCTTGCCATTACCTATTAGATTACCTTGATGCCAAATGTGATTTAGCTCCCTTCGGAATCAGACATTTGCTCTGAGATGATAAGCTGGGAATGCAAAATCCAATCTAATCTGCCAAAAAGGATATCAGAAAATGGCGGAGAAACATGTAGGTAAAGAAAACAGACCATCATTCAAACTACCTTTGAGGCAGTTATTAGACTTTTTCTCCTAGTATGTTAATACAGGAACTCCCTAAGGAAGCGTTCTGATAAGATGAAGATGAAAACAAATGCAAAACCCGTCAGGCGTGGAAAGCAATCTGCTCTGCAACATCCTTCGGAAATCAGAGCTACAAATCAGGAGCGATGAGCAAACAAAACATTCACCTTCCAAAAATGAAAAGACCTTTTCAATCAACTCTTAAGAGAATAATTCTCTAAGACGTTTGAGGCCTTAATGTGTTTCGAGATAAAACACACAGTTCAATCTCACTGCTGCCTAATACAGCATAATGAACAGAGTCGGGCTCTCAGCATGACAGACAAGGATCCACCACGGCGATAGGCTAATGAAACAAAGAGCCTTAGGCGAGCTGTTATGCCTACAGAGGACGGGAGCGGGGGGGGGGGGGGGACACACTTAGAACAATCTAGCTAATTTCCAATGCAGTTCTGAGAGTAAAGACCATATGGATCATGTGTACAATGTAGCAAACACTGTGTGGATACACAAAAGGTCGCTCTACTGTGGACGTAGCGCAAAAAGGACACTGGGGTTTGAATAGGGAGGCAGCCAAGATTGTTGTTACAGATTGGAGAGAAGCTTGGTGTCGACACACACTCACACACACATGTTCCAGCATACTGTAGGTACACAAGAGTATTGATACGTATGGTGTGTGCAGTCAGTCGATACACACCCAACCCCTTCACTCCAATACCCAAACCAGGCCACAAACATAAATACACCCGCACGCCCAGCATGGTTTACATTACTGCAGTCTTCCATCTCCGACAGAGCGCCGTTCTGACCCCCACAGCATCTGTAACTGAACAGCAGGCCTGTGTAACTAACTGCCACAGAGAATGGAAGCAGGAGACAGGCTGAGCCGCTGATTGATCTGCAGGGTAATTGGCTGAGAGCGGCTGAAACAGCCAAAGGACGTAAATTTCAGCCGTCCTGTTGGATAGTGAGTTTAGTTCCACGGGGCGATAAACTCTGACTGGTTGTCCCCGGAGCGAAGGCTCGTAGTCTGATAAGCTGGTGAACATTTTGTGCCGGGACTTCTCCGCTGAGCAGGATAGATCAAGGTGTGATGTCAGGAGAAGAAAAGCAGAGTCACATAAGGCAGAAAGAGAGAGAAAAAGAAGGTGCAGGCGGACTAGAAAGGGGTAAAGCGAAATTCATCCAGACATGTTTGTCAAGTGTGTGGTTTTAGGAACGTGTTAATGTACTGTCAAGTTGCACATGTACACGAGGTACACTAGCTTTGTGTGCCAAAGTTCAACAAACTGTCCAAAGCAATGACATTTAAATTGTATGATTTTGCAATTACGGTGTACAGTTTTAAATGCTAGTGAGAACGCCTTAATGGCTGGTTCATGCTTAAAGCAAAAGATTGGTTTCGTCAAAGTCTGATTCGTCTTTCTAATGGCTCTTTATTACCGAACATTTTAAGTTCAATGTTATAATTGCAGATCATAATCATGGCCAAAGCTATAAAAAAATAGGAAGCAGGTTGTAAAAAAAAGTGGAACTATCCTTTACTGCGGACATTGCGGGTTGCATAGCTGAATTTCCTGGAGCACCACAGAGAGCATGTTAAAGCATGTATGCCAATGTGAGTGAATGGGACATCTTGTTTCACATGGATCTGGTGCATGTCAGGGAGACGGGCAAGGAGAGAAGAAAAGAGGTAGTGTTCGCTGAAAAAAGAGAGACAGAGAGATGAGTTTGAAGAGCGAGGGTGAGGCCGTCCTCTCCCACAGCTGCAAGAGGTGTGCCTGCAATGCTAACTGACTCCATCCATCTCCTTTTGCTAAAACAGAGGCAGTGTCGAGGGGGTGGATGGATGTCTTGAACGAAGCAACCGTACTTCTTCCTCACTCACATTGGAGCACAGGAGATTCTTTAGGACATGAGATTGATGTGGCAGCCGGATCTCAGAAACACAAAGCTATGAGGTCTTCCACGGGAAAACCACAAGAGATAGCCTGTTCACCAAACACGGGTCTGTCTACACCGCTATCAACCTTTTTTTTTGTTGTTTTTTAAAATGAAATGAGTCATCTGATGAATAAACAGACACCCTCATCAATTCTTTAGTTTATTGCGTTACACGTGAGGCGTGTACTTGCCCTGTGATTAATGTACACCTACAGAGAAAAGACAGACCCATAACTATTAGAAGAACAGTCGGCAGCGCAGAAGCATCAGGAAGAAAACTCACATAGAATGTGTTTGAACGACAGGGAGCACTGATAAAAGTAAGCATCAGGGCAACATATTGGGATGTTTTTTTTGTTTTATGAGTGACTTCATCAAGTAGATCATCCAGGCAAACACACTCTTCACTGAGATCTGGGGAAAAAAACAGAAGAAAATGCACCACAAGAGATTTACCTCATGAATTTCATCTACCTCTGTGCACCTTTGTGAGTCTGAATCCCTACCAGTGTTGGGCCATGGAAAATGAAATTTTACTCTTAGAGCCTTAGGTGCTACAGCAGTGTGGGACAAAGGCTTTATTGGATTTAGGTTGAGAGATATCACAGTAGAAAGTGTGAAATCACATGTTCAGTTTTCACTATGAGACATCTATTTGCTGCATGATTTCTTTCTCACCTAAAACATATTGAGAGCAGGTAATATTATATGTTTGACTTCTTTAGCTCATTGACAGATAAAACATCTGCATCTTTAAAATAAGCGCTTAACTCTTATCATCTCCTTGGCCACACTGCAATATATGTTTTGGCTAAATTCCCTAAGGGTACTTCCGTCTCATTTTGCATTGGATGCAGAGCAGTACTACAGTAGATGATAACTATCATGAATTAGGATATGCCTACTGCCAATCTGTTGAATGTCAGCGTCTTTGGGGACTTCATTCTGGGAGTTCAGTGGATGCAATTGAACAAAAAATGGACTCAAACATTTAAATGTCGGGTGTTGCCATTGGGAAATGACTTTGGAGGCAGATGTGAAACTGGGAAGTTGCTGAACTTTTTGTTCTTCCCCAGCAATGGTGATGCTGAAGTCCGTTCCTTTCCAAGAGCGAAGACTCAATCTCTTCGGTTCAATTTTCCATTTTTAGCTCATCTGGGTTCAATCTCATGGCCCTGCCTCCTGTGTGATAGGCCCATAAATCCTATTCCAGCAATAATCTTAAATGTCATTTGTCTCATTTCATTTCAAAAATGATTCTCAGTCCAGTTAGAGCTTGGTTGGGGCAATAAGCGGCTTAGATCAATCAGTGCCATCTTGATCAGAAATAAATTAGTCATGGCCGGAATTCGTGATGGAAGAAAACACAGTGGCAGTGCTACTGGAGCTGCCTCAGGTGTTATGCGGCTGAATGGGATGCTGATCAGCTTTCATTTGACTATTTCTTTCCACGTTGGGAAAATAGGTTTATTTTCATTTCGTTTTCATCACTATAGTGCATATGAGTTTGTATTTGGCACAAATTAGTATCATATTCACATTTAAATTACACGTTTGAGAAACAATCCAAGAAATTTGATCAAGCATTTTCTACACTCTTCACCTAATATGATAATAAAAATATATAATATAAACACATTTTGATTTCATGTATCTTGAAACAACACAGAACATTCTTTATGTTTCATCTTTAAATATATTGACAAACAAAATACATAACATCTAGGAAGCAGCTGAAAACCTAATGGGCGACATGCGGTAGTATTTTCTTGCCCCACAATATCTTCAAGAAAGGAACAGTATCACTCGTCTTTGGGTCAAGGAAGTGCCCGAGTGTCCATGGAGCAGCATCTTTCTCACCACCAGGTCTTGGCTGTGCACACATTCAGGGATCAGAGTGCAGAAGCAAGAAGGGGAGAGCTTGCAGCTTTTATTTGCTCTGGCTTTGGTTTAAGGTGCAGAAACACCACTTAATCTCCCAGTCCACAGGGTTCGAAGGTCACGGCGCCCAAGGACGACCCAAAATGCAAAATGCTCCAATCCCCCAACAGAATTGGACACAGAAATATACACACACCATGCTTCCTCCACTCGGAAATATCCCTTGCTGAACATGCTGTATTCAAGTAGTCTACGTGAAATGTTATAGCATGTGTTAGAACATAGAGCCGCCAGTTCCAGTGTTACACTGTGTCTTTGTCGCCGACCTCCAGAGATGATCTGAATCGGAGGAAACGTCTTGTGTGCTATGAAGCTTGTTGCTGTACTGTTAATGAGAGACAGCTTAAATTGACTCATTATGCTTTGGTTCTGTTCGCACATAGACCGTGGCTCAAAATTACACTTACACCCTCAATTTGCCACTATGGCGGACAGGCAGACTGGATGAAACAATAAAAAAATAGATAAATCCCTGGTTTTATTTCAAATTTCAACACATCCTTAAAGCTTCCAGTCATTTCCTGCACCGCTCCTGTCGTGGTTGGGTTGCTTCTTCGATGCCAGGCTTCCCTCACTTAGTTGATTGAGCTGCCTTTTATATGTGGACTTATGGAGCAGCAGAACGCGATGACTCCTGAGATACACTTACAGTAGACTCCGCTTGATGCCTCAAAGTGCCATTAGGATAACGTGTCATGGTTAAATGTACTGCATTGGTGCGTTTTTGAAAGAGTCACTAATGGTGCATCAATATGCACTTAAAGGACATTTTTAAAAATGCCTATTCACTTTTGTGCCAAGAGCAAGATGAGAAGCTTGATACCTTTTCTCTGTCTGGATGGTACTAATTAACAACCAGTGAGCTTCGCTTGAAGCTAAAACTGAAAAATACAACACAGCAAGTCTGGCTATGATCCCATTTACACCTGGTGTTAATATGTGATTTGTGTCTGGATAATGACATCCAATCCACAGGCTCAAACCAGTTTCATATGTGCATATGACACTGGTTTGGATATATGGCAGAAACCAGTGTCATGGAAGCAATGCAGGGGTGTCCCTGCTATTGAGAGGGAACGTTTTCTACTGCTACTATCGTATCTTTTTGCCAGGCTTGCTTGAGCCATCAGGAAGAGGACGAGTTGGGTGAGCTTTCACTTTGCCGGAGGGGTTTTCCTCTCAAAATAGAGGTCCCGCTGTATGGATTGGATTTATACCTGGCTTAACCTTAAAGCTTAACCTGATCCAGATGTGTGGATTTACAGCTTGCATTACCATGCGTTTGTCCTAATCCTGATCAAATATCCAGAATGCACGCTAATGCAAGGTGTTAATGGGTTGCAAATCTTGCTACTTAACACACAAGGTTTTCTTGGTTAAAGCCGCACTAAATCGGTGTGTAAAAATGTTTTTACTCTTTGGATTTTGTACAAATCAAACAAGGATTTAGAGTTTTAGATTGATCACGTTTTGTTTATTTGAAAGAGCCAGGCTTGCAGTTTCCGGTTTTTAACCTATAAGCTAAACCAACTTCCAGCTGGCACAAGCGATATATGACTCAGAGACATGTAATGCTCTCATTTAACTCCCAGCAAAAAAAGAAGCATATTTTCAAAATTGTTCATTTGAGTTATTTATTTATTTTTTAAATAGGATTCTTGAGAGCCCACATGTCTCTGGTGGACAGAGGTATTTCCTCACTTTAGTGTGATACCCTAATTTTCTCAGGTAACAAACAAGGTAAGGTGAGTTTTTGTGTACTGATCCACAGGTCAATAGTCTAATCATTAAACGTGTGTGTTCCGAGCTGAAGTAGCAATTTATCGGGTGCAAATTAAAATACTTTAGTAGGAAAATTCCCATGTATGGTTACTTATACAATATGAGTAAATATGAGCGTATTACTATCACGCTAACCAAAACAAGCTACAATAATATAATAAAAAGACGATTGCTGTAAAAGTCCTGTGATGCAAGAAAAGACCAAGCATGAGGCATCTGGGTTTATTTGTTCATCATTGGGACAGACACGTTCATTTAGTGACTGTTCCTGATGTGCATTTTGAGAGAGGTGTAACCACCAACATGTCTTACTTCCTCTGATGCCTAAAATAAACTTAATATGTAACATCTGCTGACTTTAAGTGGTTCACTGAAGTACCTCCACGTTTAATATGACTCTGGATATTACGAGATTCTCGTCGCTGCTTGTTCATCCGGCTTCTGTGCTAACCACATTAGTCATCAGGAGCACCAGGCTCTGAGAGGACAGCAGGTGGAGGAGAGGCAAGAGAGTTGTTATCTCTGCTTCTAAAATGACGGAGGAAAGAGAGTAAGAGGAGCTGATTCATGTAACCTTTGTTGTCTCTTTTTTTCTCTTCCATTCATCAGAGGAGGGCTGTGTGAATTAGCATGGTTTGCGGAGCAGCTGCAGATGTAAGACACTATTCAAGTATTCAAGTATCAAGTTAAGTGAATTCAGGACTTTTATCTTCTTTAATTATGTAAATCATATGCCACAGATATTTCCTATCAAGTCGAGAGGCACGTTTTTTTTTCTTTCCTCTCAGAAAATTTTCAATGAGACTCCCAAGAGAAGCAGGCAGAGGAAACAATACTTTAACTGCACATTACGGAAAATGTAGTACGGTTGCTTTATCCATGACTATCAAGGAACGGAAATAACAACTTATCTTTCATCTGTATCACTTGAAGTATTATTTGTAGTGATGCTTCTTGTAAAAAGCCTCCTGTACTTACATTTGTATTGACAACATCCAATAGGAAAGCCAGCTTTACAGGTCATGCCTTATATATATATATATATATATATATATATATATATATATATATATATATATATATATATATATATATATATATATATACCATCGTGATATCTTGAAAACATCCACCCAACACACACACACACCCACCCACACACATAAACACCCACAAAGCCTCTAGAGATAAATCTATAGTCCCATTTCATCTCGAAAGCTTTCTTTTCAATAGACTGTCGCTTGTAGCATGTTTTTCAGGTGAAGGATTGACGTACTGCGTAAGCGTTCATCATATAGACAATGACACGCTGAAATCTCTGACGGTAAAATACCACAGAAGATAAAGTGGAGGTCGAGACAAATTGGCATATACCATTCATGCTTCCTGGCACGGTGCCTTTCAATGCTTAAACACACTAAAAAAGACAATGTTTTCAGTCCCAGTCGAATGTAGATGAAGGAAATCTAAATTGTGGTTATGATTCCTTGTCATCGACCCTCACACTCCTTCAGAAATGGGATCTCAATGGATGCTGAGGCAAATTAAGAAAGCCAAGACTTTACACACAACCGTAAGTGCCACATTTGTGTTGGACAATACCGACTAGTTTGCAATGCTCTCTCTCTGCCTCCTCTGCCAACTGAAGAGTGATGCTGCTGAACTGAAACAAAATCTGAGCTGCTTCACATCAGTCCAGATATAGAGAGAGAATAAATAACAGCCTTGCCAGTCACAAGAGTGTCCCAGCCAATGACAGTATATTACCAATGGAAATACTGAGTGTGTGCAGACAGACAATCAATAAAACTGCAAGAGGCTCCCACAAGGGTGAGTTTCCAGGACGATGTTTGTTATTCATTTGGAGCCTT
This sequence comes from Clinocottus analis, assembly GCF_023055335.1. Lineage (NCBI taxonomy): Eukaryota > Metazoa > Chordata > Actinopteri > Perciformes > Cottidae > Clinocottus > Clinocottus analis. Next base: position 8,998,162 of record NW_027175909.1, read on the forward strand.
GCTTTGAGGGACCCAAAACCTGGACGTGCTCACGAAGAAAGAAGTGAATTGACAGGAGCGGGAAGACAAAACAGCAACAAAAACATACCTGGAGTGAAGTTGTAACTTGCTGAAAATCCCACCGCTTCCAGTTCACCATCCGTAACAAATTTTATCCACAGATATCGTCCGCTACTCCTGATATCAGGCGGGCTGTGCTGACCGCAGTACCGTCCGAGTATCGGGGAGAAGCCAAACGGTCCATCCCGAACCTCGATGTTGTCAAATTTACATTCCCAAGAGGACTCGATTGAATAGTTCTCCTCAAAGTGTAGATCAATACACTGCCTTGGCGGTGCTGGAAGGCAATACAAATAATTACCACCTAGCACACCAGAGGGAGTGAAATATTAGTCATGCTTTCATTGATGAAGATTCAACTTGTTTCATTATCAGTACACCCACACACTCAATACCTCAAATCCTAGATATTAATACATTTAAAACACAAGATATGTGATAAATAATGGCCTCCACGTTCACTTTCATGATGTTATTAACCTGATTATCAGCAATGAACAATCAAATACGCCCTCCTAATGTAAAAGAAAACACCGGCCTGTCTAATAACCAAAGAAATTACATCAACCCAGGAATTCTTTAGCTTTGTTAAATAGCTAAATCACATTGTTTTTTTTTAAACACAATATTAACCTTCAAGGATGTAAACACACTCTGTGTCTGGGGGGTATTTGTTTGGGTAATTTGGAGAAGTGAAGATCCCTCCTTCTGCTTCTTTCACCCACGTTCCACATTGACCCGCGGGCTTCACTCCAGAGTTGTTCTTCACTAAAGATACACACAGCAAAGAAAACAGACAAAAAGTAAAAGATTAAAGCTTTGAGCAGAGGACTTTTAGGGAGTCAAGACACGTGGCTGTGGTAATGGGAATTACCTGATGTATCCTTCCTTGTTGCTCCAGACAACCCAAGTATGAGAAGACTTGCAACCACTGTAGAACAGAAAGATGTTATTGCATTTTGACTGAAGACTGTGACATGTATGTCGAGTTCTCACTGCAATTTCCTTTGTTTGTGCACAGCTTGATTTCAGCAGGGGGAGGGTTGAGTCAGCAACGACCACATTTCAGATTAAATGTACAGGTACTGCACATCTGCAATATGCTAATTCAACCTGTGCCTGACTGTGATTTAAAGAATCTCCAAACAGCACACAATAGCAAAACAATTATTCAATATCAGGTCATTATTGACATATTATAATCAACCATGAAAAAAAAAAGAAACCTTTTTAATGCTAATAGACTCCAAATAGCTCAGGAAGGAACCTAGTCATGAGTCACCAGTCTTTGTCAGCCATGAGTAATAACCCCCCAAAAAGCTTGATTTTATAAGGTAATTTTAAACAATGATGAAACAATTTCTTAAATTTGACCCAAAAATACTTTAAAAAATGACCAGAAAAACTAAACAATTGCCAATATTTAGTAAAAATGTTTAAAATCAAAAAGGGAATAAAAACTTGGCCAAAACAAGACTTACATTTCATGAAAAATGCCCCCCTCCCTCACCCGCCCTCCCATAACTTACAGTGACCTTCAACATTGAGTTTACAGGTTGCTAAACGCAGTGTGTCTGTATCACCTCATCATATTGGATTTATTTTACATCATGCTCCTAGTTTGAGTTGAATCTGTTGCTCTGATATTCAGCGTGCGATTAAAGGATAAGTACACTTCTCTTTCGTTAGGGCGCAGGCATGCAGTAGGAGCTCTGAGCAAGTGAGCATCAGCTGATGAAAACGGATGTCTTACCGTGATGGAAGCTGTGCCCATGTACCATGTCTGTTCCTTTCACAAACGGCTTCAGACTCAACTAATTCCATTTAGATTCAGGAATACTTATAGAGAAAAAAAAAGACTGAGATGAGAGTTTCGGAAAATTCACTCCGGGAAACCGCTCATATCATCTTTCGGTGAAACAAAAAAAAAAAAAAGAAAAAAGAAAATCTACTCCTTAATTAAAATCTCCAGAGGACAGAAAATGTCAATGCAGATGAACTAATCACCAGTTTCATATAAAACCAAAAACAGTTCTAAACACTCGCCCGATTTCCATCCAAGCGTTTCTAATACCCGTTGGTGCTTTTGATGCACTGAAAGGATTAATAGTCCCGTCATCAGCCCTCCTCTAATCGCTCCACCTTTGCAATCTTCTTTGGGAAAATATCAGGGGGACAGCGTTTTGTCCTCTTTGGTCCCTTTATCAGGAGAGGAGATCCTTCAGGGGCACGCAGAGCCACGCAGCACTCATCTCTGCAGCGTTTCCTTTACTCCTTTACGGTGCGTAAAATCCATTGGAAAACACCGGGTAGGCAAAAAAAGAAGGAAAAAAAATGATTAAGTGGGTTTTTATTTGAGTTTCATTTGTCGCTTGTGCTCCAAAAGCTGTCAGTGGTGTTCAGAGTGCATCCCTCCGCCTTGGCTTCTGTCAACTGGAGAGTCTCCGCAGCCAGCAGGAGTTAATGTATGATCTCCCTCCTCCTTCCGTTCATTCAACACTACAGCCGTCCAATGCGCCACAGTCCCCACGTACTTCTGAGGCACGCATTGAAAACTTCTCCAGGACACGACTTCATCCGCGCGTGCGCGCGCGCGAACACACACGCATCACACACAGACACGAGCACAAGAAAGAGAGTCGAGAGAAACGGAGCGCGGATGTGTGTGGATGAGTGTGTGCTTGAACAATGTAAGCACGCGCTGCAGAATTCATTACAGTTCGTGGAGATCTGCCGCGCAATGGAAAATGGAGAGGTTAGCAGAGGAAGGCAATGAGATACGAAATGGAATAAACAAGAACAAAGACATAAATGTCAGAGAGCAGGTCCATCAGCGTGATCAAACATGGAAAAAGGCAGCGGAGTTATATTGAAAAAAAGGTGTTGCTAATGTTAGTTTAAAAGCCTCAAAGCACGTCTTTCATCCTGCATTTGCTCATCCACAGTCAGAACCTTGTTTCTGGTTAAAACCCATAATTATCTCGTTGTTGCATTTGGGATGTACCCTAATATGTAGGCAAAGTGCCACGCACTTCAAGGTTACCAGGGTTGACATTTGTCCTTCCCTCTTCATGTTTCCAATTTCTACAAGAAATGGGAAAGTAAAGTGAAGAAGGCATTTCTTTTTCTCAGAAAAAAGGGACAAAGACCCATTACTTTCATGAAGTGAGTATAAGAATGTATGTATTGTGTAGCTGCTCTCACACCTGATGACAACGCCGATCAGAGGGTGCCCAGGGACAAGTCAGGGGCTCGGGCTCCCAAAATAGTCTTGGCACCCAGCAGACAATATCAATCTTCAGATACTCCTGCTGCAGAGGCAATCTTGGACTCAGTTCCCTGTGTGTGTAGTCTGATGCTACTGGTTAGCATGCGCTGGACAATTTGGATATGCTGCTGTTCATGGACCACCCTTCTCCAATGACTTTCTCTTTTTTCTGTCTCTCTCCTCTGTGGATTTTTTCTAAACCCTCTTGAGATTTCTTAGATAAAGACGCACTATTGTCTCTAAAGTCCTCCTCTTAATTACATCCTGTCCCAAAGATTGGCCCGTTATCGCTACTCTTAAAGTGCTTGGTTTTACAGGTAATGCAGACTTTAGAGGGGCCACGGTGACTTCCAGAATGCGTGTGGGAGTGGGAAATCTCAGAAGTCTTTTCAACTAATAGGCTCCTGCTAATCTGTTATACAGAGTGATTTAATGGACTTGGGATTTAGACCCCCCAACACAAGAACTAAAGATTAGCCAGTTTCTTTCTACTGTACAATCAACTCCCAAAGAGCTTGAAGCCCATATAGCACGGCTCACACTGGTTTCTCCCAAACTCCACGAACACAACGGAGCTGAAAAGAATTTAAAATGTCAATTTCTCTGCAAAGTCTATTATAGATCTCACAGTCTGAAGGGACTTCCATAATATCCGTGCCAAAATAAATAAAATGCAGTGCCCAGAGTTTGTTATTGATTAATTGTGGTGCTGTGATGTCCGACAACTTCATGAGCACAACACCACACGTTTCTGATGGGTAAACTCTGAGATAAAACAGCAGCGCTATATGGGAATTATTCAAATGAGGCTTATCGGGCCCACTGTATGCAACAGTAGCCCTGGTGAATTTAACAGCAGCCTCCGGTTTAGCTCTCCGCCATACTGTCTGTTTGACTGAGTAGCACCAAGGCAGCGGAAGCATCTCAGAAAATTAATTCCGTCAACAGCACCCTCAAAGTCTGCCATTTTTAATAAAGGAAGTCAATCATTTGGCTAGAGATATCCATTGTGAGGTTCCAGCCTCACCTACATTTCTAATTGCAATCCTTTTGCAGACAGTTTAGAGGAGACATCCGTGCAGCCATGCAGGCCGGGAACCATTTGCAGCACACACCACTACATGGTCAGGTAAACACATCAATACATGACACATGCACCACCCCTGTTTGCTGTTTGATTAAATCTCATGATTGCTCATCGTTAAGCTTTCATTTTATAAACACAGTTACCTCAGCTTTTCCCCCTAAACATCCAGCCTTATAAGCTTCCCTTAATGCAAAAGAACAACGGCTCTTTTAGATTATCCTGTTATCCGCGTGTACAAAACAGTCAGTACATCATGGTTACATCCTGTTCATTCGGTTCAGACCTGATGAGCAAATTGGTCATTCACCTCCTACTTTTTGTCATTCTAATGATACTGCCTGTTTCTTTTTCGTCAGTCCAACAGGGGACAGCGCTAAAGCAGATAGACACTTAAGCTAATGCCTCCTGCCCGGTGGGACTCAAATTAACCTTATTAGTGATGCATTGAACAGTTTGTTGGCCTAAAAAAAACCACCATTTATTTGTCATTCAAGGCGCTGTGTAGTTCATTAAGCAGGACCCAGTGAGAAGAAAAGGTTATACCAACAACGGTTACATTTCGAGCTGCTCTTTATGCTACATTAGTCGTCCGGGTCTCTGGTGATAGACTGCCTTTATCCCGGCCCTGCACCTGGAGCCAGTGGGGAAATAATTCCATCAGATGATGGCCCATAAACTACCTGTGGCTTCATTTTTGTTGAGGTGCCTTTGTTAGTCTGCAATGCAGCATGCCATTATAAGCCTGCACTCTCTCTCTCACTCTCTCTCAAAATGCACTAGAATTTCCTTTTGTGCAAATCGACATATGGTTAAAAGGGAACTCTACTTGAAAAAACACAAAAAAATAACTTCTCACAGTAAAAAAATATACGTCAATTGTGCAATGTTTATGTTGAAAAACTAAATCCCAATATACTGGATTAACATTATTGGTGGATTTGTGGCTGATAATTGTTTTCATGACCGATTAATCTGCCAATTATTTTATAAATTAATCAACACATATTTTGGTCTTTAAATTAAGAAACCCATCACTATATCCCAAAGCCTAAGTTAATGTCTTAAAATCGCTTGTTTTACAGAAAAATAAGAATTACTCGTATTCAGAGGACTTAAGATGCCCCAAAAATAGACACATTTTAAAAATTGGAGCATATAATAAACATACATTTGGAACAAATAGTTAATTTTTTAAATATGTTTTCTGTTGAATTATTGAATTATTTAACTTTTAATTTCAGCTCTAAATAGAAGTATTAGGGAGACATATATGTAAATAATAATAAAACATACAACTTGTAATGTACATTTGAACAACAAGTGCAATTGGTGCCTCTTCTCTCATCTTTCAGACACGTTGACTTTACTAAACAGTCCATTTATGTTATCGAACATATTTACAGATGCAGGCAGCATGACCTTCAGTGGAGACTTTTAAATCAAATCGGGGACATGACGCACAACACATACATGCAGAATACTTGCAAATGCATGCATTTCTGTTTTGAATGCAGACAAACCATGGACACCAGTGTTGCCAATGCTGGTGACTAAAATCACATTTTGCAAGATAAACTCCAATTTTGGTACTAGCATATACTTTGCTTTGAGGAATTCAAAGTACTGGATACTAATTTCACTTTGAACTGCTCCACATTCATCTCTCTCCTGCCTCCTCAATGCTGCAACTCATCTGTCAATCACTGTGGCTTTATCCATCCAGCAATTAATCTCAGCCCATGAGGGGCAGCTGCACTGTCTATGAACCTAAACGTCTGCTGAATTGCTACGCACGGTCTGCAGATTTCTGCTTTAGCTATCGTATGGCGAGTAGCGATATGAGAGAGCAATTTTTAAGCCCTGTTCAGCAGATCTTTTGTCCTCATGTTTCCGTTGCATGCCATTCACTTTGTCCTCCTATCGGGAAAACAGTGACTTGCTACTTCGCAGGTGTCCTGGATTTGAGCGAACATACCCTCTACAATCTGTTCTGTGTATGAAGTCCCAAGCCCCTGGGTTAAACTGGCCATGTAATTCTTCATTTGACCTCATTGGCCACTTGGTAGGGGTGCCAGAGACACTGTGGAGTGACACTCTGTGGGCTATAACACCCCTGATGGAAGAGTTAGAGTCACCAATGTCAAAACACAGAGTCTTTTGGGTAGCGGTCGAGCAAGTGAAGCACTGCTTGTTTGTTTACAGCATCCAATAAAGCATGGTATCGACAGTAGAGTTATTTTCTACTCCTCATTGAGCTTGTCGATCCTTTGAACGAATGTACATTGTGCATACATCAACAAACAGATGACGTCATGATGACACATCACTTTTGGTTTCATGAACCGTGCTCATAGTGTCCACATTTAGCTTATTTGTATTTAACTTTGAATTACCAGTGCTGAGGGTGCAGCTGCTGGTTGCTGCTGCTGGAGGGACATCTTGTCAGGCCAGAGCATTAGATGACCCCCTTAAGCGCAGATCTTTAATACAGGAAGTGGTCATTCCGAATGTACCAATTGCCCACCACATCATGGGGGGAGGGGATTGTGTTTCTCTAATGAAATGTGGTTTACTTCTTCAGACTATACATGTTTTTGGGTAATTCAATTCCAATCCATTCAATATTAAATACATTGACAATATGCCAAACTGTCAAGTAATAATAAGATGTTATAGAAAACATACAGCCTCTCTTCCATCTACACTGTGGAACACAACTATGCACAGTACACTATTTACGTGCATAATTAACATGTCATAAGTAAGCATATTTTTTTTCATGGGACGTATTAGCTTTGGCCTCAGTCATTTATCATTTTATTATTTATTTTCTAAGTTTTCAACCAGATAGGAGAGTTTTAACGGTAGCATTAGGTAATACAATCTGCTAGCTATTGTCATTTAAGCAAAGTAAGCATTTTTGTTGATTGTTGAAATCTGTTATATTGCTTCAATCAATTAATTTAGTGGAAAAAATGCCCAAATCATGTTAATTAAAATATTATTCATTTTTTCCCCTTTAATTCAAACCCTCTCCCTTTAATGTAGAAGTGTAAACAATATAATTTGTTCCGCGTTCAGGGAGCCTCACTGCACACTGCCCTGGATAGAAACTGTTTCTGCTGAAATGCCAGGTGGGCTCTGTGTAGTGGTGAGAATGACCTTTTATATTGGCCAAAGACACAGCTCAGCTGCTGAATTGCCCTCACCCTTAAACATCCCACTCCGTTTCCACACTGTCAGGTACCTCGGTGTTTTTTCATGGTACATTTCATTCAGCTGAACGGAAAGTCAACGATGAGGCGCTTGAAAATGTCACAGTGAAGAGTATATTGACTTTGGGTAAGAAAGTCAGCATTATATAGCTGATTTTGGTTGTGAAGAATGAAATTCAGTGGAATTCATCTCTTTCAGCACTATAACATACAAACTACTGTCTGTACATTTCCAGTTATGTAACTTAACTTGACTTTCCAACAAGAGCTTTCTTCATCTTCCTTACCGGCCCTGCTGGGTTAGAAGCTGTGTGATGTGAAAAGTCCTAACCTACTCATTGATATGTGAAGTCAAGTCATTGGTGTGTGACAAATTCAGTTTTCTGGGGCACAGGGCAGCAGTTAATGTCTATAATGGAAGGAATGATTTTGTTAAAGTGAAAGAGGAAAGTTTCACTTTGAAGTTTTATTTTGTAGAGAAGCCTCTGCACCAAAACAGCAGAAGGCACTGAGTCAAGAAGCCATCCAGCTATCACTGTTGTGGATGTTATGTTAATCTTTTGTGTTTTCTGCAATAATAAAAGCAGCGTCCTTTCAAAAGTATCCAACACCATTTCTCAGTTTAGGTACTAAATTGTTTGTACAACATGAATTACAAGAGACTCAAGAATGAGAGGAATCAAACATCTTCAGTAATTTTCTCTCACATTCTTGTCGGCGCTGTAATTTATCATTAAAGAACGTTTCCAACTCCCGATTGTCTTCCATTAACACTGTCTTCTAAAATGTACATTCATAAATGTGTTTTGCCAAATATGATTTGAGTGAAATGTGAGCACTGCTTTGCTTAAATTTATTGAAAGGAGAGACAGACATCCGTTAGCCCCTGATGGAAAAACATAGTCAGAACAAAGAACCTAACAAGGAAACTGTATTGCTATTTATGAAAGTAAGCATTGTAAAAATATACGAGATTAAAAGTGAAAAGAGTTAAATATGTAACAGTTTTATGTGTAAATGTGCAAATGTGTTTGAGATAACACAAAGCACTGAATATGACACTTTTGTGATGGCTATTTTACTTGTATGTTTATATTAATGTGGCATTTAACAGAGGTGTTTATTTATTCCTTTACAAATACATAAAACAGCAAAGATGCATCAATGCATTATGTTGACCTAAAACAACAAATAAAATGACATGGTAGCATATGGAATTGTGAGTGAGTCGACCCGCACAAATGTTGCAACATGGAAGTTAAATAATTAATCTCAGAGGCAGCTCTTGCCATATTGCCCTAATCACATCTACACTTCATGAGATGCTGGTAAGCATTATCCTCCTTTGATCTCTCATCTGAATGAACTGATTCTGTATTACACTTTTGGTACAGTATCTGTTTTATATATAAAAATGATATATCTAACAAAACAGTTATCTCAGTGTATATTGTCATTAATTCCAATGAGAAAGAGGTTGGATATGTGTAGTGGTCAACATTTATTTAGACTTAAATCATAAAAATGAGAGGGGGGAAGGGAAGCATTCCACAGCAGTGTAGCTGCACATTATCTGTATAATTTGCATGTACTATGCTCTTTGTAAACTTTATTGCATTCTTGCCATTAGGCCTGTTGGTGTTATCTCGTCACTACAGCTCTGACACAAATGCTGGAGCACGAGGCAGCAGAAGAGAGGGTAAAAAAGATAGTGTAGAGGAGGAAAATAAAGGAGAGGATGTGGGGGAAGGGTAGAGGAGAGGAGCGGAAAGCAAAAGAGAGGAGGGAGATGATTAATGATGACTGTAGAGAAGATGGCCAAGGTGGTTAGTGAAATTAACAGAGGCTTAGCCAACAGCAGCATACTCATACTCAGTTCCAGCTTGTGCGCTAGTGTACAGTGAGGAACAAATACATATACATTTTACAATGACAATCTTTCTAACAAGGGGTCCAAGAGTTCAGGCAGTAGGTTTCTCAATAGCCAGCCACTGTCGATGAGAAATCTGAAATAATTGTCCCTCGCATATTTAATGTAGCTAACTGGCTAATCATCGTTAGCTCCATGAGTCGATACAAAACTCTTTGTCCAGCTGACGTATTTTAAAATGAGAACTAAATGTGTACACGACAGCTTCTTATATATCATGGAGCGAGGCTAAAGTGACATGACAAGTCCAAGCTGATCAACCATGTCAAGGACATGAACATAAAAGAGCAGCATTGTTGTTGTTTTTTACTACAGGGCAGCGCTAGTTAGCCCAAGAACATGGATGAAAGAAATATTGAATGAGAGACTGCATTTTTCACGACTCAGGAAATTTAGGATTGGACCCAGACGCAGAAAAAGCAGGCAGACAGACATCAGTTCAGTGATTTAATAAAGGTATATAGGGTTACTAGTAGGTTCAGGAATCATGCGGTTTGGCAATGGTCAAAACCAGTTGGCAGTCCAATCTGGCAAGCAAATCTGACAAGCAGGCAAGGGACTCCTCCAAATGTAAGAAGATCTGGTCGAGGTTCAAACAGGCAGGTAAGACATTTCAGAATTCAGGTTTCCTGTAACAAGCAGCGGATAACAGCAGCCAGAAAGGACAGGTAGGATAACAACTTTGACAAACTGGCAAGCAGTGGGTGGAAAAGAGTCGGTTATACTGCAGGGCTGATTAGTAAAGAGAGGTGAAGGTGGGGGGGGATATGTCAACTAAGCCACAGCTAGCAAGAAAGGGTAACCAGTGGATAGCAGGTCTGGGACTGGTAAGGGGTGAGTACATGGCCATTGAGTTGAACCGTTAATCCGGGTGAGAAGATTTATTTGTTCAAATGTAGTTAGCTAATTATATGAGGTTTGACTTCTAAGCTTTGGTCTCATGGAGAAATCCAAGATTTAACTTTTTCCTGTGAAGATTTAATGAGTCTAATGTCAAAATTGCACTTACCTTGGTGAGGTGTCATCACGCCGAAGCTCCAAATCCTTTGTAATAATCAACAAATTGGAATAGACAAACAATCAATGAGGACAAAAATCCCTTTTAGCCGCCCTCTAGAAAATCAATAATTGTAATTGTGCTGCGAGACACATACTTCTGGTGTTTTAATCAATCTTTTCCTCATCCTGAAAGCAGCTGGACCCCTCGGACTGGAAGAGGACAGTGCTGTGTCAGTAACAGATGCAATTTTTGCTTGCTAGTAGAAGATAATAAGTGCTCCAAGGCTACTCTGATGTTAGAATATACTGTTTTAAACCCACACATCAGACAACGAATGACCTGCGCCGTTACGTGGAAAACATTTGTAATTCTGTTTTGAATAGGAAATTATTACAATACACTATTACACATCAGGAAAATCATGGTAGCACAACTCAATGGTTACCTAACAAAGATGCCTTTCTTTCCAAATACAAGCTAAAAGTGTATTATATTAAGATAATATCATTGAAAGTGTATTTACATAATAAGGTTTTTTTTTTTCTTTTTTATTAGCTCATCCTCACTGATGATCATTTTTCAAAGATAATTCATTAACCCGATGCCCAAGTGCTGCAAGTAACAGTAAACATTTCATACTCACAAGAGCAATATACACTAATGTATTTACTATTTCATTAAAGAGGTGGCAATGAATTAATGTAGAAGGTTATTTGTTAATTGCTGATTTAGGCTGACTGTTGCTGGTTCTTCCTTTTGAAGCTGTTTGTCCTTCATATTGACAGCTCAGGGCCCAGGAGACTGCAGTGGCAGCCTTGGTGGCCAGCACAGGCAGTTGGGGACTCTACACTAATAGTGTGATTATTTGGAGGCATGCGGTCAGAAGTTTTTAATTAAATGTTTCGGCAAAGACAAACAACCTTTTTACTGCTTTATTCATTACCTTCAGTGGTGTGGTTTGGGTAGCAAGCACATAGCAAAACAGGGGGGAATGCACATACAATGTCCCACCTTGAGCTAACCGAATATCCTGATGATTGTGGCCCAGTTAAGGCTACATTTACAAAAAGCTTTTCTTAACATGTTTGGTACAATTTGCATTATTAATGCATGAAAAATGATCAGATGATCACAATATATCCTTTCTTACAAAATGAAATATAATCATAAACTGATAATTTAAGCTAGCAGTGAAACCTTTTTGGCACTAAATTCAATTCAGCCTCAGGTACACGGTAAATAGTCCCAAACATAATTTCCAATAAGATCAAATTGGATATTTAGATGTTATATTAGAGGTTGACAGAGCAGTTAAAGGGTTACATTGAATTTTCTGACATCGTAATTGGTGGAGTGTGATGGCAGTTACACACAGAAAGTAAGCGCGCTTTGACCACCTACTTAAGACGCCTTGTAGAGTCTGGTAGTTTAACAAAATGTGGTCAGGTTGATTATTTATTTGGGTGATTTTTGTCAGAAATGAGAGGCAATTAATGGAAAGTCAGTGTAGCACCCTATAGTAGAGATGCATTTAAGATGCTATGGTTAAAACACAGCACACTGAGCAAGATTTCTGACATTTTTACTTCCGACATGTCACACCACATCTCTCTTTACACATAGAGGTTAAACTACAGACCAAAGGAGAGAAGACCTTATTTAGCTACAGAAGGAGTCTGGGTCCATTTCCGGCTTGAATATGTTTATTCAGTTCTGGAGACTCTTTGGCTGTAATCAGCTTGCATAAATCTCTTTGATGATAGCCACTGGAACATCTGCTGGAGCAATAAAAAAAAATCCAGGGAGGCAATAAAATGTCTGGCTGAACATATGCTAATGAAAATCTGAGTTGTTTTGAAAAGTTATTCCCAAAGTAATTGCCACAATGTGTCTATGTTATTTATGAAATCATTTAAGGACCATGTTCAATGCCACAAAGCGGTTTCTGCAGCATGATGATCACTCTGAAGTGTGATGAGGTTACCTGTTGATTTTGCTGGAGTGCTGAGCCCAGTCGTTCACTACAAATACACACAAGTTCACAGTGGGCTGCACGATAGACGACGACATGCTCTTTGCCTTATCTTGCAATGACATGTTCATTCAAAACATTTTAGAGTGATGTTACTCCAAAGAAATGACGGGAACATTATTCCAGGCTTGGATATAAACTCGCACTAACAAATCTTTTTGGCAACTTTGTGGCAGATGAAAGAAGTTGTAAAAGACAACATTGTCATATAAACTTTGAAGTTGACTTGTGTAGTGCCATGTTCTGAACTGGCTGATTGCTTGAGCTTTGCTGGCTTTAAGCTTCGAGAGCCGCTCATACAAACAACTTCACACTCAACATTGTGCTTCCTTGAGTCCTGAGCATTACACCTGCCAAGAAAAAGTTACATCACACACACAAGTTTAGGCTACTCTTGTTCAACAAGTGAAATAGTCTGGTTAATATAGATACGCACCCATGAGTTGTCATTTCTTTATGTAATCACATTACTGTAATGTGTTTTATTTGATTAGACCCACAAGAAGGCCATGCTTGTTAAAACTTGTTTTACCCCAGTTGAACCCCAGTCATTTTTCTCAAAAATTCCGAATGGTTTTGCATACCCATACTAAATAAAACATATCTTCACAACCACAAGGTCTATTTGAATAATTTCAAAAGGTATAATATACAGAAAACAGTTGTGGAACTAGTTAAGAAGTTTATATACCAGTATATGTCTTACAGGTTTATTGGTAGAACACAGAAAAAAGAAACATCCGAAAGAAAATAGAACTTACAGGATGTATTTCTCTATTTAATTATGCATATCATCACTTGTTTTCTAATATAAACTAGCATTATGTGTTAACAGTATCTCTGCAAAGTTTGACTTTGACTAAGTGAAGTTAAATATTTTTAGTAATTAATATAGTGCAAATTCCGTGTACCGTAAGTTTAAGTCCGCTGAAATGCAAACATATCCCAGCTTTTTTCTGGACCTTGAACGCCTCTGGTTCCAACCAAGACTGCCCCTGCTCAAGCAGGTGCATCCATACATACCAATCAAGGCCATTTGGATTACGTTTCATCGAAAAGTAAGTCATATTTCAGTTTTTTGGATGGAATGTAGTTGATATCTTGCTGAGGCTTTGTCTAACGCAATTGGCAGATTGTGTAGATCCTAAACTTTCTAGAAAAGTGTGCTAATCATGTGTGTCATCAAGCTAGGGTATAAAAAATAGATTTTTCCAAAACTTGGGAAGCTCTTTCAAGTAACTTTTGAGTCCTCTCGAGTCATATTTATAATTTATGTTAATATTTATTGTTGAATTGTGTTACAAACATGTAAAGTGACTTTTATGCTCTTGTAAGGCCAGGCTTTGCAGTTTTTTTTGCTATGTCACTGGCTTTGGCTCTGATGAAGAATTCAGCCCCCCAGTGTTAGGGTTTAATCTGAAACTTTTACTGCATGATTAGAAAAAGGCATTTCCTTGCATTTCTTTTTCAGTTTGTTGAAGAAAAAAAAACCTCACATGATTACCGTTTAATTTAGGACAACTAGAACATGTTAAGTCAAACAGTATGATAATATCTCTCCCTATTTGTCTCTCTGTGCCCTTACAAAACAGCAATTAAAGCAAGGTTGTCTCCTCGGTCAACCTCCTAAGAAGAACCACGTGGGGCGTAGACATTCAGAGCCTATCGCTATGTTATGAATATGACTTTGCTCATTGTGTCAATTCTGGAGACTATGCATCTCAGTCTTAGAGCTTTACTCGCTTCTAATGAAGTCCAAACACTTTGACAGTCACATTTCCACATAAGCCAAAGTTAAGGGAGCATTGCCTCTACTTGTACAACATGAGGCCACTGCAGATGGGCTCTGTTGTGAGTGAAGAGGAGCTGGAGTGAAATAGAAAAAAAGACAGATTTGTTATTTTTAGAGAAGGTTGAGAGGGTATGCATTTCGATCAGTTTTACAACTGGGGAAGCTGTTCCCAAATCACCCAGTCCCTCTTGTCATGTGTCAGGCCGAGTTAATTGTGTGAGAGTGGTGTGGATGGGTGTCTGTGACTGGATAATTGATCCATTTTGTGGGTGTGAAAGCCACCCGCTGAGCAGGGCGAAGATACGGCTTCAGAAAGCATACACAATGCTGTAATCTCTCCCTCTGCTCACCACGGTGCAGCACGGAGCTATGGAATTTACCCCGTGTAGCAGCAGAAGCCCTGCAGAGGGCTGAGGAACAATTTGGATGCTTTGCTTCCAATTTCAGCCCGAACTCTCTCAAGGGAATTGCCAATGCATCTTCGTGCACGACCCTTAAAAAATAAAAAATGAGAAAGCTTATCCATACTTAACTAATCCAGCACAATTCATGGAAAGGCAGAGGTGTCGTGCAAATTGCAGAATATGTCCCTGACTTGTGTGAATTATTTATTCGCTTTGTATTTCACAAACACAATGCAATCACCTCCCGCGACACGGGGCAGCCTCTGAATGTAAAGTATGTATTTGCTGAAATTTAGTTTCTAAGCTGGGCGTTCATCAAAGAGCAGAGCTGCAGTGTTGTGTCAGTTCACCCTGGCTAAAACAGGATATTTTGCTTCCATGTGTTTAAAGTTGACACCAGAGCAAGCTCCCACAGAGCCTTTGGAGCGTGAGAGAGACTGTGTCTGTTTAGTTTTGCATGTGTATGTGAGAGACAGCAACAGGAACAAAAGTAAGAAGGGGTGGGTAGCTTTGTTGCTCTGGCATGTGTGAAGGAAAAATTGAGATAAAGGGACAGATAAATAATTGCATATGTGCAGAAAGTGTGTGTTGCACATGCATCCTGGTGACAGTGTGCTAGGCAGCCTCCAAGGCTGGTCCTGGTGCCAGCTTGGAAGAGCAATAGAATGAGAACCGCATGTACCGGAAACCCAAATTAACTATTTGATCGGCCAATTGACACAGTTTTCTCTGGGCATGTTCATAAATATGGCTCATCGGGTTGGATAGCGCTTGTGTTATGCTGCCATCTCCACAGGTGCACACAAATTAGACTGCTTATGCCATTACATGCTTATCTTTCTCATTCTTGTTTATGGGATGCTGTTATATTTTATCTGTTATGGCATATGTGCTGTGGCAACCCACGCAGCACCATCTCCAATTCCCACTAACATGGTAATTTGCTTGAGGGGCTCTTCAGATTGATTCAAACTTATCCAGCCTGGATGGTGTGTGATTTAGGGACTTGTGTGTGTGAGTGAAAGAGACAGAATGTGTGCGTGTGAGTGAAAGAGACAGAATGTGTATGTAAAGTGTACAGTTTGTGTGTGCATGCATTCATATTTATGCCCATTCTTCTGCATGCCGGTCTCAAGGCCACATCATTAGAGTAAGAGGGCTGTAATTAGAGAGTCTATGCATATTAAACAGCGCCCTGCATCTCCACACCCAGCAGACTTGGAAAAAGAAAAAGAAAAAACACCACTCTGCTGTCACTCGCAGCCAATAAGCCACTGTCAATGTCCAGAAGGTTGCACATATTACCCACAGAGCACTGGGGGTGATTAGCAACCAAAATCGTCCTTTAGCTTTTCACCTTATATTGTTATATCTCATTATAACATAGAAGGAGTCAAAGGAAAAGGGAAAACAAGTCTTCTGTCACATTAATAGCAATATAGAGAACTGTGTAAATGAAAGCAGATATATAACAGCTGAAACAGCAATCACAACGTGCCATCAGTGCGGCAGGTTATGACTGAGGTGTGTCTATCTGAGCTGTGTTTTTCTTTCTGTCGCTGCACTCAACAGAATGGAGAGGAAATAAAGAGGATCCACTTTTGACTTGTTGTGTTTCAAATAACAAGGTGGCTCACCAGCTTCCATTTAAAAGGTGCTTGGCTGTAGGACACAACAGATTAAAAAAGGCATATGCACGACAGTAATGGCCACGTGGGAGACAAATTAAAGCTGAAATTGAGCGGTTGAGTACTTGCTCTTTGAGACATTCATGTTTGAGAGTCCCCATCCACATTTCCTTCCAATATTTATTACCTCTGCAGACCTTCGTGTTGAGTGAAACAGTCACACAATCAAACTCAAATTATTGGGGCCAAAGGATCTGTAGCTGGGGCCACTTGTAATTTACAAGCCTATTGGTATTTATAACACGTACATGCACACACATATGAGCCACTTGGACTTATTTCACATAAACTGACACACACCACCAAGTATGGCATTCAGTACAGCGGCTATATGCCTGAGACAGATATTTGGCCCTTTACAACATTGATTTATTGTGCAGTGGTACAATGTCTTACTTACCATTTCCACTAAAGTTATGCTCCATTGTCCCTTCAGCATGTGTAATTTATTGAATACATTAATCTTTTATTATAGATATAACTATTAGGAGTTTCACAGATGTCACAATTGCAGTCTTATCTGTTGAGATAGAGACATTATTTGTTAGTTGTCACTGAATGCTATACCGATGTATTTAGGCCATCATACACACACATGTACAATAAGAAAGTATCAATTAATGGCATTTTAATGATGGTTGGCTACAGAAAAGCTCCATTTAATGAGGGAATAAATGTAGATAACCCTCTGCACCAAGTCTTTGTTTGCTCGTTGTATGTCTTCCAAGTTGTATTTAACAACCTACATGGACACAATTACAACTGACAATCAAATGAATAGACCAGAAATGATCCGCAGACTAACTTATCATTTGGAAAGATAAATTATTAAGGAACAAATTTGCACAATACTCTCCATGTTTGTCTTGCTGTGTTTGCAGTATGTCCTGAGTTGTTTTGACTCTCGTATGACCTGCATATGAAGGTGCTGTATTGACTAGTCCTGCAGGAGTCAAGTTAATGAGTTAACTACAGTAAAGTAATCTATACATTTCACTGTTTCTCATATGATTTAGGGTCGTCACTTAAATAACAGAAAACTAATTAGGTTTGTAAACGTTTGATCCATCATGTAATTTGTTCAATTCAAATGCAACCCATGTCACCTGACGTGATTCTGTTTATTTGCTGTCTCAGCTGTCTAAAAAAGGGACAGGCAAACGTTATTGTAAGGAGGTTGCATTTGATAATGTCTGATTAGAATCAAATGTACAAGTTGCACAGTGTAAATCACACTTACAAAATCATTTGAAATATCGAACAGATAACAAAAGTAGATTTTAGGTTTTTCCCACATTTGAAACGGTAGATAAATTATTTTGAATAGATACTTTTGTAATATGTTGGGTTTTTCAATAAGGCTGTTGGACTAGCAGTCCTGGATAAATTACACACAGTGCAACCCTTTTAAACAAGGTTACAAACTCAACTACCTCCATGAAAGTCTGAAGTCATTATGAAGCCTGACTCATAGCTCATGACGAAGCTGCCTGCTAAACACAAGTCAAACATGTTGGCTAAAAGTATATATTTCAGCATGACGCTTCACCTGTCGTTCCTCTTTCAGCTTCTTTCTCCCCAATACACACAAATAAAAAGGGTCAGCAGTGAAACTGAATCAGAGTGGACGGAAAGCTTTTTATGTAAGTAAAAATGTATATCCTATGTATCTCCTAAAAATATTAAACGGCAAACAAAGAATAAAAATAAAAACAATGTGGAAGCATTATAATTGAATGTCTAATGCAACAATCAATAGTCTAAGTAGGTTTCACAGAAGCTCAATAGATGGATGATGCTGATAATTAATACAGAATGCCAATCCACTCCTCTATTAAGATAGAAGTATTTACAAACTCAATCAATCATGTAACCACTTGTTAGAACCACTATTAAATTATAGATAGCAGAGCAGTGACTGTATGTAATGGGCTGGACACACATTACCATTCCTCAGTGAGTTTTAAGATAAATGGGTATTTCCATTATTACCTACAGAGTTGTTGTAGTTCTAAATGATGAATAGCTTTCTATATCTTTATGCTGTTCATTCAGATGTTCTGGTAATGGCTAACTAATAGAACTCATCACTCAATGCACTAACAGCCTCTAGCTACAGTTTGCTCTCTCGACCACACCCCCCTCTTACTATCATACTAATCCTGTGTCCCCAGGCACATGAGTTGTTTTGAGGTTTCTAAGAATAATGTGAAAGTGTTAAAACGAAGGATGATAGTTTTCTAATGTGGTCATGTCAAAAAAAGTGACCCTGGAATGAAGAAGCAAATGAGTACTTTTTTTAAAAATGAATTGTCAGCTGTAAATGTAATTTGTAAGCCTGTAATGAGCTGGTTGTTGATGTTGTTCACACTCAAATGATTTCTAATTAAATTGCGGCTTCACATAAAACACAATAACCATGAAATTGCCATACATGTTTTTGCAATCTCCTGAATATGTCTCCTGAGTTTATTGGGTTAAACTTAGTTTGAAAGTAAAGTCAATGGTTTTTTTTTGTTTTTTTTAATGTGGTGCAAAAGCTGGTAAACGTCCTAAATGAACTATGTGCAGGACTGTAGGCCTTGTTTGTGAGGGGAGGAAGGAGAGTGAAATATGGACGATAGAGAACATGAGTTTTTTAGTCTAAAACTTAACAGGTTTAGTTCACTCATTATCCCATGGGGTTGCTTTCAGCCATAGTGATGACTGATGTTTCAGTAGAAATGCCTGTCCAGCCAAAACCCACGGACAATCAATGTTAATTACTAGCTTGTGAACATAGTGGAGCATTTAGCAGCTAAAGAGACAGATATTGACTATTGGTCTTACTCTCATCAGGTGGACACAAATATGAATCCAAACAAATGCTAATGCTGTACAATATCTGCTGAATATGTAAATAGGCTACTATTCATGAACAATTTAATCATATTATCTTATTAGTTGAAAGTATGTCAATGTTGTGTTGGCTTGTTTTCCATTGTGACCCAAATGGCCAAAACACAAGATAGTGCAGGTTAAAAAAAAACAACTCACCTGCCTCACTGCCAGCGGTAATGGGTAGAGCAAAAGAGAGTGATGGTGAGAGTGACCTCCCAATCCGTCATTTCCCATCTCTAAAGAAATGCTGGGTTCCTTTTGGTCCGCTGTGACCCTCATGATACTGTACATGTGTCCCGAGGGATACTGTGTTTGTTTTGTTGCAGCTCACAGTCAAACATGAGCTGGAACAGAGACATATATCAAAGGTCAGGCAGAAGCAGGCCAAATTGAAGCTATACTTGTCCTCAGCGTGTACTGACCCCAACTCTCTTGGTCAATTTACCTTTATTCTTAAGCCTTTTAATAAATCACATATTGCACTGCCACGCTTGTCCGTACAGGTAATTGGGGTTGTAAGTGCTGAAACACATTTGGTTCAGAATACCTGTAAAATAATCACAAAAGACAGGTTAAATTGATTCGTCTTGCAAGTTGTAAAATAAATTGGTTTTGATTCAAGAAATCCAGCTTTAGAGATTCAAATTAGATACAGATTTTTTTTTTTCTCCACTTTTAAACTAGAAATCTGTTCAGGGATAAAAGTGGGACGTTTGCATGTGAAGTCTTATTCTAGAGTTATATTTGATGATAATAGTATATATCTACAAAAGACGCAAACCCAAATATCACAGACATTTGGAGAAGCCAAGCTAGTTTGCTTGATCTCACCTAATTGCAAACATACATTATGCATTGGAAACAACGCTTCATGGTGGGTTACAACGGGTGCCAATTGTCCTTCGGAGACAGCATTAATAATAAAAGACATACTTTATTGCCCACAGTGGGCATAATAAATAGGTCAGCTCCAACAGCAAGAAGTCTACTGTTATGGGAACTTATACATAAATCATTATGCTGTTTGCAGGCTGTGTGGTGTCCTGATGATGTGCTGGACATTTGTTCCTCACAAAGATTTTTTTATATTTAATACTCAACCTTGTTGTGAACCCAGTGCGTAGACTAAAAGATGCCGACCCGCACCCTTTTGATTTCGGGCATGTGTCTCTTCTTTATGTACTCAATTGCTTGCTCCTCTTCCTCGCTGGGAGATGAAATTGTCGAACCTTTTGGCCGACTGATGTTGTGCTGGTGAGCTTCGTTCAGCTGGTAAAGGTAAGAAAGAAGAAAAGATCAATATATTCTGACATGATCATTACCCCAGGGCTTTTCTTTCACAAAAAGCTCACTTCTAAATTGCAGAATCCGCCGTCTGCAGACACTCTCTATTAGATGTTATCAGGCCGAGGAACAAATGGCCGCTAATCAAATGGGCAATGAAAGATGTCTGAGCGGCAAGGTTAAGACGTTAACTGAGACGGCTTCCTAAATAATTAAGTTTGAATTGTAAAGGTAAAAAGAATCGAAGCAGTCATCCCTTGAGTATCATTTATTGGTTAAATGTGTGTAATAAAATAACAAAATGGAGAATAAAATAAAGTAAGATATTTGAAGAATCAATGGGAAAATTGATCAAAGCGCTCATTTCCAGGGAACTGAGACTAATTTCTGTAACAGCTGCATCTTTTATTTGATTTACGAAGACTGACTCGCCAGCATGATTCTATTCATGAATGAGGCAATTACTTCTTAAATCATAACGATAAAATTGGTTGTTTGTCAGTGTCTTCGAACAGCTAAGACTGCTCCAAACTCAGACCCATATTATAGTCACCTATATTGTTGGGGCGTCGCCTGAGCTTATCTCTTTAACGAAAACACACTCAAAGGGCTCAGCTAGAACTAAATGATTGCGTTTAAAAACATGTATAAATTTAAAAAAAATAAAATAAATTCAGTACAGAATTAGAGGTTACTTCTAATTTAGATTGAACTAAAGGTTCCTCCAGTCCTCTGTTACAGACACATAAGTTCACAATAACAACCTACGCAAAACAAACTACACACAGACCGCTTCGGTTTTCGCATTGTAAAAAGAAAATGCTGTTAGATGATCGTGCTTGCTGTGTTTGTGTGTGTTACATGTTCATGCTTGATGCACAGATATATTTATAAATGATTGGATATTAACTCAGGAATGTTTATTGCAGTAACCGTAACGATTGTAGCTGTCTTCAGCGAGAGTAATCGGCACTTCACTTGGTTGACTTCGCCACGCGGCCTCTCTGCTGGCTGACGCATTGTGTGTTTTTGATTGTGTCTATGGGTGTGTGTCGTTGGAGGAGCTCAGCCCAACAGCGTCAGTAGCCAAAACCTTCTCTCCAGCGTGATATCAAATATACCCAAAATGTAAAAAACACAAACAAGCCTTTTTTTAGTGCACACCGTAATGAAATACTTTGACGCCAGTTCATCTTCAGCCATTCTCATAAAGCGCCTAATGCCAGTTTGGAATATTTCTAATTTACTAAACATAGGAGACTTTGAAAAAAGCTGCCTGTTGTGCATTGTTGAATCAGAATACAATAAAAACATCAAGTGCCAGAAAACATCAGCAATTGTGAAATGTATTCAGCGCAGAGAGACCAAACAATGCATAATTAATTGACTGATAAATTAATAAATGTTTTGCTAATTTTGTTTATTAACTGCTTTAATGGTTGTGCCATGTAAATAAGCACTTAATCACACTGTAAATTGTTTTCATTTACCTATTAATCTGTTGTAATTAACCACCGAGCTAGTAATACATAATGTAGCTGGCACACTCTGCTCTCCGGGCCAGATAAAAGCGATGATCTGCAAAAGTTAAACAGCACGAAAATAAGCAAAAGCTTCCATTGCATTGGAAAGTCAACATTTTAAAGGATATGGAGATGAGGACTCACTGCACATGACCTCCTGGCCAATGAGTGTATTGTAGCAAAACAAGGGGAAAGTCGAGCAGCGCCAGCACAGAGGGTGGATCCCCAACTCTGGTTGGGGGAGGTGAAAGAGGAAGTCTTCTTCCCGGGTAAGGAGCTGCAGCCACGAGGCACGCATTGGACATACCTGCAGCCCATCAGGTGATTAGCGCAAGCATATGTTCACCGAGCTGCGAAGTAGCAGAGGCAGACCGGCTGGGGAAGAAGACAAAGAGGCTCTTCTGAACCACTGTGGACAAGCAGCATCAAACTGGTGGTAATCAAGCAGACTCACTTCTCCTCTGCACACACAGGACAGAGGAGCTCCCTTTGCATTCGGACTAGACTGAAGGCCCCAAACGGGAGGAATCTTTAGTTTGACCATCTCCTTTACCCCAACCTATTTATTAATGGCCACGTTTCGTTTGGTCTTCATTCAGCAAGGCAGAAATTTAATTATGGAGATAGGAATGGGCGTGTAGCAATCATCCTATCAAAAAAAACAACAGCCATTAATCGTTGCCTTTTTTTAAATCACAATGACCATACCGAGATTCAACGAGCAGCTTCAAAAATTTAAAATAAGACGGCTGTATTTCGGTACTTGCAGGATGCCGACTTGTACTTGCTAAGATGCTGATTAACAGGTGTAATTTACAATGGGTTATTTCTTGTAGTTTATAATTTGAGTAGGCTATTACATAAATTGAATGCTAATAAGTAAACACTAAACACAAAGTATTAGATACAATTTAATCTTTGAGGTTATGATGGCATTCATCTTGGCACATAAAGCTCTTGTGTGCCAAATGTAAATATGTTCAATTAAATAAATACACTTTAAAAATGTATGGTTCAGGCCCTTGCCAACATCCCACATATTATTGAGACACTTTTGTGGAAAGATTAGGATGTAAAGAATCAAAATCTCTGTGTTGCAAAGGATTTTATGTCAAAAAGTTGTGTCGTTGGGTTCAAAAATAGAAAAAATGTCTCACTGAGGCATGCTGGGACTTTAAATGCCTCCCTTTGCTGTATGAAGTGTTTTGAGAAACTTTATCTCTAAATGTTATGTCACATTATGACAATTCCTTTGGGTTTTAAAGAAGAAAAAAGACCAAAAGAAATTCAAGAAAAAAGACAAACTTTGTGGACTCTAAATTTGCATTTTTGGAAAAAAAATCCAAATGTTTTTTGTAATTTAACACTGCTTGAAAGAAAAAAGAAAAAGTGTAACTCTGTCACCTGGAAACAGCCCACACATGGCAGAGGAAACGTCGAGGTCTCACCAAAGGAATTGAGATTCATCCTCCAAGATCCCCCAATGTTTGCATAAAATATGGTAATCTTTAGAATAATTGTTGAGATGCCGTCCTATTTACCGACCAACACTGCCGCAGATCCATGCTGCTGATCTGGCTACAAATATTCCAAGTGTTGTGAGGATATCAAGTTATTGTGTACTACATAATACACTTCAGCATCACCATACTTCACGCAAACTATACTTATACTTCATTCAGTTAGTGGTTAGTGTATTTGTCCTCAATTAACATCTACACATTGTTTTGAGGAGCACATCACTACGTGACTCCTTCGGTATTTTCAAATGACATCTAAATTGAGAGAAAGCTGGAGTTTCCTACCTCTCTGCTCAGGATGAGTGGGGGTTTGATCGATGTTATGTTTTGGCAGGACGGGCTTTCATTGGGCTCCACCGACTGTGTGTCCCCGTAGAGTCCAACAGAGGATGTGGGATGTTAAGCAGCGACATATGCTCTTTTACATGTGTGGGGTGTGTAGATATTCGTGCAGGCACATCCTTATTGGCCAGCAATGCTCATTTTCAGTGAGCAAATGAGTATTACCATGCAGTAGAGGACTTAGCCTGTGCTTATGGAACTAGGGCTACAATATTGTAACCTTCGTTACTGTCATTTTCAGATACCAAATTGAATATACTGTTTATCCTGCTGCTCAACTGAGAATAGCTTCTGTATGTTGCCACTGATGACAAAACGTACCCAGATTTAAAATTTAAAATGGGTGATTTGCTGGTATAATACAGTAAAACCCACCTTCATCACTGGGTTGAAGGAGGAAATCCTGCTGCAAACGAAAGAATCGTCTCTTGAAACCAGGCACAGAGCCAAGAATAACGTCTGTTGGCACTACCAGCCCTAAGGATTCTAGCTATTTATTTTTCTTCTTTTCATGTTTGGCACACAGGAGACAAAGAACGGATTCATTCAAGACTGGCAAAGGAGGTCGACGCTTCCAACGTGGCAATTAACCTACGGCAAAAGATTTTTGGTGGGGATTTTGGATTTGTCAAAAAGAGAAACTAAACTCCTTAGCTGCTGCTTGGTTTCGCTTTGATGGGAGGTGTGTGTCTGTGTGTGTTGGGGGGGCAGATGCAAATAGCTTTAACAACAGAGAGGACTTAAATTAAGTTAAGCAACACATTAGTACAAGAGGGAAAGTTTAATAAAGTGGTAATAGTAAATCAAACCGGCAAAGCAATTAATTTAAACTGCATTAAAGATAATGAAAGTGCAGCTCTGAGGTCATGCCGCTCTGTCACTCCAGACGTTTGCAGTCACTTAATACCCATATTGCAATGCATATACACAACACTGTTAATACTAATATATTCTGAAATAGTAAATTCCTGGTATCTTCTCACCTGCTGTGTAGTGAGAGATTGTGTAGTAAATGACATGTCTGGCAATTTGAAAAAACCTAATATCTTCTTCTCCTTGGCTTATTGGGTGCATTATCTGTGACTGCAAGCTAACGTTGGAATGACAACCAGCCTGGCTACTATGATAAACTATCTATGTATACAGTGGAAGTAAAAAGTGAATTAAGGATCCCTTTACTTGCCCTGATTAATGATGTTGTTTTATTTTAACATCAAGCATCTGCTGCAGCCCGCTGTTACGGATTGTTCACCCGAGGGAGTCAGGACCCAGAGTGTGAGACAGGTGACGGGTCAAAGGGCACATGTACGCAGCAGGCCGGTATGCCTGGTGAGGCTCCCTATTTCCTGTTCAACAACACTGTCATTAACCTTCAGTCACGGCTATCTGATGGTAAAGCCCACTGGAGCAGCAACTCATTTGCTTAATAACGACCCTATCTGAGAACGAGGGATGAAAATAGGAAGTCAATCAGCAAAGAACAGAGGGTGTGAGCGTATCCTTGCCTCATTAACACACATGAAGGTGTGGAGTGGGAGGCTGGCAGCGACTGCTCATTTGGCGGCAATAGATACATAAAATGTTTAGGTAAACAGTTTTTGTTTGAAATTGGTCGTTATGACTGAAAAATTTGAATCGCGCAAACCTTCAGACGCTGGGAGACTTTTACTTTTGACGAGTCAAAAGGGTAAGGCACTTCAAACAATTACTTTCTCTTTTATACTATTATTTGATGGCAGGTTCAAGAGTTGGACTGTCATCTCACTAATAAGCCAGCTTTGCAACTAGCGGGCTGTCTGGCTGAAAGCGTGTAGCTAAGGTTTGTCACAGACAGATGCAGATATTAGTCATCGGCCCAATCTGCTTCTGATGCCTGATAAATTGGCAGGCCAAAGACGAGACGGCAAGGCAGGCAGCCACAGTACAGCAATTATCAATCACACTCGCTGTAGGGCCACGCTCATATTTCACGCCGCCATTGTCAAAACGGGATGGATGTCACGCAGGTGGATTGATATGCAGTAAAGGCCTGTGCTTATTGTCTTATTCATCTTCAAAAAGTACATCTCTGTGGTTGCTATCTTGCATTTAAAAATACCCTGTTAGAAAAAATAAATGTCATGTGAAACAATGTCAGTGATCCATTAAATATGATAGCATCAGTTATATTGACCATAACTCACCAAACAATTTATCAGCCAGCCACTATATTAGACCCAAGGCACTCTATCGGACTCGAGAGAGGTACTTAATGTTACTTCTCTTGCTGGACCAACTGTTAAGCATGACAGTCAGTAAATAACTGTTGTTCTCCTGCTCTAGAAGGAGCAAGAAGGGAGAGTACATTGGAGACGGTTATATTGTCACCCTCAGTGTAATTTGGGACTCATTTCAATTATAAGAGCTACATTTAGCTTTGTATGAGAAGTTAATGGTGTCTGTTAATCTATTTGTTCATTAAACATACATAATGAAGCCAGAATGAGCAATCAGATGCGGTACAGAAAATGGCTTAAAGTATAACTGACATCATACCACTGTGACAGGGATGAAAGAGGTGGCAGTTTAGAGGAAGAGGGCTTTAATTACATTTGATAGAGATGGCACCAGAAGAAGAATTTGAAGTATTATGAAGGTATAAATGGATCGGACAACATGTTTCAGTCTCTTTTGAGAGTTACAAAAACACCATCCACATAATACACAGTGGATTCATCCTCCTGTCCTTCCATGACATTGAAGGAACTAAATATAGACATTGTAAGGAACTTGATTATTGCTTGAGAGCATAAGAACATGCAAGTGATAGATGTGGGCATCGGAAAAGGTGTCAGAAGCCCTGGGAAAAAGTAATAGGATGGCTGTGAACTGGGAATAACTGACGGAAATAGTCCTTATCATTTGTCTGCTAGTTTCTCCTTGTTACACTGGCCTGAGAATGGGTAAAAAAAAAAGGAGTTATTTAAAGGTTATACAGAAAACTGTACACAGACAGAAATAAATGAATCCACTTTGAGGTTAACTTGAAAAAGTTGAAGGCTGGTTGGAAATAAAGATGAGAAAGTGGCAACACATGAATTTAATACTGAAGTGTTTAGTGATTATAATCAGCATTATTCAATTATACTTGAAAACCAGGCACACCTTCAGAGTGAATAATTGAACTAAAGATTATTCAACAGCATATAAACTCCAAATTATGACTTTGCCATGACCTCACAGATATCTCCACTCCATCTCTTCCCTGCGGTTTTCCTACATTACCTTTTGTTCCTCATGCCAACGGGTGATTATGAACATTATACATTCCTTTCATTCTGTCAAATGCAGTACTACGCAGAACAATTACTTGGTGATTTTTCCCCACCCTAATTAGATGTGCTTTATTTCCTTACTCAATGCAGCCTGATTAAATGGCGTTATAATGGTTTAGATATGTAAGCCATATGAGAGATGAAACACTATACATGACAAAAGCCCTGCAGTGTCCTAGCATGTGTTCAATTCTTATGATCTTTTAATATTTAGTGGATTGAATGCATCATACAGAACTCAAATGAATTTTAATAAATGCCAGGGATTTTAGCATTTCCCATCAAAGGGTAACCTAAAACTTTTTGTCTTCACTTTAATATTTTAAAATCTCATTTGAGCCACCGCCTGAGCTCGATCATGCTTTACACTCCCAGTGACATTTCAGATTTGCTCCATGCTTAATGTGATGAAAGAACTGGTGACGTAATGGTTATAATCTAAGGAGAGGTAGTCAGCTGCAAACTATACAGGTGGAATACTTGCGTTACAATTTTGAATACATCTTCATTAATAAAAAGTTTAAAAAGTGACAAACAAGTGCTCACTTTCAATTTATGCCAGAATCTCTTTGATTTTCTCCACATCAAACCAATTTACATTATGATCAGCATTTTTCAATAATAGTCTTTTGATTAATGTATAGTAAGTAATCTCTTGAAGTATTGGTAGTGGCGGAGTCCACCCTTACTGAACTGGATTAAGATTTCCTGCGGGTTTCCAGTATAATAAAAAAAGAATATTATTCAAGCATCATTTTATCTCAATGATGGCAGTCTCAAAAAGCTTTCATCCGGCAGTTTGTCTTGTGGAGCAGCCTCAGAAAACGCAATGCGTTTGTTTCCACAGCTAACTACGACTTAACCTTTCGAAAAAATCCATGTACTGAACCCATAGACTAGAATATGTAAACCTTACAACATTAAAGGTTTTCACCTGTTTGGCTTCATGGCAATTTTACTCTTCCCTTTAGAAGATAATATATCACATTACTTTAACCTATATCAGAACCACTGTCACAGTAAATCACCTTACATAACCCTCCAGGAGGCCTACCTGTCAAAAACCTGTGTCGTCGATATGAATAAAGAGACTAATAAAATATTTCACAACTTTTCAAACCATGTCAGTGACGGAAAGTGATAGAGGTTCACCGTGACATCCAAAAGCAGTAAAGCACAGGCTCAGAGATTGCACCTGGCATTTGTTTTGTTAAGGTCAGATCTGTAATGTAATCACCGTACTTAACTGCTAACCTATTTGGTGAAAGGCCAGTCTTTATTAGGCAAATGATGTGTACAGCACAGTGGACAGGAAACGGCAAGCATTACTCAGCAGATCCTCCTTTATGTGCTCTACCTCACTTGTGCAAGCAGTCTCAAGCCTGAGGGGATATCCTCCTAAATCTGTGTCAAAGCGCCTACAAATATAAGCTCATGGGTCATATTTTATCTTGACCATCAAATATTCATTAACAATTTACAACTGGCGTATTAACAGGTAATAACGGTTTGTTGACACAGTATAACGTAGTTTTTAACGGGTGTAAAACTGTTAAAGTCCGTGTAGACCAAGATCTACTTTATATCATGTTGAATATTTTTGAAATTGATTATATTTGAGGGGAAACTACAAGTAACTAAATAGACACTTTCTAGTTCCTTCCACACACTATTTAATAAAACTACACATCAACCACATGTTTTTGTATTACCAAACATATGTATTGAATTTTAATCCAGTTGATCTTTTGTATTCAATCACAGACTAGAAAGACTCTATTTCCAATGTATCAATAATATGTCATTGGCTGTGATGTGCACTTGTCGATTGTGAGCATGAAGGTAAAACAGGATGTTGCTGGACTAAATGTGGTCGGCATGTCTGTCCACTTCCTGTGGGACTATCTCTCCACACTTCTCCACGAAGCCCTAAATTGCTCCTAAATCCTGCAAAGTTTGAAATAACTCTTCTAAATGTCTCAATGTAGACTTAACTAAGCATGCATCATCTTCATTGACCTTTACAGACAAATCCCACTGCATCTCCGGTGCCCAGAAGTGGTTCAATAGTTCCTCAGAGAGTCTTCTCTTGATGGGCAAAATCAATAACCAGTTTTCACACAACAGTCGTCTTGGTGTTTACATTTGTCTAATCAGCAATAGAAAAATCTCTGACACTGTTCAACTCTCGCAGGCCCCCGCTCAGTATTAATGCTGTTTTCCATCGCTAATCTGCTATCTCATGTGCTCTGGCATTTTCCACTGCAGAGTGCCTGTTAATTGGCGGTGGTGTCTTGATGTTTGCTTACTAAAGGTATCGCTTCGGTACTCTGTCTCTTCTTCATTCCTTTAAGTGTCGCAGACCCTCTAGTACACTCCATAATTGGCAAATTTGCACAGCACATATATAAGAGTATTTAAACTAAAGAATATCTTTAGAATAATTACTGGTCTCAGCTTTATCTTTGTGCTGTCACTTTACCTTTTTGTATATTTACACATTATGCAGTGTCTGTCTTTTTTTCCCTTCACACTGTAGTGAACAAGACATGTATTTGGTAATTACTTTGTGTAATGTATGAAAAATGTAGACATTAAAATCTCATTTGCGTACCACAGGTAAAATGTTCTCCAGGGATATGCCTTTCATGAAAAGTGGCTACATACGGAGTTTTAATCGGGAGTGTCAAAGCCTCACCATTGTTGACAACAATCGAAAATTGAACAAGGATGAAAACATGATTAGGAGCATCATCATTTCATATATATATATATATATATATATATATATATATATATATATATGTATATATATATATATATATATATATATATATATATATATATATATATATATATATATATATATATACACACCCACACATATTGAGAGGAATAGTGTAGCAATGTTTATGAACCTGTGGATTAAAACAAAAAACACATTGAAAAACTATTTGCACTGACACTCACATATCTGCAAATATGACTCATGTTTGTACATACTTTACTTGATTTAAAATGTGTTTTGCCCAGGTAGAAAAACACTACACCTACAGTACCTCTATCTTCCAATATTTACGTCCGCACACTATATTTCAGTTTTCAATCAGCTTTTTGATCATTTACGTTACCGCTGGATCACTGATCTGTTTCCCCGAGCATCTCAAATGACTCCTGTGGTCACGGAGCCACACATGATCGATGCCTCCTGCTCTGTTCCCGTCAAAGAGGCTGAGCAAAGGGAATAACCAGACCATGACCCTCTCAAAGACGTTTCCCTTTGTCTTGAACACCGCCTAATCCTGCAAACAGTCAGACCCTCACACAATGACAGCCACACACACTGGAAAGAAAATACAGTGCATTCACAAACGGACACCCCTGCCCCCCGCAAATCAGAGCTGTGAGTCAGCTATTGGAAATGTGGCAACTAAGGCAAGCACTTGAAATGCAGGCATCTGCTTTGTGGCTTATCTCCACTGCTCAACTGTGCAGAGCAATTGCTGCTTGGCTGGCCCCCTGTAAAAAGCTTTCTCCTTTCTTTTTCTCTCCTTCTCATTTTGCTTTTCTCTGGTTGACTATGGCTTCACTGCTCTTAATTGCCATTTTGGAAAGACAATATTAGAATAATTTCCAATTATGTCAATTGCAATCAAATGGATGATTTAAGCCTAATGTGGAAGATGGTCCAGTGCTATTCCAAATTATGTTGGCGTTGGGGCAGAGCTGCTGAAAGTAAATTGGAGATGGGGCGCGTGTGGGGAGGAAAAACAAAAATGAAAACATCCTTATCGTACAACAACAGTAAGACCAATTCCGCCAAGGAAATCAAAAAACTAGACCAAATATGCATAATCCTCATTTTGAGATCATCTCCATGGCATAGTATTGAAACAAAATGGCTCAGCTTTTCATGTGTACACAACTACGATGTGGGGTTTAAGGTCCCCAAGTGTTTTTGTACAAAAGCATTCATGTGGTATTTTTGTATTTGACACATTTTCTCAGGTTTGAGGAGAACTGACAAGATTAGGAAGTGTATTAATGGCAAGTTAGCTTCTAGTAATGTCTGACAACAGAACTATCCAACAATGATGTTTCAACCACAGGTCAGATGTGTGATCTTAAAGTATTTCATAGCTACAAATCATACAGGATTTTTTTTAAAAAGGGGGGTCATGGGTTTTTTCATTTCAAGAGCCAGAGTCAACGGATAGAACCTTTAAAGCAAGTGATTAATTGTTCTTCCTATAAACTAATGTGATGGCAGTTTCTCTGTAGGACATGACATTGAGCAAGATACTAATAACTATCCATAACATGTCTATACTTACTGACTTGAAGGAATAATGTGCTTATTCATTTTCTTGGTGAGAGTTGGATGGATGTCCCTTTTAAGGACGATTGTAAATAATAATCTGGTTTCAGCTGAGATAAACATGTGTTGCTATGGCATTGAATCGTAGAGCTGCATCATAAGTCATAAGCTTACCTTCACTA